>NC_092133.1:63745774-64112024 GCF_043159975.1 Macaca nemestrina
TTCATGACAGGGAGTAAATGGATAGTGTCTTAAATAAATCAAGGAAAAGAGTTATAAACATATGACTTAAAGTTATGAAGTAAGCACCAGAATATCTAAAATCAAACCTGCTTCCTCCAGGTTATGGGCCTGGAAGCAAAGGAGGTTTTTTTCTCAGGTGTTGGATTGAAAGTCGCAAGGATCGGGGCAAGAGATTATTGCTTTTCATCATAAGCTCTTCTGCTCTGTTTAATTTTTTATGATATGCATAATTTGATCTAAAATTTTTATAGATCTGAACTGAACTTCAACTCCTGGAAAATTATCAATTAGCCTTCTTCATTTTGACCATTCCACTGCTATGTACTCTCTTAATACTTTTATATTTAAAGATACTATAACATCTTGAACATTTTCATCTGCTATAATTATTCTCATTTACTTTCCTAAAACTAAATTATATCGAAGTTCCTTGAAGTCAGTAATCAGAACTTATTTTTAATGAGATTATCAGCATTTGATACATAGTACAATATATTTTTAACTGTTGTAATGTATTAAGTGTTGAGGGAAGGGAAGGATGGAGGGAGGGAAGTAGAGAGGGAAGGAGGGAGGAAGGGAAGGAGGGAGAGAGGAAGGCAACGGAAGGGAAGGGAAGGACTTGACTTTCAGATTTCTTATCTAATATAATACTTTATTTTCTGTAGTCTAACATTCTGTCTTCATCTCATATGTCAGTGTTTTATTCTTCTTTTCAGTTTTTACAAATGTTTCTGAAATTATTTTTTAAGAGTGCTGAGATATTCCAGGGAATATGTGTTCAATCCTGTCACTTCACATAAGATAGGGAGATGGCAACTGTCCTCTGTCTCATAGTCTGATTTCAAGGGGATGAAAAAAGAAAACAGAAGCTATGGAATGTTGTCTTTTTCATGTACCTCAAGACTTATCAGCCACCCTTTTCCAAGCAAGTTTTACACTTGCTTCCTTTTCCGTCCAGGCTGCATGCTTACAAACTGAAACAGGAAACAAATAAATGTTATCTCTGGTTTTGAGGAAATTTTTCTGGGGGGTCGTAGATGCACTAGGCTTTTCCCATTTCTTTGAATGCCAGTGAGTTGACTCTATCCTAATCCCATCATCGTCTATACACCAACTCTTAATGACATAATGATAATCACATCGATCTAAAAGGCATAGGAGAGCAGCAGAGCTTTTATTTTACTTATTTTTCTACTTTTATTTTTGACACAGGGTCTCACTCTGTCACCCAGACTGGGACACAGTGGTACAATCATGGCTCACTGCAGCCTCAACCTCTGAGGCTCAAGCAATCCTCCCACCTCAGCATCCCGAGTAGCTGGGACTAAAGGTGTGCACCACCATGCCAAGCTAACTTTTTGAACTTTTTGTAGAAACAAGGTTTTGCCATGTTGCCCAAGCTAGTCTTGAACTCCTAGACTCAAGTGATTCATCTATCTGCCTTGGCCTCCCAAAGTACTGGCATTACAGCAGTGAGCTACTGGGACCCAGCATAGCTTTCAATCATAATATTCTCCTTGGGGCACCTAATCTAGAAGGCTCTCTCAAGATCAAGAGAAATCAAAATTATTGATAGTTGTTTTAGCACTTAGGTAACTCACAAACAAGCATCAAAACAGGTATGCTAAATGTTGCTATTTCTGTGTAGTGAGTTTCATGCTTAACTGCCTGAGAAATGCAGACATCTTAGGAAATAAAATATTACATAGAAAATCAGTGGAGTTTGGTGATTTCCATCCTTTGAGACTTACTGATTGTTGATTGTAAGGTGGTCTCATCAAATGCAATATAGCACACAACAGGCTGGTGGTAACGTTTATGAAAGAATCTCTCAAAAATTCCAAACTGCATTAGGCCTGGAAGTTATGCTTCGAGGGGATAAAGGATCAACCAATGAGTGGCTGACTCTGGGACACAAAAGACTGACCTGTTGTCTTAAGAGGATATCATTCTGGTGCCATTCACCCTGCAGACCTCCTATGGGATCAGTTAGATCTATACTTTAGCTCAGCACTTTCCAGTAGAAAAGCTAATGTGAGCCACATATGTGATTGTAAATATTCAGGTAGTCATATTTTAAAATTATTAACATTTACAAAAAAATTTAAGTAAATAGAAAAAAATTAAATATTTAAAACATAAAAAAAGGTAAAATTGGTTTTAAAACTGTATTTTGATTAATCTAACATATCTAAAATATATCATCTCAATATGCAATCAATATAAAAAAGTTATTGACATATTTTACATTTTCCCATACAAAGTATTTGAAATCCATTATGTATTTTATCCTTATAAAACATCTGAATTCAGATACTAAATTTTCATCAGAAATACTTGATCTATATTTAGATGTCATAAAAATTTATAGTCGAAAAAGTTGATTCACATACTCATAAAGTTTTTCAATAGCTGAATGAAGTATTGATTTTTAAAATTTAAGCTACAATTAGATAAAATTTAAAATGCAGATCCTCAGTCACACTATGCACATTTCAAATGCTCAGCGGCCACATGCAGTCAATGTTTGCCATCCTGTACAGTGCAAGCTTTAGTTCAACTTCTCTCAGCTCCTTCTCTGCCCTCTCTTGCTTCCCTCACCCCCTCATAGATTTCATTTGATGGGACTCCAGTAAATCAGTTGCATGAAAACCTCCATCTTAGGTTCCGCTACTTGGGCACCCAACCTATATAAACTATAGTCTATTATAATCTACTCGCAGAGATTTGCAATACAATTCAGCATTTTAAGAATGTTGACTGAGAAGTTATCTAGTAATGAACCTGTACTTAAAATTTTTAATTGAGTTTTATGAATTTACTTAATGTTTTTCTTATAGAAGAGTTCTTAACATTTCTAGAAACACTTGTTTTCCAAGGATCACAGTTTGAGGGTGTACTACAGAATTATTCTCAAACAATTTCAAAGATACTTAGAGTGACCAGAGTAACATATTAAATGACAGGAAAAAAAAGGGAAATGGAGATGTACAATTATCAAGTAGTCAACAAATATTTCTTTAGTATAAAACGTTAAAGGCTCTGTGAATAATTAACCAGGTAGCTCTAGCAAATCATTTTTTCTTTCTAGATTTGAGTCTCCTTATTTGCCTTAAGTGCGTTATCTCATCAAGATTCATAAATACAAATCAGTATTAATGTAGTTATTATTATCATCATTAATATTAGAGAGGCACTGTAGAGATGTAACCTATCTTTTACATATTAATGCCAGATAAATCTTCCTAAAACAGAGACTTAGTCCTGTTACTGTTTGACTAAAAAATTTCCTAAGGATGCCCCAGCATCCTTATCTTGCCATTGAAGGATCTCCAAGGTTTATTCCAAGTTTATCATTCCAAGTTTATTTCCAACTTCACTTTCCATCTATTCCACATAATGAACTGGCTTTGAGGAGTTCCAGCACTGGATGACCAGTTAGAAAATGATGAACCAAAAAGGAGATTGAGAAGAAATTACCAAAGATATGAAAAAGAAATCAGGACTGTGTAGTGTTCCATTAGTCAAGGAAACAGTATTTCAAAAAGAGAAAATAATCAACTATGTCAAATATGCTGAGAGTTCAAGTCAGATGACACTAGAGATAGCAAAGTTTGTAAAGAGCTTGTGAAGAAGATGGTGAGTTCAGTTTAAACATAGTGAGTGTGTTATACCAAAATAGCCAAGTGGAACCACGTAGTAAAAGGTTACAGCAGTAATGTTGTCCACAGTATGTGTCACTACTCACTGGGGAAGAAATGAACAGATTTCACTAGTATGTTGAACATCAGACATTCCCAAGAGTGGCCATTATTTGTGGGAGTGAGGTGAGCATGACTATCTATGCATTAATGTAGAAAAATGATTGAGAAGCACTCAGAATTTGGCAGTGGAGCTTTATTTGAGAACTAAAAATTGTCAATATAGCAACTGTAATTCAAATCATGTGAATGAAGAAGCTCCCCCAGGAAAGGAGAAAAGAAGTGACAGAGAGGACCAAGACTAAGACTAAAAAAAGAGACACAAGGAAGAAGGCAATGAGGAAAAAGAAAGATTATGTGGGGAAGTAATAGAAGAATTTAATTTATAATATCCTAAAAGAAAGGTAGAAAGTTTCAGGATGAGTAACTAAATGTTGAAGGCAACACAGGAGCTGAAGAGAATTTAAATTGTGCAAAAGTAATCAGATTAAACAACAAATACACCAAGCAGAACAGGTCAGGTAAAACAGGATTAGGAGTTTAAGAAAAGAGTAGACTAAAAGAAAATGGAATTGTTATTGAATATTTGCCAGTTGTAAAGCTGGGGCAAGCTAATATGTGAAGAAAGAACTAGTGAAAAGGAAGGTAAATGAACATGCTAGAGAAAAAAAGATAATTGTAGATAAAAGTCTCTCAAGAGAAGAGAAGGGATGAGCTAAGCTCCAGGTAATGATTGGAAAGATTAATTTTAAAGAGCAAAAAGAAACACGACTGCTTTTGAAACTTAAGAAAGGGATGAGAAGAAAGAGTCAAGGACAGAAATTCTTAAGATTTTTATTCCTCACCCTGAGCAACTGCAACAGCTTGATGCACTCTTTAATGCTAGAATGTGCAACACAACAATAATTTTCAGACTCATCTTCTGTGAACACAAACTTTAGGTCACTCTATTACCTTTGCACACATTTATGAAATGGCTACACTCTGGTTCCATCTCTCTAGCTGTGGAGGAGAGCAGAGCCATGGCTAGTATAAAAATCACACCTTTGATTTCAGACTCTTTACCAGCTGAGATTTCAGGCCACATTTTAGTTTCTAGGACTCATTACTTACAAATCAACCTGTTAACATGCATTAAATCTTTGCTCCCACCTTTGAATTATACTTCAAAGTAAATTGTACACAGCTTACAGAATTTCTCATACTTTCAAAACTGGAATTACTGTTATTTCTTAAATCAGCCTGTCTATATGTCCAGCATATCAAGTAACTCAAATTAGAAGGGCTATGCACACATATTAAGTACTTCCCAATCATCCACACACCTCACAATGGTTGACACTGAAAAGTTTGCTGAAAATATCAAATGCACTACAAGAAAAGTCTGCTGAAGATTTTTCAAATGAGCGCTATGGAATACCATGTTGAACATTTTTTTAGCAATTAGTAGTTTACAAGCAATGTAGCTAATTGTCTCATCAGTCTTCAATGGAAATGTTTCCATAAACATTCTGCCAGCTACAGGACACCATGCATGCATGTTGAAATGTGTTAGAACAAGAGTTCATCATTCTCTTTCAAATGAAGAATGAACTGCATCTCCTGAAGCATGCTATACCAAGTTGAAAATAATATTGCATTTGTGTCTTAATGCTTATCTAAGAAATTGTTAAGTTATAATAACAGTTAAATGCACACAACACCAACATCGTAAGAGATGGAAGTAATGAGGGCAGCAGCTGTTGCCTTTGGTAGTAAATACCAAACACTTCACCTAAGTCCTAACTGCAACGTTGTTGAACAAGTATATGGAGCTGACCAGTTACTTAGGAATCATTAACTAAAATTGAACTACTATTTTCTTTTATAAATAAATATTCAATATAGCTGAGTTTCATAAGCTCTTTCAATACAGGTGACCCAAAATGAACACCAGTAAAAATTCTTCTAATGTCTAGTTCCCTAGGACAAAATTTATTTCCTTGCATATATATATATATGTGTGTGTGTGTGTATGTGTGTGTGCATATAAATGTGCATATACATATGTGTGTGTGTGGGCATGCAAGGAAATATGTACTGTACTATATATATACACACACACATATATACTGGAACAATCAGGGAGAAGATAGGTAACATTTTAAATGTTCAATATTGAAAATTCTATAATGCCATTTGTTGTTAAAGTACCTAAGTATACTGATAGGAAGATTAATTACACTTCCAGGATGCCACTTTCCAAGAATAATCGTTTCTAGAAGTAATTATTTTCTCTGACTAATGTGGATGGTGGTAAGCCATGACTCCTAATTTCTACTGCAAAAAAACAGTCTCTAACCTGGAGTCTTGCAAACACTGAGAGGAAGAACTATGAAAATGTAGAAAGAGGGATAAATAGAAAAAATACACGAATACATATGTTATGTGCATGAGGTATGTGAACATTTTTTAACACAAAGTTTACTACTCACCAGGGAGAGAGAAAGTCTCCTAGTTTCTAGCTACATCCACTACCCTGCCAGAAATATTCATAAGCCATGCAAAGTGGGGCAAGTTGTCAATTACTGCAGGCCTAAGCTCTACAAACATGCAGCTGGGAGGCACCTGCATTAATATACTAAATACCATAGCATTTCTTTTAATATAAAATACCATAACCCCATATTTAGGAAGGAGAGTTATAGTTAGCTTCTGATAGATTCAAAAGCTCCTCATTAATCTTCCTAGCCCTCCAACTGACTCTTGATGACCTTGGTGAAGGCCTACAATTAAAAATAGGTGGGAAGCAGTTTAGCAGTGGCAAGCTTCCAACAATTTGCAAGACCTCTCCCACTAAACATACATGAACATGAAGCCTGTGGTATCTGTTTCGAACTGCTACCTCTGGTAGGCATAAATGCTGAGGCTATAGACATTAGACTGCACATTCAAGCTCCAGATAATTCACATGAAAGGATACAGATTTTTCTTTGTACAAATATATGGGGTACATCTGTAATTTAATTACATGCATAGATTGCATAGTGGTTAAGTCAGGGCTTTCAGGGTATTCATCACCCCGGTAATGTACATTGTACTCATTAACCAATTTCTCACTCTCCTCTCCGCTTCAAACCTCTCACCCTTCCAAGTCTTCATTATCAATCATTCCACTCTCTGCATTCATTTATACACATTTTTTGGCATCCACTTATGAAAGCATGCAATATTTGTCTTTTTGTCCTGGCTTGTTTCACTTAAGATAATGACCCCCAGTTCTATCCAATATGCTGCAAAAGACATATTTCATTCTTTTCACGGCCGAATAGTATTCCATTGTGTGTGTGTGTGTGTGTGTGTGTGTGTGTGTGTAACATTTTCTTTATCCATTCATCTATTGATGGACACTGAGGTTGATTGCATATCCTTGCTATTGTAAATAGAGCTGCAATAAACATACAAGTGAAGGTATCTTTTTTATATATTGACTTCATTTGGGTAGATATTCAGTAGTGGATGGCTGGATGCAATGGTAGTTCTATTTTTAGTTCTTTGAGAAATCTCCACACTGTTTTCCATAGAGGCAGTACTAATTTATATTTCTACCAACAGAATATAAGAGTTTTCTTTTCTCCACATCCACGCTAACATCTGTTATTTTTTGTCCTTTTAATAATAGCCATTCTATACATCATTGAACTGTGTGGGGAAAAAAATAATAATAACTATTCTGTTCTTTTTGCTTAAGATTGCTTTGACTATTTGGGCTGTTTTTTGGTTCTGTATGAATTTTAGGATTGTTTTTTCTAATTCCGTAAAAAATGATATTAGTATTTTGATAAGGATTGCATTGAATTTGTAGATTGCTTTGGGCAGTATGGTCATTTCAACAATACTAATTATTTTGATCCATGAGCATGGGATGTTTTTCCATTTGTTGGTGTCATCTACAATTTCTTATCTGTGTATTCTAGTGTTCCTTGTAGAGATCTTTCACCTCCTTGTTAAAATGTATTTCTACATATCTTTTTGTAGCTATTGTAAATAAGATTTCCTTCTTGATTTCTTTCTTAGATAGATCATTATTGGTGTATAAGAACACCACTGATGTTTGTACACTGTATCCTGAAATTTTACTGAATTCATTTATCAAATCTAAGAGTTTTCTATAGAGTCTTTAGGGTTTTCTAGATATAAGATCACGTTATCAGCAAACGGGGACAATTTGACTTTCTCTTTTCCAATTCGGATGCCTTACATTTCTTTGTCTTGCCTGACTGCTCTGGCTGGGACTTCCGGTACTATGTTGAATAGGAATGGTGAAAGTGGGCATCCTTGTCTTGTTCCAGTTCTTAGAGAAAATGCTTTCAACTTTTTCCTATTCAGTATGATGTTAACTGTAGGTTTCTCATATTTGCTCTTTATTATTTTACGGGAGATTCCTTCTATGCCCACTTTGTTGAGAGTTTGAATCATGATGGGATACTGCATTTTATCAAATACTTTTCTTGCATCTAAGGCGATGAACATATGTTTCTTGCCCTTGATTCTGCTTATGTAATGTGTCAGGTTTTACTGATTTCCCTATGTTGAACTATCCTTGCATCATGATATAAAACCCACCTGATCATAGTGTCATATGTATATATATATATATAGCTGTTATACCTTAAGTTCTAGGGTACATGTGCACAACATGCAGGCTTGTTACATGTGTATGCATGTGCCATGTTCATGTGCTGCATCCATTAACTCTTCATTTACATTAGGAATATCTCCTACTGCTATCCATCCTCCCTCCCCCGACCCCATGACAGGCCCTGATGTGTGATATTCCCCACCCTGTGTCCAAATGCTCTCATTGTTCAATTGCCACCTATGAGTGAGATCATGTGGTGTTTGGTTTTCTGTCCTTGCAATAGTTTGCTCAGAATGATGGTTTCCAGTTTCATTCATGTCCCTACAAAGACATCAACTCATCTTTTTTAAGGCTGCATAGTATTCCATGGGGAATATGTGCCACATTTTCTTAATCCAGTCCATCAATGATGGCCATTTGAGTTGCTTTCAAGTCTTTGCTATTGGGAATAGTGCTGCAATAAACATACATGTGCATGTGTCTTTATAGCAGCATGATTTATAATCCTTTGGGTATATACCCAGTAATGAGATGGCTGGGTCAAATGGTATTTCTGGTTCTAGATCCTTGAGGAATCACCACACTGTCTTCCACAATGGTTGAACTAGTTTACAGTCCCACCAACACTGTAAAAGTGTTCCTATTTCTCCACATCTTCTCCAGCACCTGTTGTTTCCTGACTTTTTAATGATCACCATTCTAACTGGTGTGAGATGGTATCTCATTATGGTTTTGATTTGCATTTCTCAGATGGCCAGTGATGATGAGCATTTTTTCATGTGTCTGTTACCTGCATAAATGTCTTCTTTGAGAAGTATCTGTTCATATCCTTTGTCCACTTTATGACGGGGTTTTTTGATTTTTTCTTGTAAATTTGTTTTTTTGTAGATTCTGGATATTACCCTTTGTCAGATGGGTAGACTGTAAACATTTTCTCTCATTCTGTCAGTTGACTGTTCACTCTGATGGTAGTTTCTTTTGCTCTGCAGAAGCTCTTTAGTTTAATTAGATACCATTTGTCTATGTCAGCTTTTGTTTCCATTGCTTTTGGTGTTTTAGTCATAAAGTCCTTGCCCATGCCTATGTCCTGAATGGTATTGCCTAGGTTTTCTTCCAGGGTTTTTATGGTTTTAGGTCTAACATTTAAGCATTTAACCTATCTTGAATTAATTTTTCTACAAGGTGTAAGGAAGGGATCCAGTTTCAGCTTTCCACATATGGCTAGCCAGTTTTCCCAGCACCAGTTATGAAATAGGGAATCCTTTCCCCATTTCTTGTTTTTGTCAAGTTTGTCAAAGATCAGATGGTTGTAGATGTGTGGTATTATTTCTGAGGGCTCTGTTCCGTTTCATTGGTCTATGTCTCTGTTTTGGTACCAGTACCATGCTGTTTTGGTTACTGTAGCCTTGTAGTATAGTATTAAGTAAGGTAGCATGATGCCTCCAGCTTTGTTTTTTTGGCTTAGGATTGTCTTGGCAATGCAGGCTCTTTTTTGGTTCCATATGAAGTCTAAAGCAGTTTTTTCCAATTCTGTGAAGAAAGTCATTGGTAGCTTGATGGGGATGGCATTGAATCTATACATTACCTTGGGCAGTATGGCCATTTTCACAATATTGATTCTTCCTATCAATGAGCATGGATTGTTCTTCCATTTGTTCGTGTCATCTTTTATTTCGTTGAGCAGTGGTTTGTACTTCTCCTTGAAGAGGTCCTTCACATCCCTTGTAAGTTGGATTCCTAGGTATTTTATTCTCTTTGAAGCAATTGTGAATGGAAGTTCACTGATGATTTGGCTCTCTGTTTGTCTGTCATTGGTGTATAGGAATGCTTGTGATTTTTGCACAATGATTTTGTATCCTGGGACTGCTGAAGTTGAAGGAGATTTTGGGCTGAGACGATGGGATTTTCTAAATACACAATCACGTCATCTCCAAACAGGGACAATTTGACTTCCTCTTTTCCTAAATTGAACACCCTTTATTTCTTTCTCTTGCTAATTGCCTTGGCCAGAACTTCCAACACTATGTTGAATAGGAGTGGTGAGAGAGGGCATCCCTATCTTGTGGCAGTTTTCAAAGGCAATGCTTCCAGTTTTTGTCCATTCAGTATGATATTGGCTATAGGTTTGTCATAAATAGCTATTATTATTTTGAGATATGTCCCATCAACACCTAGTTTATTGAGAGTTTTTAGCATGATGGGCTGTTGAATTTTGTTGAAGGCCTTTTCTGTATCTATTGAGATAATCATGTGGTTTTTGTCTTTGGTTCTGTTTATATGCTGGATTACATTTATTGATTTGCGTATGTTGAAACAGCCTTGCAACCCAGGGATGAAGCCCACTTGATCGTGGTGGATAAGCTTTTTGATGTACTGCTGGATTCCATCCAGTATTTTTTTGAGGATTTTTGCATCAATGTTCATCGGGGACATTGGTCTAATATTCTCTTTCTTTGTTGTGTCTCTGCCAAGCTTTGGTATCAGGATGACGCTGGCCTCATAAAATGAATTAGGGAGGATTCCCTCTTTTTCTATTGATTGGAATAGTTTCAGAAGGAATGGTACCAGCTCCTCTTTGTACTTCTGGTAGAATTCGACTGTGAATCCATCTGGTCCTGGACTTTTTTTGGTTGGTAGGCTATTAATTATTGCCTCAATTTCAGAGCCTGTTATTGGTCTATTCAGGGATTCAGCTTCTTCCTGGTTTAGTCTTGGGAGGGTGTATGTGTCCAGGAATTTATCCATTTCTTCTAGATTTTCTAGTCTATTTGCATAGAGGTGTTTATAGTATTCTCTAATAGTAGTTTGTATTTCTGTGGGATCGGTGATGATATCCCCTTTGTCATTTTTTTATTGCGTCTATTTGATTCTTTTCTCTTTTATTCTTTATTAGTTTCTCTAGCGGTCTATCAATTTTGTTGATCTTTTCAAAAAAACAGCTCCTGGATTCATTGATTTTTTGATGCTTTTTTGTGTCTCTATCTCCTTCAGTTCTACTCTGATCTTAGTTATTTCTTGCCTTCTGATAACTTTTGAACATGTTTGCTCCGGCTTCTCTAGTTCTTTTAATTGTGATGTTAGGGTGTCAATTTTAGATCTTTCCTGCTTTCTCTTGTGGGCTTTTAGTGCTATAAATTTCCCTTACACACTGCTTTAAATGTGTCCCAGAGATTCTGGTACGTTGTGTCTTTGTTCTCATTGGTGTCACAGAACATCTTTATTTCTGCTTTCATTTCGTTATGTACCCAATAGTCATTCAGGAGCAGGCTGTTCAGTTTCCATGCAGTTGAGTGGTTTTGAGTGAGTTTCTTAATCCTGAGTTCTAGTTTGATTGCACTGTGGTCTGAGAGACAGTTTGTTATAATTCCTGTTCTTTTACATTTGCTGAGGAGTGTTTTACTTCCAACTATGTGGTCAATTTTGGAATAAGGGCAATGTGGTGCTGAGAAGAATGTATATTCTGTTGATTTTGGGTGGTGAGTTCTGTAGAAGTCTATTAGGTCGACTTGTTGCAGATCGGAGTTTGATTTCTGGATATCCTTGTCAACTTTCTCTCTCACTGATCTGTCTAATGTAGACAGTGGGGTGTTAAAGTCTCCCATTATTATTGTGTGGGAGTCTAAGTCTCTTTGCCGCTCTCTAAGAACTTGCTTTATGAATCTGGCTGCTCCTGTATTGGGTGCATATATATTTAGGATAGTTAGCTCTTCCTATTGAATTGATCCCTTTACTATTATGTAATGGCCTTCTTTGTCTCTTGATCTTTGTTGGTTTAAAGTCTGTTTTATCAGAGACTAGGATTGCTACCTCTGCTATTTTTTGTTTTCCATTTGCTTGGTAGATCTCCTTCACGCCTTTATTTTGAGCCTATGTGTGTGTCTGCACATGAGATGGGTCTCCTGAATACAGCACACTGATGGGTCTTGACCCTTTATCCAATTTGCCAGTCTCTGTCTTTTAATTGGAGCATTTAGCCCATTTACATTTAAGGTTTATATTGTCATGTGTGAATTTTATCCTGTCATTTTGATGTTCGCTGGTTATTTTGCTCATTAGTTATGCAGTTTCTTCCTAGCATCGATGGTCTTTACACTTTGGCATGTTTTTGCAGTACCGGTTGTTCCTTTCCATGTTTACTGCTTCCCTCAGGAGCTCTTGTAACACAGGCCTGGTGGTGATCTGCAATCAGCAATTGTTTGTCTGTAAAATACTTTATTTCTTCTTCATTTATGAAGCTCAGTTTGGCTGGATATGAAATTCTAGGTCGAAAATTCTCTTCTTTAAGAATGTTGAATATTGGCCCCCACTCTCTTCTGGTTGTAGAGTTGCTGTCAAGAGATCCACTGTTAATCTCATATGCTTCCCTTTGTGGGTAACCTGACCTTTCCCTCTGGCTGCCCTTAACATTTTTTCCTTCATTTCAATTTTGGTGAATCTGACAATTATGTATCTTGGACTTGCTCTTCTTGAGGAGTATCTTTGTGGCATTCTTTGTATTTCCTGAATTTGAATGTTGGCCTGCCTTGCTAGGTTGGGGAAGTTCTCCCGGCACACCAGGAGATTATATCCCACACCTGGCCCAGAGGGTCCCACGCCCACGAAGCCTCCCTCATTGCTGGCACAGCAGTCTGAGATCTAACTGCAAGGCGGCAGCAAGGCTGGGAGAGGGGTGCCCGCCATTGCTGAGACTTAAGTAGGTAAACAAAGCCTCCAGGAAGCTCAAACTGGGTGGAGCCCACCACAGCTCAAGAAGACCTGCCTGCCTCTGTAGACTCCACCTCTGGGTGGAGTCTGACAGCTGTCTGACAGCTTTGAAGAGAGCAGTGGATCTCCCAGCACAGAGGTTGAGATCTGAGAATGGACAGATTGCCTGCTCAACTGGGTCCCTGACCCCTGAGTAGCCTAACTGGGAGACATCCCCCACTAGGTGCAAACCAACACCTCACACCTCACACGGTGGGGTACACCCCTGAGACAAAGCTTCCAGAGCAAGAATCAGACAGCAGCACTCACTGTTCAGCAATTTTCTATCCTCTGCAGCCTCGGCTGCTGATACCCAGGCAAACAGGGTCTGGAGTGGACCTCAAGCAATCTCCAACAGAGCTACAGCTGAAGGTCCTGACTGTTAGAAGGAAAACTAACAAACAGAAAGGACAACCACACCAAAACCCCATCAGTATGTCACCAGCATCAAAGACCAAAGGCAGATAAAACCACAAAGATGGGGGAAAAGCAGGGCAGAAAAGCTGGAAATTCAAAAAATCGGAGCACATCTCCCCCTCCAAAGGAACGCAGCTCATCACCAGCAACGGATCAAAGCTGGACAGAGAATGACTTTGACGAGTTGAGAAGAGAAGGCTTCAATCAATCAAACTTCTCAGAGCTAAAGGAGGAACTACATACCCAGCACAAAGAAACTAAAAATCTTGAAAAAAGAATGGAAGAATGGATAACTAGAATAATCAATGTAGAGAGGCCATAAACTAACTGACAGAGATAAAAAAAACCATGACACGAGAAATACATGACAAATGCACAAGCTTCAGTAAGCGACTCGATCAACTGGAAGAAAGACTATCAATGATTGAAGATCAAATGAATGAAATGAAGCGAAAAGAGAAGTCTAGAGAAAAAAGAGAAAAAAGAAATTAACAAAGCCTCCAAGAAACAAGGGATTATGTGAAAAGACCAAATGTGCGTCTGATTGGTGTGCCTGAAAGTGAGGGGGAAAATGGAACCAAGTTGGAAAACACTCTTCAGGATATCATCCAGGAGAACTTCCCCAACCTAGTAAGGCAGGCCAACATTCAAATTCAGGAAATACAAAGAATGCCACAAAGATACTCCTCAAGAAGAGCAACTCCAAGACACATAATTGTCAGATTCACCAAAGTTGAAATGAAGGAAAAAATGTTAAGGCCAGCCAGAGGGAAATGTTGGGTTACGCACAAAGGGAAGCCCATCAGACTAACAGCAGGTCTCTCGGAAGAAACTCTAGAAGCCAGAAGAGAGTGGGGGCCAATATTCAACATTCTTAAAGAAAAGAATTTTCAACCCAGAATTTCATGTCCACCCAAACTAAGTTTCATAAGTGAAGGAGAAATAAAATCCTTTACAGACAAGCAAATGCTTAGAGATTTTGTCACCAGCAGGCCTGCCCTGCAAGAGATCCTTAAGGAAGCACTAAACATGGAAAGGAACAACCGGTACCAGCCATTACAAAAACATGCCAAAGTGTAAAGACCATCGATGCTAGGAAGAAACTGCATCAACTAACAAGCAAAATAATCAGCTAATATCACAATGACAGGATCAAGTTCACACATAACAATATTAACCTTAAATGTAAACGGACTAAATGGTCCAATTAAAAGACACAGACTGGCAAATTGGATAAAGAGTCAAGACCCATCAGTTTGCTGTATTCAGGAGAACCATCTCACATGCAGAGACACACATAGGCTCAAAATAAAGGGATGGAGGAAGATCTACCAAGAAAATGGAAAACACAAAAAAGCAGGGGTTGCAATCCTAGTCTCTGATAAAACAGACTTTAAACCGTCAAAGATCAAAAGAGACAAAGAAGGCCATTATATAATAGTAAAGGGATCAATTCAACAGGAAGAGCTAACTATCCTAAATATATATGCACCCAATACAGGAGCACCCAGATTCATAAAGCAGTCCTTAGAGACTTACAAAGAGACTTAGACTCCCATACAATAATAATGGGAGACTTCAACACCCCACTGTCTACATTAGACAGATCAACGAGACAGAAAGTTAACAAGGATATCCAGGAATTGAACTCAACTCTGCACCAAGTGGACCTAATAGACATCTACAGAACTCTCCACCCCAAATCAATAGAATATACATTCTTCTCAGCACCACATCGCACTTATTCCAAAATTGACCACATAGTTGGAAGTAAAGCACTCCTCAGCAAATGTAAGAGAACTGAAATTTTAACAAACTGTCTCTCAGACCACAGTGCAATCAAACCAGAACTCAGGACTAAGAAAAACAATCCACTGCTCAACTACATGGAAACTGAACAACCTGCTCCTGAATGACTACTGGGTACATAATGAAATGAAGGCAGAAATAAAGATGTTCTTTCAAACCAATGAGAACAAAGATACAACATACCAGAATCTCTGGGACACATTTAAAGCAGTGTGTAGAGGGAAATTAAAGCACTAAATGCTCACAAGAGAAAGCTAGAAAGATCTAAAATTGACACTCTAATATCACAATTAAAAGAACTAGAGAGGCAAGAGCAAACACATTCAAAAGCTAGCAGAAGGCAAGAAATAACTAAGATCAGAGCAGAACTGAAGGAGATAGAGACATAAAAAACCCTTCAAAAAATCAATGAATCCAGGAGCTGGTTTTTTGAAAAGATCAACAAAATTGATAGACCACTAGCAAGACTAATAAAGAAGAAAAGAGAGAAGAATCAAGTAGATGCAATAAAAAATGATAAAGGGGATATCACCACCAACCCCACAGAAATACAAACTACCATCAGAGAATACTATAAACACCTCTCCGCAAATAAATTAGAAAACCTAGAAGAAATGGATAAATTCCTGGACACTTACACTCTCCCAAGACTAAACCAGGAAGAAGGTGAATCTCTGAATAGACCAATAGTAGGCTCTGAAATTGAGGCAATAATTAATAGCCTACCAACCAAAAAAAGTCCAGGACCAGATGGATTCACAGCTGAATTCTACCAGAGGTACAAGGAGGAGATGGTACCATTCCTTCTGAAACTATTCCAATCAATAGAAAAAGAGGGAATCCTCCCTAACTCATTTTATGAGGCCAACATCATCCTGATACCAAAGCCTGGCAGAGACACAACAAAAAAAGAGAATTTTAGACCAATATCCCTGATGAACATCAACGCAAAAATCCTCAATAAAATACTGGCAAACCGAATCCAGCAGCACATCAAAAAGCTTATCCACCATGATCAAGTGGGTTTCATCCCTGGGATGCAAGACTTGGTTCAACATATGCAAATCAATAAACATAATCCAGCATATAAACAGAACCAAAGATAAAAACCACATGATTATCTCAATAGATGCAGAAAAGGCCTGTGACGAAATTCAACTGCCCTTCATGCTAAAAACTCTCAATAAACTAGGTGTTGATGGGACATATCTCAAAATAATAATAGCTATTTATGACAAACCCACAGCCAATATCATACTGAATGGACAAAAACTGGAAGCATTCCCTTTGAAAACTGCCACAAGATAGGGATGCCCTCTCTCTTCACTCCTATTCAACATAGTGTTGGAAGTTCTGGCTAGGGCAATCAGGCAAGAGAAAGAAATCAAAGGTATTCAGTTAGGAAAAGAAGAAGTCAAATTGTCCCTGTTTGCAGATGACATGATTGTATATTTAGAAAATCCCATCATCTCAGCCCAAAATCTCCTTAAACTGATAAGCAACTTCAGCAAAGTCTCAGGATACAAAATTAATGTGCAAAAATCACAAGCATTCTTATACACCAGTAACAGACAAACAGAGAGCCAAATTAGGAATGAACTTCCATTCACAATTGCTTCAAAGAGAATAAAATACCTAGGAATCCAACTTATAAGGGATGTAAAGGACCTCTTCAAGGAGAACTACAAACAGTGAAATAAAAGAGGATACAAACAAATGGAAGAACATACCATGCTTATGGATAGGAAGAATCAATATTGTGAAAATGGCCATACTGCCCAAGGTAATTTATAGATCCAATTCCATCCCCATCAAGCTACCAATGACTTTCTCCACAGAATTGGAAAAAACTGCTTTAAACTTCATATGGAACCAAAAAAGAGCCCGCATTGCCAAGACAATCCTAAGTCAAAAGAACAAAGCTGGAGGCATCACGCTACCGGACTTCAAACTGTACTACAAGGCTACAGTAACCATAACAGCATGGTACTGGTACCAAAACAGAGACATAGACCAATGGAACAGAACAGAGCCCTCAAAAATAATACCACACATCTACAGCCATCTGATCTTTGACAAACCTGACAAAAACAAGAAATGAGGAAAGGATTCCCTATTTCATTAATGGTGCTGGGAAAATTGGCTAGCCATAAGTAGAAAGCTGAAACTGGATCCTTTCCTTACTCCTTATACGAAAATTAATTCAAGATGGATTTGAGACTTAAATGTTAGACCTAAAACCATAAAAACCCTAGAAGAAAACCTAGGTAATATCATTCAGGACATAGGCATGGGCAAGGACTTCATGTCTAAAACACCAAAAGCAATGGAAACAAAAGCCAAAATTGCCAAATGGGATTTAATTAAAGAGCTTCTGCAGAGCAAAAGAAACTACCATCAGAGTGAACAGGCAACCTACAGAATGGGAGAAAAATTTTGCAATCTACTCATCTGACAAAGGGCTAATATCCAGAACCTATAAAGAACTCAATCAAATTTACAAGAAAAAAACAAACAACTCCATCAAAAAGTGGGCAAAGGATATGAACAGACACTTCTCAAAAGAAGACATTCATACAGCCAACAGACACATGAAAAAATGCTCATCATCACTGACCATCAGAGAAATGTAAATCAAAACCACAATGAGATACCATCTTACACCAGTTAGAATGGTAATCATTAAAAAATCAGGAAACAACAGGTGCTAGAGAGGACGTGGAGAAATAGGAACACTTTACACTGTTGGTGGGATTGTAAACTGGTTCAACCATTGTGGAAAACAGTATGGCGATTCCTCAAGGAACTAGAACTAGAAATACCATATGACCCAGCCATGCCATTACTGGGTATATACCCAAAGGATTATAAATCATGCTGCTATAAAGACACATGCACACGTATGTTTATTGCGGCACTATTCATAACAGCAAAGACTTGGAATCAACCCAAATGTCTATCAGTGACAGACTGGATTAAGGAAATGTGGCACATATACACCATGGAATACTATGCAGCCATAAAAAAAGGATGAGTTCGTGTCCTTTGTAGGGACATGGATGCAGCTGGAAACCATCATTCTCAGCAAACTATTGCAAGAACAGAAAACCAAATACCACATGTTCTCACTCACAGTTGGGAATTGATCAATGAGATCACTTGGACTCTGGAAGGGGAACATCACACACTGGGGCCTATTATGGGGAGGGGGGAGGGGGGAGGGATGCCATTGGGAGTTTTACCTGATGTAAATGATGAGTTGATGGGTGCTGACGAGTTGATGGGTGCAGCACACCAACATGGCACAAGTATACATATGTAACAAACCTGCACGTTGTGCACATGTACCCTAGAACTTCAAGTATAATGGAAAAAAAAATTTTTTTAATAAAAATTTTTTTAAAAAGAGAACAAGAACATAGACAACAATTTATCTTTATAGTAGGTGTGCATACTTGCTATGGCATTATATTGTTCAGACTTTAATATTCCACTATAACTATTAAAAAAAAAAAGAATTTTCCCTTTTCCGCTCTGGTTTCTCCCTCTCTTTGTGGTTTTATCTATCTTTGTTCTTTGATGATGGTGATGTACAGATGGGGTTTTGGTGTGGATGCCCTTTCTGTCTGTTAGTTTTCCTCCTAACAGTCAGGACCCTCAGCTGCAGGTCTGTCGGCATTTGCTGCAGGTCAACTCCAGACCCTGTTTGCCTGGGTATCAACAGCAGAGGCTACAGAACGGCAAATACGGCAGATCAGCAAATGTTGCTGCCTGATCCTTCTTCTGGAAGCTTCATCTCAGAGGGGCACCTAGTTGCATGAGATTTCAGTCAGCCCCTACTGGGAGGTGTCTCCTAGTTAGGCTACTCAGGGGTCATGGACCCACTTGAGGAGGCAGTCTGTCCATCCTCAGATCTCAAATTCCGTGTGTGAGAACTACTACTCTCTTCAAAGTTGTCAGACAGGGACATTTAATTCTGCAGAAGTTTCTGCTGCCTCTTGTTCAGCTATGCCCTGCCCCCAGAGATGGAGTCTACAGAGGCAGGCAGGCCTCCTTGAGCTGCGGTGGGCTCCACCCAGTTCAAGTTTCCTGGCCACTTTGTTTACCTACTCAAGCCTCAGCAATGGCAGACACCTCTCCCTGAGCCTCGCTGCCACCTTGCAGTTCCATCTCAGATTGTGCTAGCAGTGAGCGAGGCTCCATGGGCATGGGACCCTCTGAGCCAGGTGCAGGATATAATCTCCTGATGTGCTGTTTGCTAAGATGGTTGGAAAAGTGCAGTATTAGGCATGTCCCGATTTTCCAGGTACCGTTTGTCACGGCTTCCCTTGGCTAGGAAAGGGAATTCCCCAAGCCCTTGCACTTCCCAGGTTAGGCGATGCCCCACTCTGCTTCAGCTCACACTCCATGGGCTGCCCCCACTGTCCAACAAGCCCCAGTGAGATAAACCTGGTACTTCAGTTGGAAATGCAGAAATCACCCATCTTCTGTGTCACTCGTGCTAAGAGCTGTAGACTGGAGCTGTTCCTATTTGGCCATCTTGGAACCCTCAATCCAGTGTAATATATTTTTGATGTACTGTTGAGTTCAGTCTGCTAGAATTTTGTTGAGGATTGTTGTATCTCTGTTCATTAGGGATAATGATCTGTTTTCTTTTATATGTTTCACTCTCTGGTTTAGGTATCAGAATAATACTGGCCTCAAAGAATGAGTTAGGGAGAATTCCTTCCTCCTCAATTTTTTGTAAAAGTTTCAAGAGGATTAGAATTAGTGCTTTGTATATTTGGTGCATTGAAGCTGTGAGTCCATCTGGTTCTGGGCTTTTCTTTTGGGGAGTTTTTTTTTTTATTACCAATTCAATATGGCTACTCCTTATTGGTCTGTTTAGGTTTTCTATTCTTTCCTGGTTCAATCTTGGCAGGTGGTATGTTTCCAAGAATTTCTCCATTTCTTCTAGGTTTTCTAGTGTGTGAGTATATCATTATTTATAATCATCTCTGATGATCATTTGTATTTCTGTAGTTATCAGTTATAATCTCTTCATTCTAATTTCTGATTTTATGTGAGTCTTCTCTCTTCTTGGTTGGTCTAGCTAGCAGTTTATCAATTTTGTTTATCTTTTCAAAAAACCAACTTATTGTTTTGTTGATCCTTTGTATGTTTTTAGTCTTTATTTCATTTAATTCTACTCTGATTTTTGTTATTTCTTTTTTTCCTGCTAATTCGGGGTTTGGTTTGTTTTTACTTTTCTAGTTCCTTGAGATGTGATTAGATTATAAATTTGTAATCTTTCTACTTTTATGATGTAGGTATTTAATGCCATAACCTTCCCTCTCAGCACTGCTTTTGCTGTATCTCACAGATTTTGGTATGTTGTGCTTTAATTTTCATTTTTTTCAAAAAAATTTTTATTTCCATCTTAATTTCTTCATTGACCCAATTGTCATTCAGGAGCATGATGTTTAATTTCCATGTGTCTGTAAACGTTCCAAAGTTCCTCTTAGTATTGATTTCTAGATCTATTCCACTATGATCTGAGAAGATACTTGATATGATTTCAATTTTTTTAAATTTGTTGAGACTTGTTTTGTGGCCTAATATATGGTCTACCTTGGAGAACATTCCATTTGCTAATGTAAAGAATGTGTATTCTCCCATTGTTGGGTATAATGTTCTGTAAATGTCTGTCAGGTCCATTTGGCCTAAAGTTCAACTTTTCTTTATGGATTCTCTGTCTCAGTAATCTGTGTAATGCCAGGAGTAGGGTGTTGAAGTCCCCTACTATTACCATATTGCTGTCTATCTCTCTTTAGGTCTAGTCATATTTGTTTTATGAATCTGGGTGCTCCAGGGTTGGATGCATGTATTTAGAATTGTTCTATTCTCCTCATGAATTGATCCCTTTATCATTACATAATGATCTTGTCTTTTTTATGGTTTTTTGACTTAAATTCTGTTTTATCTGATGCAAGTACTCCTGCTTGCTTTGGTTTCTGTTTTGTGGAATATCTCCCCACCCCACCCCTACTTTTAGCCTATAGGTGTCTTTTCAGGTAAGTTTCTTATAAGCAGCATATGCTTAATCTTTTTTAA
This sequence comes from Macaca nemestrina, assembly GCF_043159975.1. Classification (NCBI taxonomy): domain Eukaryota; kingdom Metazoa; phylum Chordata; class Mammalia; order Primates; family Cercopithecidae; genus Macaca; species Macaca nemestrina. The sequence continues at coordinate 63,767,180 of NC_092133.1, forward strand.
ATTAGTTCAGCCAGTCTACAAATTTAAGTGGAACAGGGAGTCCATTTATGTTCAAATTATTATTGATATGTAAGGGATTTTTTTCTATCATATTGTTAATTGTTTTCTAGTTTTTTAAAAAATTCTTTGTACCCTTCTTTTTCTCTTATTGTTTATCATTTTGGTTTGGTGTAATTCTGTAGTGGTTCCATTTAATTTCTTTCTCTTCCTCCTTTGTGAGCTTGCTTTACCAATGACTTACACTTTTCAATGTTTTTCATGATGGTAAATGTCCTTTTGCTTTCAAGTTTAGTATTCTCTTTTTTGTGTGAGACAGGCTCTGGCTCTGTTGCCCAGACTGGAGTGCAGTGGCATGATCACAGCTTACTGCAGCCTCTACCTCCCAGGCTCAAGTGATCCTCCCACCTCAGCCTCCCAAGTAGCTAGGACTAGAGACATGCACCATGACACCCAGCTAATGTGTGTGTGTGTGTGTGTGTGTGTGTGTGTGTGTGTGTGTGTGTGTGTAGAACCAGTCTCACTATGCTGCCCAGGCTGGTCTTGAAATCCTAGACTCAAGTGATGCTACTGCTTAGGCTTCCCAAAGTGCTGGGATCATAGATTGGAGCTACCATGCTCAGTCTAAGTTCAGGATTCCCTTGGGAATTTCTTGTAGGTCTAGTCTGGTAGCGATGAATTCTCTTAGCATCTGCTTGTCTGGAAAGTGTTTATTTCTCCTTCATTGATGAGGGCTAATCTTGCTGGATATAGAATTATTGGCTGATAGTTGTTTTCTTTCAAAACTTAGAATATATCATGCAATTCTCTTCTGGCTTGTAAAGTTTCTGCTGAGAAGTCCACTAATAGTTTGATGGAGTTTCTGCTGTGACTAGATACTTTTCTCTTGCTGTTTTAGAATTTGCCTTTCACTTTGGCTTTAGACAGTCTGATTATAATGTGCCATAGCAAAGTCCTTTTTGCATTGTATTTGTTTGGGGATCACTGAGCTTCTTGTATCTGGATATCTAAATCTCCTGCTATACTTGGGAAGTTTTCATCTATTATTTCATTAAATGGGCTTTCTAAACCTTTGGATCCCTTTTTGCCCTTATGAATATCAATAATTAGTAAATTCAGTTACTTTATGTTGTGCCAAACTTCTCAAAGGCTTTGTTCATTCTTTTTCAGATTTTTTTAATATATTTTTGTCTCACCGGATTATTTTTAAAGATTTGTCTTCCAGTTCTGAAATTCTTTATTCTGATTAGTCTATTGTGGAAGCTTTTGAATATATTTTCTATTTCCATCAACAAATTCTTCAGCTCCAGAATTTCTGTTTCTTATTTAATATCTGTCTCTTTGATTTCTCATTCATATTCTGAATTATTTTCCTGATTTCTTTACACTGGTTTCAGATTTCTCGTGCATCTTATTGAGCTTCTTTAAAATTAGTATTTTGAATTATTTGTATGGGATTCTGATAATTCCTTTTTTGTTAAGATCTATTGCTGTAGAATTATTGTGTCCCTTTACATTTAGGTTTCCTGAATCTTTACACTGATATCTCCATATCTGGTGTAACAGTTCCTTCTATTTTTGAATTTACTTTTTTTGGTGGAGGCTGATTTTTTCCTGAAGCTATGTCTCTGGTATTGCTTGGGTGGGGCCCTTTGGCTTTGCTTCTGTGTGTGTGCAGTAGTGAAGTATGACTTCTTCAGCTATAAACAACATTAGTGGTATCTGTAGTTTCCTTGACATGTTAGGGTACAGTTATTAGTGGAGGCTGTATTGAATTTATGGGGAGACTGGATTGGCAGATGGACGTGTCTTCAGGCTTTAGTGGTAGTAGTGGTGGGCTAAGCATTAAAGTATGCACGGGTTTGATTAGTGCTGTGCTCCACCTTTGTGGGCATCCTGGCTTCTCTGAGTAGTATACAAAAGTTGAACCTTAGTCTTTCCCTGAATACTCTTGAAATTTTAGATTTTTAGATTTTTAGAATCTAACACATTTAGATTTCCAAATCTAATCAGAAAACTATTTTATACTTATATTATTTTTAAATGTTTCAAGGAAAAAGAATCTATACACTTTAAGAATTAAAAGCAAATCTCTTTACTTTTTTTCCTGTCTGTCTCCCCACTAAAATGTTAGTCAGCTCAGTGAGGGCAGGTCTTATCTGTCTAGTTGACTTTTGTGAGCCCAGCACATATAACAGAGCCTAGCCCACAAAAAGGTTTCAATAAATAATTATTTTTAAAAGAGAGAAGAAATGTAAGGCTCTGGGGAAAGACAGATAGTATACATATAATATTTATCTGTATTCATATGAGGGAGATTCACTTTCCCCTACTTAATAATGGAAAATGAAAGAACTTTGGAAACACTATTTGATTGCTCTTTCATATGTGCTTCCACACCCTTTGTTCATACCATTACAGTGTCATTTATCAGACATTATTACAGCTATTTGCATATGTATTTTTCCCAATATACTCTGGGTGCCCAGGATATATCTTATTTATTTTTATATACCCGGGGCCCAAAATAGTACCAAATAGAGCTACTAAATATTTAACCAAAATAGGTAAACAGTAGACATACAATAAATGTTTGCAAATTAATAGGAAAAAGGCATAAGGAAATAGTATAAATGCAGTTTCTTTTGTGATCTTCTTCTTTCTCTCCTAACAATACCCATTGTTATACTGACTAATCACTTCCTTTCCATAATCTTTCTCTCGCATTATAAACTCAGATTTTATTTCTGATTAGAACAAATGCTGAGCCAGGCTTATTTTATATTCCACTCTTTTTTCCTATTTTTTTAATATTCATCAAAGCATTAATGAAAAAACAAGAGAATGCCTTTTCTATTGTAATTAAAATCTATAATTTCATGTAAAAAATTTTTAGTAGTTGAAAGCAAAAGCTAAAACCTGTAGAACTGAGAACCTTATCCTCTGTGGGGATCTCACAGTACTACTAAGTCACCTTTCAAGTAAATTTCAACCAAGTTTGCTCTACAACTCTAAATTTGACTGACAAATCTTTAAACTTGTTATACCCAGATCATTAGTTACCTTTTTTCCCCAGCAACAAAACTAATTAATATTTTTGGTTACTATTTGTCTCTAGAATTTATTCTGAAAGACAACTCATGATGCTAACAAACATCTCAAAGTGGAGTTATCCCAGCTACCATAATAATAGATCATGTATCACTATACTGTATACATTTTTCTCTATCTTAGAAAAAATATTCCTAAATGTTTATGAATACAAAGTATATTATCTGTTACAATACTCTGATCTGTGCAATTTCATGTATAAGCAGCAAGTATCATATACTGCATTACATCGCTTTTGCAAAATTGGTTACTCACATAAGCCAAAGTGCAAGACTTTACTATCCTAGGGGATCCCAAAAGGACAGGTTATGTGTGTTTGCATAATTCAAATGTTTTCTCCTTTTTAAAATTACCATTCAAATGTTTCATTTCAGAGATAACATCTCATCAAGTACCTATCCTAAAAAAAGTCTATTGCATTTCTATACACCAATAACACCAGAAATTGAATTGATTTGAGTCCAGAAACATTGCCATGCATATATGGAACTTCAGCATTTGAAAAAAGTGACATACCAAAACTGTTTTTCAAAGTAGTCGTACCAATTCCCACAAGCAATGTTTAAAAGATCCTATTGCTTCAAAGTCTTTCTAACATATGGTATTGTCAGACTTTTTAATTTTTGCCAGCTGAATTGCATAAAATGATACCTCATTTGCATATCTATCTCACTAATAAGGACAGACATCTCTTTATATTCTTATTGATGTCATGTGTATACTGTTCTGTGAAATTCTTTTTGGGCCATTTTCATTTTGTTCATTTTGCCCTTCTTATTGATTTGTGAAGGTTCACTATATATTCTTGTTATAAATCCCTCATTGGGTTTATACCAATATCTTCTCTAAGTATATCTTTCCATTTTCTTTTAAAAACTTTTTGACAGAACAAAGTTCTTAATTTTGAATTAGTAAGATTTGAATTAGTAAATTTTAAACTAGTTTACTTTGAACTAGTAAAATGTACATCTTTTCAGAGCTTTTTGTTTCATGTTTAATAAATCTTGCTCTACTCCCAAAGCTTAAAAAATCCCTTATTTTTTAAGGAGTTTTTTAAATTGTTTTTGACATTTAGATCCTAAGTGTACCTGGAGTTGACTTTTTGTCTATAGTTATGAGAAGCCAAGTGATAGAGAGACTGAACAACAGAGAAGTCAAAAGAATGTTGCAGCTGATTGGAAGAACTGGGCAAATAATTTTAAGTCCTTTCCCAGCAAGTCAGGAAGGTAAACTTGGAGTTCTGGGCCTACCTAGGGAGAAATGTCTAGCCAACATTCCACATTTTAAATGGGACTTTACAAAACTTTAAAAATTAATTCTATAATTTTAATCACAATATCCAGCATCCAATCAAAAATTATCCAACATATCAAAAGACAATATTGGATACTTAAGAAACTGAAAGGAAAAACAGACAATAGGAACAAACCTACAAGAGAACCGTATTAGACAAATTAGATATGGAAATTAAGTATAATTGAGATGATCAAGAAAAATTATATCATGATGAAAATTTCAGCAGGAAATTAGAATTTGTAAAAACCTATTAGGTGAAAATTCTTGAACCAAGTAATATAATAAAGATTGAAGCAGTTGGATTCAATATCACATAGACATAGCTAAACACAGGATTATTAACCATAATATGTTAATAGAAAATGTCCAGATAGAAGCACGAAGAGAAAAACAAATGTACAAAATACAGAAAAGAGCATAAGAGACCTATGAGACATAATGAAAACATATTAAATGCATAATCATAATTTGAAAAGACATGTAAGAGAAGAAGAAAAGGGATATTTGAAGAGAAAATGATCAAGAATTCTCCAAAATAAATGAAAGACATCAAACCATAGTGGACTTAAAAGTGTTATAAACCCCTAGCAGGATAAATACCAAGAAAACTACATGAAGGCATATTATAATAATATTACTGATAGCAATGGGAGATAGACAAATTCCTCTGCAGACAGGGATGGGTCCCCAGTGAAACCCAACCTTCAAGCAAAGGACAGTCTAAAACCTGAAAATGAACTGCCAGTTCAGGACAGAGTCCGCGACCGGAGTGAGAACTTTCATCCGTATCTTCCCCACTCTCTCTCAATTGGTTCCTTCTGAATGATGCCTTTTAACCAACTGAATGGTGCTTTTTCCAAGACCACTCAAAGACCTATCAGCATGCAGTCCCCCATTCTAAGCCCATAAAAACCCCGGACTCAGCCCCACAGCCTTACCCACTTTTGGGACCTCTCTCATTGCTGACAGTTTTCTTTCTGTCGCTCAATAAAATTCTACTTTGCCTTACTTAATCTCCAGTGTCCATGTACCTTATTCCTCTTGGTCCCAGGACAAGAATTTGCTGAACTGCTGGAGCAAAATAGCTGTAACATTCCTCCTCACAAAGCTAGGGACAGCAGGAGTAAAATCACTCTAACATTCCCTCCCACTCACCAAACAAAGAGAGAGAAGCAGCTGCTGGACACCACTCTCTCCCACTCACTGAACTATGGGAGCAAAAAAGCCACAATATTTCTAAAACGAAAAGATTAAAAATTTTTTTTAAACAAGTCAGAGAAAAAAACACAGTACCTTCAAAGAAGTTGCAAAATGACTTATGGTTAATTTGTCAGTAGCAACAATGGAATTCAGAGGCAAAAGAATAACCTCTCCAACTTGCTTTAAAAAAGAATAAAAAAGAACTTATTTCCAACTTAAAATTATTTACTCAAAGGAAAAAATAAACTCAAAACTGGAAGTGGCAGTTTCCAGTGCTAGCAATAATAAGATAGAATACACATGACTAATCCTTTCACAAATAACAGACAAAATATATAAAACAACTACTTTTTTTTAACTTTTTTTCCTTCCAACATTTATTTTAGGTTCAGGGGTACATGTGCAGATTTGTTACATCAGTAAACTGCATGTCACTGGGTTTCGGGGTACAAATTATTTCATCACCCAGGTAGTAAGCACAGTACCTGGTAAGTAGTTGTTCAATCCTAACCCTTCTCCTACCCTCCACCTTTAAGTAGGCCCCAATGTCTCTTATTCCCTTCTTTGTGTCCATATGTACCCAATGTTTAGCTCCCACTTATAAGTGAGAAGACGTGATATTTGGTTCTCTGTTCCTACATTCATTCACTCAGGGTAATGGCCTCCAGCTGCATCCACGTTGCTGCAAAGGACATGACTTCATTCTTTTTTATGGTTGCATAGCAGTCTATGGTGTATACATGGTACATTTTCTTTATCCAATCCACCATTGATGGGCACCTGGGTTGATTCCATGTCATTGCTATTGTAAATAGTGCTGCAATGAACACATGAGTGTGTGTGTCTTTTTGGTAGAATGATTTATTTTCTTTTGGATATATATGTAAATTGTTTTAGGCAGTACAGCCATTTTAACAATATTGATTCTTCTGATCCATGAGCATAGAATGTTTTTCCATTTATTTGTGTCATGTCTGATTTCTTTCAGCAGTGTTTTCTAGTTCTTGTAAAGATCTTTCACCTCCCTGATTAGCTGTATTCCTAGGTATTTTGTACTTTTTGTGGTTATTGTGAATGGATTGCATTCTTGATTTGGCTCTTTGCTTGGATGTTATTGGCATACAGAAATGCTGCTGATTTTTTTATGTTGATTTTGTATCCTGAAAGTCGTTTATCAGGTCTAGAAGCCTTTGGGCAAAGATGATGGGGTTTTCTAGGTATAGGCTCAAATTGCCTGCAAAAAAAGATAGGTTGAATTCCTCTCTTCCTACTTGGATGCATTTTTTTTCTTTCCCTTACCTGATTGTTCTGGCTAGGACTTCCAGTACTGTGTTGAATAGGAGTGATGAGGGTGAGCATTCTTCACTTGCTCCAGTTCTCAAGGAGAATGCTTCCAGCTTTTGCCCATTCATATGGTGCTGACTGTGACTTTGTCATAGATAGCTCTTATTATTTTGAGGTATGTACCTTTGATGCCTAGTTTGTTGAGGGTTTCTAAACTGAAAGGATGTTGAATTTTATTGAAAGCCTTCTCTGTATCTATTAAGATGATCGTGTGCTGTCTTTTAGTTCTGTTGATGTGATTAATCACATTTATTGACTTGTATATGTTGAAGAGAACTTGCATCCCAGGGATAAAGCCTATTTGATTGTCATGAATTAGCTTTTTGATGTGCTGCTGAATTCAGTTTGCTTGTACTTTGTTGATGCTTTTTGCATCCATGTTCATGAGGTATATTGGCCTGAAGTTCTCTTTTATCATTGTGTCTCTGCCAGGTTTTGGTGTCAGAGTGTTGCTGACCTCATAGAATCAGGGAGGAATCCCTCCTCCTCGATTTTTTGAATAGTTTCAGAACAATAGGTACCAGCTCTTCTTTATATGTCTGGCAGAATTTAGTTGTGAATTCATCTGGTTCAGGGCTTTTTCTAATTAGCAGGGTATTTTTTATTACTGATTCAGTTTCAGAACTCATTATTGATCTGTTCAGGGTTTCAATTTCTTCCTGGTTCATTCTTGGGAGTTGGTATGTTTCTGGAAATTTATCAATTTCTTCTAGGTTTTCCAGTTTGTGTGTATAGAGGTGTTCACAATAGTCTCTGAGGGTTTTTTATATTACTGTGAGGTTGAAGGTAATGTCCTCATTATTTCTGGTTGTGTTTATTTGGATCATCTGTATTTTTTTTTTCTTAACCTAGGTAGTACTCTATCAATCTTATTTGTTCTTTCAAAAAACAACCTTTAGGTGTCACTGATCTTTTATTTTAAAAAAAATTATTTCCATGAGTTTTGGGGGAACAGGTGGTATTTAGTTACATGAGTAAGTTTTTTAGTGGTGATCTGTGAGATTTTGGTGCACCCATCACTTGAGCAGTATACACTGTACCCAATTTGTAGTCTTTTATCCCTCACCCCATCTCCCACCCTTTCCCATGAGTCCCCATAATCTATTGTATCATTCTTATGCCTTTGCATCCTCATAGCTCAGCTCCCACTTGTAAGTGAGAACATACAATGTTTGGTTTTCCATTCCTGAGTTACTTCCCTTAGAATAACAGTTTCCAGTTCCATCCAGGTTGCTGTAAATGTCATTAATTTGTTTCTTTTATGTCTGAGTAGAATTCCATCATATATATACACACAAAAATGTGTTTTACATCTCAGTTTTATTCAGTTCAGCTCCGATTTTGGTTTCTTTTCCTCCACTACCTTTGAGGTTGGTTCTCTTGCTTTTCTAGTTCCTCTAGGTATGATTTAGATTGTCTATTTGAGAGCCTTCTGCCTTTTTGATGTGGGCATTTGGTGCTATAAACTTTCCTCTTAATACTGCTTTAGATGTGTCCCAGAGATTCTGGTGCATTGTATCTTTGTTTTCATTTTATCCAAAGTATTTCTTGTTTTCTCCCTTAATTTTACTGCTTACCCAAAAGTCATTCAGGAGCACATTGTTTAATTTTCATGTCATTATATGGTTTTGAGAGACCATCTTGGTATTTATTTCTATTTTTATTGCACTGAGGTCCTAGAATGTGGTTGGTATGATTTCAGTTTCTTTGAATTTGTTAAGAATTGCTTTACAGCTGAGCATCCAGTTGATTTTAGAGTATGTGCCATGTGCACATGAGAAGAATGTATATTCTGTGGTTGGGTGGAGTCTTCTGTAGATGTGTCAGGTCTTGGTCAAGTGCTGAGTTTAGGTTTTGAATATCTTTGTTTGTTTTCTGCCTCTATGATCTGTCTAATTCTGTCAGTAGGGTGTTGAAGTCTCCCACTATTATTGTGTGGCTGTCTATCTTTATAGGTCTGTAAGAACTTGTTTTATCAATCTGGGTTCTCTAGTGTGGAGTACATATATTTTTAGAATAGTTAAATCTTCTTATTGAATTGAACCCTTTATCATTATGAAATGTCCTTCTTTGTCTTTTTTCATCATTACTGTTTAAAGTCTGTCTTGTCTGAAATAAAAATATCAACCTCAGCTCTTTTTTGTTTTCCATTTGCTTGGCAGATCTTTCTCCATCCCTTTATTTTGAGCCTATGGGTGTCACTGTAGGTGAGATGGGTCTCTTGAAGACAGCATGCAGTTGAGTCTTGCTTCTTTATCCGACAACTTGCTGTGCCTTTTAAGTGGGGCATTTAACCCATTTACATTTATGGTTAACACTGATATGTGCAGATTTGATCCTGCCATCATATTGTCAGCTGGTGTTTATGTAGACTTGATTATGTAGTTGCTTTATAGTGCATTGGGTCTATGTACTTAAGTGTTTTGTGGTGGCTGGCAATAGTCTTTTGTTTCCATGTTTAGCACTCCCTTAACCCATTTATACCGGTGGTTGCAATTTTTTTAATTTTTGCAATCAGACCTTGGTGATGACCTTGAGCAGTAGAATATAAGTAATTCCCACATGCTTACCATTCCAATAATGGAACACTAGGGGTAAATGGGTTTTTAAGGACCTCTCAAAAGACAGGTCTAGTGGTAACAAATTCCCTTAGCATTTGCTTTTCTGAAAAGGGTTTTATTTCTCCTTTGCTTGTGAAGCTTAGTTTGGCTGAATATGAACTTCTTGGTTGGAATTTCTTTCTTCAAGGATTAAGGATGCTGAATATAGGCCTGTAGTCTCTTCCAGATTCTAAGGTTTCTGCTGAAAGGTCCACTATTAGCCTGATGAGATTCCCTTTGTAGATGACCTGCCCCTTCTCTCTAGATGCCTGTAATATTGTTTCTTTGGCATTCACCTTGGAGAATGATAATTATGTGTCTTGGGGATAGTCATCTTGTATAGTATGTCACAGGGGTTCTCTGAATTTCCTGAGTCTGAACATCAACCTCTTTATAGAGGTTGGGGAAATTTTTGTGGACAATATCCTCAAATATGTTTTCCAATGTGTTCTCTCTTTCCCTCTCTTTCAGGGATGCCAATGAGTCATAGATTTGGTCTCTTTATGTAATCCCATATTTCTCAGAGATTTTGTCCTTTTTTGTCTTTTTTCTTTATTTTTTTCTGAGTGAGTTGATTCAAAGAACCAGCCTTCAAGCTCTGAGATTCCTTCCTCAGTTTGATCTATTCTGCTTTTAATACTTCCAGTTGTTGGCCGGGGGCGGTGGCTCAAGCCTGTAATCCCAGCACTTTGGGAGGCCAAGAAGGGCGGATCACGAGGTCAGGAGATCGAGACCATCCTGGCTAACATGGTGAAACCCTGTCTCCACTAAAAAAAAATACAAAAAACTAGCCGGGCAAGGCGGCGGGCACCTGTAGTCCCAGCTACTCGGGAGGCTGAGGCAGGAGAATGGCGTAAACCCGGGAGGCAGAGCTTGCAGTGAGCTGAGATCCAGCCACTGCGCTCCAGCCTGGGCGATAGAGTGAGACTCTGTCTCAAAAAAAAAAAAAAAAAAAAAAAAAATACTTCCAGTTGTTTTATAAAATTCTTTTGGTGAGTCTTTCAGCTCTATCAGATTAGTTTGGTTCTTTCTTAAAATGGCTATTTTATCTTCAGCTCTTGAATCATTTGACTGGATTCCTTAGATTCCTTGGATTGGGTTTTAACTTTCTCCCAAATCTTGATAATCTTTCATGCCATTCAAATTCTGAATTCTATGCTGTCGTTTCAGCCATTTCAGTCTGGTTAAAAACCACTGCTGGTGAGCTAGTGCAGTCATTTGGAGGTAAGAATACACTGGCTTTTAGAGTGGCCAGAGTTCTTACACTGGTTCTTTCTCATCTGTGTGGGTTGATGTTCCCTTAATCTTTGAAGTTGCTCTCCTTTGGATCAAGCTTTTTGCTCTTATATTCTTTGATGCCCTTAGAGGTCTGACTGTGGTATAAGTTGAATTTGGTCAACTGGCTTCATTTCTGGATGATTTCAGAAGGTCAAGGCTCAGCTCATCACTTCTGTGCTGCATGCTCTAACTGTGTGGGGGCAGGGACCAAGCCCACCGCTTTGTTCTCTGGCCCCTCAAGGTTAAGCACCTGCTGCACTGGAGGGACCAAGATTTTCCTGGTCCACTGGCAACAATACTCTGATGGAGGATGCTGGCAAAAGCCCTTCATCGGGGTGGTGTCAGTGGGGTTGATGCTCACATGTGTGCACCAGCAGCAACAGGGCAGTGGTAGGGAGGTGGGGGCTGTGCATGCACACGTTCTCCAGTGGCACCAGGGTGGCAGTCACAAGGTTTATAGGACGAGGCTGCAGGTGAATGCACACCAGCAAAGTGGTGGGTGGAAGCTGTGAGGAGGTGCACACTGGTGGGGGCCCATCTGCAAAAGTTATCTGACAGTTAAATTGGATCTGCCAGTCAAAGAGTTATGGTGGTGGCTACTGGAAAGCACACCAGTTGGGCATCCAAGGCTGCGCTGCAAAAGAATGTAGCCAGACAGAGACCTTGGGAGAGGCTTGGCAGAGAGAGGAGCACTCATCAGACTGACTCCACCCCACAGCTAAGATAGCCCTGCTCTGTCTAGATCTGACAGTCAAGAAAGGCCAAAACTACCTAGAGGAGTATGGCAAGCCTTGGGGGATGGGCATCCCTGGCCATGTGCCACTGTGATCATTCTTGTTCCAAACTCTCTGGGTTCCAAGCAGGCTAGATTCCTGTCTTTGCCAGCTCTCCAAACAGCTCTCCTTGCCAGTTCAAATGTCTATGGGGATCATGGGGTATCCTGCACCTAGGATTCCTGAGGTCCCTGGTGAGAGCGGGCCACTCTATGCCTATTTAACTCACCCCTTCCCCAGGAGCCTCTCAGGGCCAAGAATGAGTCCTGATGCTTGGCAACCCCATGTAGGGTTCCCAGCTTCCTCCCTCTTCAGTCCAGGATCTGCATTCTCCTTCCAACCACTTTCAATGCCTTCCTTCCAAAGTACTGTTCAGAGTGTGCTGATTTTGATGGTCTGGTCTCTTGGTGGGAGAAGCTCTTCCTGATCCCTGTAGTCAGCTAGCTTGGCTCCTCCCAAAAGATCTATTTCAAGGCACCTGATAAGGACAGAAAGCAAAAGGAAACTGGAGAGAATTTGACTCTTGAAATACTAGAAACCATACTGGTTGAGAGTTACATTTATATGGCATTTCCTATAAGTACACTCTCCAGTGGGACAGCATAGGGCAGTTAGAACTCAAATAGTACGCTACCATCTTACTGACTTAAGATGTCACAGGACAGAGTCTGGGAAAGGACAGAGTGAGTAAAAACTGAAGGTAAAAAACAATCTCATAAAAGAGAAAACTAAAGATTGGGGAGCCCTGAAGGTACACATGAACTTTTCTAAAACTGGGAAGATGCCAAAGAACCCAATAGAAAGCAATAATCATAAGGAAAAAATAAAAATAAAAATCTGTGCTGTGATTTCAATTGCTGCCCATTTCATTTCAGGAACAACTGAGTTTAAAGTTTGAATCCTGCAAGTTAGATAGGTTTTGTAAACACATCAAACTGTCCACTGAAACTTCACCAAACTCTATAGAAGAAAAGACCATGTCCCAGGACTAAGAATTCTCTGTAAGAATAAAAACCAAATCAACCTGGTAAAAAGGCTACACAAACTCCTGGTTATTCACCAGTAATTTAACCACCTGCTGAAATAAAACTCAACACTCTTCCAAGGAAAATAAAAGAATCCAAAATATCTCTTTCTTTTTCCATCTCTACCATTTCACCCAAACAAGAATCCAAAATACCTATAGTCTCTTTTCTATACTGTCAAGTATATAACCAAAACTTACTATCATATGAAGAAACAGGAAAATGTCACCCATAGTCAAAGAAAAATCAGTCAACAGAAACAAAACTCAGTTGTAGTCAGCAAATAAAGGGTGTAATGCAACTATCATAAATAGATTTTAAAAGAGACTAGTCCTAATGGATGAATAGATGGGAAATTTCAGGAATGGAAACTATTTTCAAAAACAAATGAAAATTCAGGAACTAAAGTAAAAAAAAAGGTTCACTGGATGGATTTTAAAATAGACTGGAGAGGGCAGAAAGAATTATTGTGATATATTTAAATTAAATGTTATAAAGTACCATTTAAAATATGACAAGATATGAAATACTTGGGGACAAATTTAATAAAATATGTGCAAGATTTATATCCAAAATAAATGTAGAGATATATACCATGCTTTTAATCAGAAGACTCATCACTGTCAAAATGTCAGTTCAGCCCAAATTGATCCATAGATGTAATCTAGTCCTAAATGAAATCGCAGTGGACTTTTTTGTAAAAATTGACAAGCTAATTCTAAAATATCTATGAGGTTCAAGGCACCTAGAATAACCTAATCAAAATAATTTGTATTTCAATTACTATGAGGTACAGTAATTAGGACTATTGTGGCATTGGTGTAAGAATAGATATATAAATCAAAGATTCATATTCATATAAGAGTACCTAAGTAGACCCATACATATATGGTCAATTGGTTTTCAACAAAGGTGAAAGAGTAATTCAAAAGAAAAACATAGTTTTTTCAATAAGCGGTACTGGAAAAACTAAACATCTAAATGCTTATATATGGTACTGGAGCAATTAACTTCTATATTTTAAAAAAATGTGACCTCTAACTCACGGAATTCATAAAAATTTATTTCCAGGTAGATTGTAAAACAATAAAGCTTCCAGATGCTAACATAAGAAAATATCTTCTTGACTTTGAAGTACTCATGTTAACAAACTTTTTTTTTAACAGAACACAAAATCTCTACCCATAAAGGAACAAAATGGTAATTTGGAATTTATTTAAATTAAGAACTTCTGAATATTTAAAAATGGTTAATATTATGACAGGGAGAAGATATTTGTAATACCTACAACTAACAAAAGGACTCATATCCAGAACATATAAAAAGTTATCAGAGAAATACAAATTAAAACTATAATATAATACCACTACACACACTTGAACCAAAAACACCGACACTTGCTAACACCAAGTTCGCAAAGAATGTGGAGCAATTGGAACTCATATTAGAAAATTCACTTTGGAAAGCTGTTTGGTAATATATATTAAAACTGAGCATATGTATACCTTATGACCCAGAAATTTCATTCCTAGGTGTTAGTCCAAAAGAATGTCTACATTAATGCACTGAAAGTAATGCACAAATGTATATATAATAGCAATGCTTATTAAAGACAAAAACCGGAAATAATTCAAATGTTCATCAGCAATAGAATGGATAGATAAATTATGGTCTATTATCAATGAATGAATGAACTACTATATGGTGAGCTCTCACAGACATACAACATTAAGCAAAAGAAATCAGACACAAAATACAACACACTGTATAGTCTCACTATTTAAAGTTCAAAAAGAGGCAAAACTAACCTATGGTGTTAGAAGTCAGGATAATGATTACCTTTGAGATGAGGGAGTAGTAGCTGGTAGGGGGGACAAGGGGCACTCTTAGGGTTTAATAATATTCTATTTCTTGATGTGGGTGGAGGTTACACGAGTGTGTTCACTATGTGGAAATTTATTGTTGTTAGAGATAATGTGTGCACTTTTCTGTATATATGTTATTCTTCAATAAACCATTTAAAACATTAAAAACAACCACTTGTGTGGCTTAGAACAGTGGTCCCCAACCTTTTTGGCACCAGAAACTGGTTTCATGGAATACAATTTTTCCACAGATAGTGGGTGGGGGGAATGGGGATGGTTTCATCCTGAAACCATTCCACTTCAAATCATCAGGCATTAGATTCTCATAAAGAGCACTCTTTGCCCATGCCTATGTCCTGAATGGTACTACCTAGGTTTTCCTCTAGGATTTTTATGGTATTAGGTCTAACATTTAAGTCTCTAATCCATCTTGAATTAATTTTCGTATAAGGAGTAAGGAAAGGATCCAGTTTCAACTTTCTACTTATGGCTAGCCAATTTTCCCAGCACCATTTATGAAATAGGGAATCCTTTCCCCATTTCTTGTTTGTCTCAGGTTTGTCAAAGACTTCATGTCTAAAACACCAAAAGCAACGGCAGCAAAAGCCAAAATTGACAAATGGGATCTCATTAAATTAAAGAGCTTCTGCACAGCAAAAGAAACTACCATCAGAGTGAACAGGCAACCTACAGAATGGGAGAAAATTTTTGCAATCTACTCATCTGACAAAGGGCTAATATCCAGAACCTACAAAGAACTCAAACAAATTTACAAGAAAAAAACAAACAACCCCATCCAAAAGTGGGCAAAGGATATGAACAGACATTTCTCAAAAGAAGACATTCATACAGCCAACAGACACATGAAAAAATGCTCATCATCACTGGCCATCAGAGAAATGCAAATCAAAACCACAATGAGATACCATCTCACACCAGTTAGAATGGCGATCATTAAAAAGTCAGGAAACAACAGGTGCTGGAGAGGATGTGGAGAAATAGGAACACTTTTACACTGTTGGTGGGATTGTAAACTAGTTCAACCATTATGGAAAACAGTATGGCGATTCCTCAAGGATCTAGAACTAGATGTACCATATGACCCAGCCATCCCATTACTGGGTATATACCCAAAGGATTATAAATCATGCTGCTATAAAGACACATGCACACGTATGTTTATTGCGGCACTATTCACAATAGCAAAGACTTGGAACCAACCCAAATGTCCATCAGTGACAGATTGGATTAAGAAAATGTGGCACATATACACCATGGAATACTATGCAGCCATAAAAAAGGATGAGTTTGTGTCCTTTGTAGGGACATGGATGCAGCTGGAAACCATCATTCTTAGCAAACTATCACAAGAACAGAAAACCAAACACCGCATGTTCTCACTCATAGGTGGGAACTGAACAATGAGATCACTTGGACTCAGGAAGGGGAACATCACACACCGGAGCCTATCATGGGGAGGGGGGAGGGGGGAGGGATTGCATTGGGAGTTATACCTGATGTAAATGACGAGTTGATGGGTGCAGCACACCAACAAGGCACAAGTATACATATGTAACAAACCTGCACGTTATGCACATGTACCCTACAACTTAAAGTATAATAATAATAAATAAATTTTAAAAAAAAAGAAAAAAAAAAAAGAGCACTCAAACTAGATCCCTCACATGTGCTGTTCACAATAGGGTTCACACTCCTAAGAGACTCTAATGCCGCAGCTAATCTGTCAGCAGGTGGAGCTTAGGTGGTAATGCTCATTTCTCTGCCGCTCACCTCCTGCTCTGCGGCCTGGTTCCCAACAGGCCATGGACCAGTACCAGTCCACGACCCAGGGTTGGGGACCCCTGGCTTAGAAGCAATGTCTAGAGATTGTAGGGTAATAGAAACTGTATAAAGGTAGTATATATGCTACAGGCAAAACACATAATCTAGACATTATAAACAACTCTTAACTAATCCCTGGGTAACTGCTATATGAATATTCTAAAACTATTTAAAGAAAATGTCAAATTTAATGCTTTGCCATTGTATTGGTATAAGTGTACGAGTAAGCTATAAGATCATGAGTAACTATAAGTAATAATTTACAATGTGAACCACTTCTGCTGAATCTCTACACTTCTACCCACATATTACCTTTCCTTTCACCATCTCTCCCTTATACTACCCATGTTTCACCTTTCATGGGCAAGTTCTTTAGTTAACCAAAACGCCCACATTATTTATCACTTCAAGTCTGTAAATAAAGTCACCAAAAGCAATGAAACAGAATCTTGTAGTAAGGCTACATAAATTATATGTCTTTATTGGAAGGAAAGATTTTCTAAATTGGTCTCAATTTAGAAGTCAATAAATATATAATAAAGCTATCTCTACTCTCAATATATTTTCATAACATTTCAATATATTTTCACTTTTGCAAATACTTTAACCTTATTAGTTGCTCTTCATTAGTCCTTCACATTATGCCACTGGACAAATACCTTTAAAAAAATAACTCAAAGCAGGAAACTACTTAAAATACATTTCCAGTATTTTATAGAGTTTATTGGATCAGAATCCATTCTCCTTATACTTCAACTCCACCACTGAGCTTAAAATTCCTTCCAAGCTTTTGGGAACAATGCTCTCAGTGTCACTATCCCTACTATACATAGGATAATCATTGGCTGTTCCCCAAATTCCAGAACCATGTGCCATTGCATTGCTTTCCTCCCACACTGAAGTCACTGGCAGTAGCTCATTTTGGCAGTTTGCCAAATAAATCACAGGGTAAAGAACTTGGTGATCTTTAACCAAATGAATCTGCGGTGTATGCAGCATATGACATGTAGAGGTATTCCACACGTTATAATAGAACACAGTGAAGGATATACCCTGTACAGCATAATCCTGGAATCAAGACTTCTCTTTGAGAACTTCTCTTTAAAGTAACATCCTTTTTTTGAGCTAAAAAGGTCAACTTACTTAAAAACAAAGGCAAATACCATCTCATGGCAACTATTGTTCCCTTCCGAGAATGACTGATGTCTTACATACTTATTACCAGACAGTTTATGGAAATTATGCTGTCAAATAGATCGCATTTTCCTACAGAAACAGTGTAAGGATAGGGCTCATATCCCTTACCAAAGAATCAACAGAGAAACTATAATTATGAGAGTTAAAGCAAAGATAAGACTATTATAAAATTTTATAATATAAAGTGACAAAAGGATGCTTCAACTTTTTAATTTATTTAACAAACGTTTAACAGGTGTCTGTGATGTGTCAGGCATTGGTAATCAAATAACACCTGGTACCTGCCATGCTCAATAAATTAACTAACAGTCACGATTTACTAAACAAGCACATCAATGTTCACTGTATAGGGTGGTTACTGTCATGAATGAGAGATGCTTAGAGTCTGTGAGGACAGAGAAGACAAACTTCTAAATCAGCATCCAGGGATCAGTAAACACTTCCTGGAAAAGATGACCTGGGCTCAGCTTTACTACATGAGCAAGAACTGACTGAATTAGAAAGGCAGTCCAAGTGACAGGAATATGGTCATGTTCTGCATAACAACATTTCGGTCAACAACAGATGCATACATGATGGTGGTCCCATAGGATTATAGTAGAGTTGAAAAATTCTTATTGCCTAGTGACCTCATAGCCATAGTAAGATTGTAGTGCAACGCCTGCGGGTTTTGGTAACACTTCCAGAAGAAGGCATTGTTAACATAGGAGATGAAAATTCCCATGTGTGCTATTGCCCCTGAAGACCTTTCAGTGGGACAAGATATGAAAGTGGAAGGCAGTGACATTGACAGCCCTAATTCTGTGTAGGACTAGGCTAATGTGTGTATTTGCGTCTTAGATTTTAGTAAAAAAAAAAAAAAAAAACCTTAAACAGTAAAAAAAAAAAAAAAAAATTTAAAATTTAAAAAAGAAAAAACTTATAGAATAAGGACAGAAAAGAGAAAATATTATTGTGCAGCTGTACAATGTGTTTTAATCTAAGTATTACTACAAAAGAGTCAAAAAGTTAAAAAATTTTTAAGCTTATAAAGTTAAAAAGTTGCAGTAAGTTAAGGTTAACTTATTATTGAAGAAGGAAAAATATTTTTAAATAAATTTAGGGTAGCCTAAGTGTACAGTATTTATAAAGTCTACAGTGATACTAGGCATTCACCACTCCCTGACTCACTCAGAGCAACTTCCAGTCCCGCAAGTTCCATTCATGGTATGTGCCCTACACAGGTGTACCATTTTTTAATTTTTTTAACCATATTTTTACTGTGCCTTTTCCATGTTTAGGTATACAAATACTTACCACTATGTTATATTAATCATTGCCTGCAGCATTCAGTATAGTAACATGCTGTAAAAGTTTGTAGTCTAGGATGCCTAGGTGTGTTGTAGACTATGCCATCTAAGTTTGTGTAAGTATACTCTATGATGTTCACACAATGACAAAATGACATATGGATGTACTTCTCAGAACATGTCCCCATTGTTCAATAAGGTATGACTGTAGCTGATAACACATGCACAGAGGCATAAAGCAACATGGAACATTCAAGAAACTGAGAGTTCCTGTTTGGAGGAACATTTGAGGGAGGAGCAGTCACAGGAAATGAGGTGCAAGATAATGGCAGAAGCCAAATCATGAAATGCTTTGGGAGGTAGGTTTAAAGTTTGAACTTTATTGAAAAAGGTAGTCCCCCTGATCCTCCAACAGCTACTAAAAATGATTTTAAGCAGACAAGTAAAATGAGCATATTTTCATTTTTAAAAGATCTATTTGATTTTACTATGGAGGAAAGCTAATGCAATAACCCTGAATTCAAGAAGCAATGTTAAGAATAGAGTAGAAGGAACAGATCTGAGAGACAACAAGGAGAAAAAATTCATTGAACCTGACTGATGAAAGAATATATACACCAAACCCCCATGACACCAATATGACAAACCTGCATATGTACCCTGAACCTGAAATAAATGTTTTAGAAAAGTTTTTAAAAGTTCATTGAACTTAGACTTTAATTGGAAGAGAGGGTGGAATGAAAGGAAGAGTCTAAACTGGCTTGGTGACTAAGATGATGATCAAGAACAAGGACAAAGTGTGGGTCTCTGTTGGTAGGGAGCAGGGAAAAACAACAAATATATTTCAAATTATCTTGCACATTATGTTGTCTATATACTGTCTGAAGAATACGTATAAAATATAAATTGTATATAATATATATAACAAAGTGTAGCCATTTTGGAAAACAGTGTGGAGGTTCCTAAAGAAATTAGAAATAGAACTACCATTAAGAGCTAGCAATCCCTCTTCTGGGTATAACACTGAAGTAAAGGAAAGCACCACTTATAAAGATATCTGCACTCCCATATTCACTGTATCATTTTTTACAATAGTCAAGATATGAAAACAACCTACGCGTCCATCAACAGATGAATGGATAAATAAATTGGTCTATATATACAATGGAAAAAAGGAGATCCTGCCATTTGTCACAACATGGATGAAACTGTAGGACATCATGCTAAGCGAAATAAGCTAGACATAGAAAGCTATTGCACAATCTCACTTATATGTAGAATCTTTGTTTAAGAAAGTCATATAGGCAAACACAGAGAATAAAACAGTATCTACCAGGGGCTGGGGGCAGGAGTGAGGAAATGGGCAGGTGCAGATCAAAGGATACAAAGTTGCGGTTATGAATAATGAACAGCTCTGGAGATCCAGTACACAACATGAAGACCAGAGCTAATAATGTTGAATTCAGGATTTTTGCTAAATGAAATTTAGATGCTCCTGCTACACACACCAAAAAAATGGGTAACTGTGAGATTAAGAATATGTTAATTTACTTTATTATAGTAACCACTTTACTATTTATATGTATTTCATAACATTATGTTGTATACCTTAAATATACACAATAAAATTTATTTTAAAATAAATTCACATAAATACAATTTTTTTTTGAGGTGAAGTCTCGCTCTTGTCCCCCAGGCTGGAGTGCAATGGCACGATCTCAGCTCACTGCACCCTCTGCCTCCTGGATTCAAGTGATTCTCCTGCCTCAGCCTCCCACGTTTACAGGCGCCTGCCACCACGCCCAGCTAATTTTTGTGTTTTTAGTAGAGATGGGGTTTCACCATGTTGGCTAGGCTGATCTTGAATTCCTGACCTCAGGTGATCCGCCTGCCTTGGCCTCCCAAGTGCTAGGATTACATGCATGGGCCACCACGCTCAGCCAAAAATTTTTTTAAGTATATAACAAATAATCCCCTGTATCATACATGTGACATAAAGCTTACTGTTACTAGTATATTCATTTTAATTATTTAATTAGCAAAGGCTTCCTGATTTTCTTAAAGTTATGTTGGGGGGTTAAGGGAGAAAAATATTTAAAAATCCCAAGTCTCTTTTACAAAGCTGAACAAGAAAATTTAACTTTCCTTTTCTTCCCAAAATAGATACTTGCAGAAAGCTGATATATACAAAAGCATTCCACTAACCAAAGAACATTCAGCAATTATTTTAAAACTATCCTACAGTTTAGACTTAAATTCATTAGAAAATTGCTGTATTATCATAAAGATCGCAAAAAGATGAAATATATGCTTAGATTATGTAATATTAACAAAGCAGCAACTTGACTCATGCATACTTTATGCAAAGCATTTTTTAAAAAGTTTAGGAAATCTAAACCTTCAGAAATTTGCAAAGTTAAAAATGTACTTCTGAGATGGTCATGTCTGAAACTTCTATTTCCCAGCTGTTTACAAGGAACTTCATAACTTATTTATGTATAGACAAATAAATCTTCAGCTTCATTAGTCATTTCTCACTATATCCTATGACCAAAAAAGGGTACTCTTCTCTTTGTTTATTATGGAAAAGCTATGTCAAGGCGGGGGAGGAAGAAGAATTGCCTGCGGGGACTGAGCAACTAAAAAGAAGAGCCTAGAGTGGGACTGAGCCTTGGAGCTGTCTAATGAGCCACTCTGCCTCCCACAGCTAGCTCCTCACAGCTCTGCAAAAGACTAAAAAACTGGAGCCAACAAAAACAAAACACTCACAGATCTAATTTGGTAACTAACACCCTAAAGATATGCAGTTTGCTCCTGAGCAGGACTAGAGTACTCACTTTCTTTGCGAACTTCCTCAAGTGAAGCCGTAAGCTCATCCTTTAAAACTGTAGCTTCCTGGGCAATCTTCTCTCCCTTGTCTAATAAATTCCAAGTTGCTTCCTCCACAGAAGCTAGAAGGATACTGGCTCTTTTCGAACGTCCTTTTTTCCTGCTGGAAGGGTTCTGGGGACAGTTTACAAGTGTGGTAACCTAAAATTGAAAAAATACAAAGTACTCCATTGACAAATTGTAAGGCGAACACAGTCCTGTGATATTACAGCCCAGAACAAAAGACAGTACAGTTGACCCTTGAGCAACTCAAGGGTTAGGGGCACCAACCCACCATGTAGTTGAAAATCTGAGCATAACTTTCGACTCCTCAAAAACAGAACTACGAATAGCCTACTGGTGGCCAGAAGCCTGATAACAATAGTCGATTAACACAGATTTTGTATCTATATGTACTATATAACTGTATTCTTACAATAAGATGAGCTAGAGATAGTGTTATTAAGAAAATCATAAGGAAGAGAAAATATAAATAAATAAATAAGTGGATCATCATAAAGGTCTTCATCCTCATCATATTCATATTCCTGAGGAAAAGGAAGAAGAGGAGGGTTGGTCTTGCTGCCTCGGGGGTGTAAGAGGCAGAAGAGATGGAGGAGGTGGAAGGGAAGGCAGGAGAGGCAGGCACACTTGGTGTAACTTTTATTGAAAAAAATTCCGAATAAAAGTAAACCTGCATAGTTCAAACCAGTGTTGTTCAAAGATCAACTGTATTTCACAGTAACATGACTCATTTCCAGTGCTATCGATACACCTACAAAAGTCAAGTCATGGCACCAAGAACAGCAGCAGGAGCCACCATGGAGTTCCCAACTAAAAATAGGAAGTGAGAGCCTTAGCGTTTGAATTTCAAAATATAGACATTAAAATGCCCCCTCTTCAACTACCCCGGTCATCAAATCATTTCTATGTTAAATATTTACTGAACATCTATTTTTTACATTGTTCTGGATGATGGAAAAGAAATGCATTTCACGCTTTCATGGAGTTTACATTCTTAATGTTGGCAGCATACAATAAACATATAAACAAATAAAAAATGTAAGGTTCAGTAAATGTTAGGAGGAAAAATAAAGTTGTGGGAGGGAACAGAGTGAGAAAGAGTAGGGACCGGGGTGGTCAGGAAAGGCCTCTTGATGGGGGACTTTGAGTGAGACCTGTTTGAGAGGCCAAATGAGTTAGAGGAAAGTGTAGGAGACAAATCTGAGAGTTTACAAAGGGCAAGAAAGTAGGACATAGTAAGGATCTGGCCTTTGTCCCCTGAGGCAACCACTGTTTTATATGATTCAGAATGTTTCTTCCTCTCCTAATATTAGTTATCTCTATTCTCACCCTAAGTAGACTAATACTGACTTAATTATAATTATTTTTGGCTTCCTCTTAATGTAGATTGCTGGCTAAAAAGTGGTATAAATTTTATCTTATAAAATTATTTGATATTTTGGAGATAAATAATTTTCTGCTCCCATTTTTGACTGTCTTATCAAAGTTCTGTATTTTTTATATGAAGTTTCTGTAATTAAAACAATACACACATATACAGGCTTCTAGAGCATTCTTCCAGTAGTGAAACTTGAACAAACTCCTCACCACAAGTATATGAAGTGAGAAATGTGTGAATTAGCTTGATTTAATCATTTTACAATGCATACACATATCAAAACATCACAGGGTACAAAATAAATATCTATAAATTTTATTTGCCAATTTTAAGTTAATAAAGCTTGGGGAAAAAAAGAAAGAAATGAACCTTAACAAATACAAGAACAAACTCATAATAAGAACATTATTTGAAGACAAAAATTAAGCTTCTGTATTTGGAAACAAAAACATCATACTGAATTACATTATTAAAAAACACCCATTTCTGGCTGGGCGTGATGGCTCATACCTGTAATCCCAGCACTTTGGGAGGCCAGGGCAGGCGGATCACTTGAGGTCGGGAGTTCAAGACCAGCGTGATCAACATGGAGAAACCCCGTCTCTACTAAAAATACAAAATTAGCCGGGCGTGGTGGCGCTTGCCTGTAATCCCAGCTACTCAGGAAGCAGAGGCAGGAGAATTGCTTGAACCCGGGAGGCGGAGGTTGTGGTGAGCCGAGATCACGCCATTGCACTCCAGCCTGGGCAACAAGGGCAAAACTATATCTCAAAAAAAAAAAAAAAAGAACACCCACTCTTAATTAAATCTTGGATCACAATTACAACTTTTGGATTAAATTTTTATAAACAAAGCTTTAAAATCACCATCGTAGAGGAATGAGAGAAAGGAAAAAAACAACTTGTATCTAATATTTAAAATAGAGACCTGAAACTCCTGTTGAAAGCTAAGCTGCTGCATGTCATGAAACAGTGGAGGCTCATGGTAATCATGCACCACATCTTTGACAGCAAACTGCATAATGCTTCCCGCGCAGTAGCCCCTAGAGATTTTCCTTGTTGGTTGTTTAGCAGCATTCAATGTTTGTTTACTTGGATATCTGGACCCAGTTTTTATCAACGAACTAAAAAAAACTTAAGAAGCTATGGGGGAAATACGTGGATGAAAATCATTTTTGTCTGCCCTCCTACCCTCCTCCCTTTACCCAATAGATCCTCTGTTTCATTCTAATTTGCTTTATTTCCAAGTTCTTCACCCAGAGTGGAATGTCTTGTGGCAAGCCTTTGTTTCCTCTCTTAGAAAATAAGAATAATCATTATTATCCTACAAGACTGGGGAAGGTCAAATAAGGTAAAGTATTTTGTAAAATGCATAATATGACACAAATATTTGTTGGCATTTCATGTATATTTTCTAGTTTGTTCCCCATGTAGGTGTGGAAAATTGGTTATGGGAAACCTTATCAAAGGTATTCTCTCTGGACCTGAGTTTATCTTGCTCTTGGGGCCCCCCATGCTAAATGTGATGAAGGCAGTTAACAAACCATATTCTGTATGCTTTACAAGCAGCTAAATAAGATCATGTGTCTTCATCATGGATTATATAAGAATAATAAGCCTGATTTATTACATGGGTTTTCACAAATTCCAAAAGGCAAATATCTCACTCTTATCAGTCTAATTTATATATTGAGAGTTAAAAGGTATTTGTCCAGATTAACACAAATTACAAAAACTAGTTTAAAATCTTTGTTTAAAACAAAGAATAAATATCATTGTCTGAAATGTTCCCTCAGAATATATTTTAAGTGCCACAATTTCTGATGCTTCCCACTGCACATTCCTCCTCTATTGTTCAGATCCTCCATGTGCCAAATGTTTTCCATAGAATAGCCTGGGCTTTGAAATTAAAATGAGCATTCCAGAAATGCTTTGTTCCTTATAATAAATGCCAGAGAAGTATGAAATGTGAAAAGAACATTGTATAAGAACACTGTGCTTCCATCAAAAAAGGCAATTTCATCTTGCAAGTTATTCACTTTTATAAGTTGTTTGTACCTACGTCTTCTTTTAAAATACTCCAATACAGTTATTTGATATTGATTAAACTAAAGTCAAGTGATGTTTTCAATGATTCCTTTTATTTCAGAAAGTAAATATGGCTTGGCAATCCTGTGGAAAAAAAGAAAGCTGAAACTATTTTTTTTAACCCCAACTCACCTAAGAGATGTAACTTACTCCTATCAGTGACTGTGACACACCGTAGCAGATGATTCTCACCAAGGGGGAGGATAGGAGGGTGCTATTAGAAAAGGTCTCCCACCTCTTGAAGGAATACCAGCAACCAGTAAATTAGCTTTCAAGTTATCCTGTAAAATAAATCCTGTGTCCTCATTTTCTTTTTCAGTACTAAATCAGATATATTTCTGTAAGAAAATTTAGTTGGAACAACTTGCAACAAAGATGATTCTAATGTAGGTTCTAAGCCCATGTCTTGCTAACTTTACCTTCTGTCACAGATACAAAATCCTCCCATTCCCCTCTTTCTCAGACTTTAGGGATCCCTCTCATATAGAAAATCTCTAAGAAGATGGCTGAATAGGAACAGCTCCAGTCTACAGCTCCCAGCGTAAGTGATGCAGAAGACGGGTGATTTCTGCATTTTGAACTGAGGTACCAGGTTCATCTCACTGGGGCATGTTAGACAGTGGGTGCAGGACAGTGGATGCAGCCCAATGAGGGAGACCAAAGCAGGGCGAGGCACCACCTCACACCGGAAGCACAAGGGGTCAGGGAATTCCCTTTCCTAGCCAAGGGAAGCTGTGACAGACAGCACCAAGAAAATTGGGTCACTCTCACCCGAATACTGTGCTTTTCCAAGTTTTCTTAGCAAATGGCACACCAGGAGATTATATCCCGCACCTGGCTCAGAGGGTCCCACAACCATGGAACCTCATTCATTGCTAGCATAGCAGTCTGAGATCTAATGGCAAGATGGCAGTGAGGCAAGCATCCACCATTGCTGAGCTTGAGTAGGTAAACAAAGCGGCTGGGAAGATGGAACTGGGTGGAGTCCACCACAGCTCAAGGAAGCCTGCCTGCCTCTATAGACTCTACTTCTGGGGGAAGGACATAGCCAAACAAAAGGCAGTAGAAACCTCTGCAGATTTAAATGTCCCTGACTGACAGCTTTGAAGAGAGTAGTGGTTTCCCAGCACAGAGTTTGATATCTGAGAACACTCAGACTGCCTCCTCAAGTGGGTACCTGACACCCAAGTAACCTAACTGGGAGGTATCCACCAGTAGGGGCGGACTGACACTTCATATGGCCAGGTACCCTTCTGAGATGAAGTCTCCAGAAGAGCGATCAGGCAACAACATTTGCAGTTCAGCAATATACACTGTTTTGCAGACTCCGCTGCTGACACCCAGGCAAACAGGGTCTGGAGTGGACCTCCAGCAAACTCCAACAGACCTGCAGCTGAGTGTCCTAACTGTTAGAAGGAAAACCAACGAACAGAAAGGACATAAACACAAAAACCCCACCAGTACGTCACCATCATCAAAGACCAAAGGTACATAAAACCACAAAGATGGGGAATAAACAGAGCAGAAAAGTTGAAAATTCTAAAAATCAGAGCACCTCTCCCCCTCCAAAGGAAGGCAGCTCCTCGCCAGCAACGGAACAAAGCTGAACGGAGAATGATTTGATGAGTTGAGAGAAGAAGGCTTCAGATGATCAAACTTCTCCAAGCTAAAGGAGGAAGTTTGAACCCATCACAAAGAAGCTATAAACCTTGAAAAAAGATTAGACGAATGGCTAACTAGAATAACCAGTGTAGATAAGTCCACAAATGACCTGATGGAGCTGAAAACCATGGCACGAGAACTAAGTGATGAATGCACAAGCTTCAGTAACCAATTCCAGTCCAATTCCATCAACTGGAAGAAAGGGTATCAGTGATTGAAGATCAAATGAATGAAATGAAGTGAGAAGTTTAGAGAAAAAAGAGTAAAAAGAAATGAACAAAGCCTCCAAGAAATATGGGACTATGTGAAAACACCAAATCTACGTCTGATTGGTGTACCTGAAAGTGACGGGAAGAATGGAATGAAGTTGGAAAACACTCTTCAGGATATTATGCAGGAGAACTTCCCCAACCTAGCAAGGCAGGCCAACATATAAATTCAGGAAACACAGAGAATACCACAAAGATACTCCTCGAGAAGAGCAACTCCAAGACACATAATTGTCAGATTCATCAAAGTTGAAATGAAGGAAAAAATGTTAAGGGCAGCCAGAGAGAAAGGTTGGGTTACCCACAAAGGGAAGCACAACAGACTAACAGCAGATCTCTCGACAGAAACTCTACAAGCCAGAAGAGAGTGAGGGCCAATATTCAACATTCTTAAAGAAAAGAATTTTCAACCCAGAATTTCATATCCAGCCAAACTAAGCCTCATAAGTGAAGGAGAAATAAAATCCTTTACAGACAAGTAAATGCTGAGACACTTTGTCACCACCAGGCCTGCCCTACAAGAGCTCCTGAAGAAAGCAGTAAACTTGGAAAGGAACAACTGGTACCAGCCACTGCAAAAACATGCCAAAGTGTAAAGACCATCGAGGCTAGGAAGAAATTGCATCAACTAAGGAGAAAAATAACCAGGGAACTTCATAATGACAGTATAAAATTCACACATAACAATATTAACCTTAAATGTAAATGGGCTAAATGCTCCAATTAAAAGACACACACTGGCAAATTGGATAAAGAGTCAAGACCCATCAGTGTGCTGTATTCAGGAGACCCATCTCATGTGCAGAGACACATATAGGCTCAAAATAAAGGGATGGAGGAAGATCCACCAAGCAAATGGAAAACAAAAAAAGGCAGGGGTTGCAATTCTAGTCTCTGATAAAACACACTTTAAACCAACAAAGATCAGAAGAGACAAACAAGGCCATTACACATTGGTACAGGGATCAATTAAACAAGAAGAGCTAACTATCATAAATATATATATACCCAACACAGGAGCACCCACATTCATAAAGCAAGTCCTTAGAGATCTGCAAAGAGACTTAGACTCCCACACAATAATAATGGGAGACTTTAACACCACAGTGTCAACATCAGACAGATCAATGAGACAGAAAGTTAACAAGGATATCCAGGAATTGAACTCAACTCTGCAACAAGTCGACTTAATAGACATCTACAGAACTCTCCACCCCAAATCAACAGAATAATCATTCTTCTCAGCACCACATCACACTTATTCCAAAACTGACCACATAGTTGGAAGTAAAGCACTCCTCAGCAAATGTACAAGAACAGAAATTATAACAAACTGTCTCTCATACCACGATAAAATCAAACTAGAGCTCAGGATTAAGAAACGCATTCAAAACTGCTCAACTACATGGAAACTGAACAACCTGCTCCTGAATGACTACTGGGTACATAACAAAATGAAGGCAGAAATAAAGATGTTCCTAGAAACCAATAAGAACAAAGACACAGCATACCAGAATCTCTGGGACATATTTAAAGCCGTGTGTAGAGGGAAATTTATAGCACTAAATGCCCACAAGAGAAAGCAGAAAAGATGGAAAATTGACACCCTAACATCACAATTAAAAGAACTAGAGAAGCAAGACCAAACACATTCAAAAGATAGCAGAAGGCAAGAAATAACTAACATCAGAACAGAACTGAAGGAGATAGAGACACAAAAATCCTTTCAAAAAAATCAATGAATCCAGGAGCTGGTTTTTTGAAAAGATCAACACAATTGATAGACTGCTAGCAAGACTAATAAAAAAGAAAAGAGAGAAGAATCAAGTAGATGCAATGAAAAATAATAAAGGGGAAATCACCAGCAATCCCACAGAAATACAAACTACCATCAGAGAATACTATAAACACCTCTATGCAAATAAACTAGAAAATCTAGAAGAAATGGATAAATTCCTGGACACATACACCCTCCCAAGACTAAACAAGGAAGAAGCTGAATCCCTGAATAGACCAATAACAGGTTCTGAAATCGAGGCAGTAATTAATAGCCTAACAACAAAAAAAGTGCAGGACAAGACGGATTCACAGCCGAATTCTACCAGAGGTACAAGGAGGAGCTGATACTATTCCTTTTGAAACCATCCCAATCAATAGAAAAAGCTGGAATCCTCCCTAACTCATTTTATGAGGTCAGCATCATCCTGATACCAAAGGCTGGCAGAAACACAACAAAAAGAGAGAATTTTAGACCAATATCCCTGATGAACATCGATGCACAAATCCTCAATAAAATACCGGCAAACCGAATCCAGCAGCACATCAAAAAGCTTATCCACCGTGATCAAGTGGGTTTCATCCCTGGGATGCAAGGCTGGTTCAACATACACAAATCAATAAATGTAATCCAGCATATAAACGGAACCAAAGACAAAAACCACATGATTATTTCAATAGAGGCAGAAAAGGCCTTTGACAAAATTCAACAGCCCTTCATGCTAAAAACTCTCCATAAATTCGGTATTGATGGAATGTATCTCAAAATAATAAGAGCTATTTATGACAAACCCACAGACAGTATCATACTGAATGGGCAAAAACTGGAAGCATTCCCTTTGAAAACTGGCACAAGACAGGGATGCCCTCTCTCATCACCCCTATTCAACATAGTGTTGGCAGTTCCAGCCAGGGCAATCAGGCAGGAGAAAGAAATAAAGGGTATTCAGTTAGGAAAACAGGATGTCAAATTGTCCCTGTTTGCAGATGACATGATTGTATATTTAGAAAACCCCATCGTCTCAGCCCAAAATCTCCTTAAGCTGATAAGCAACTTCAGCAAAGTCTCAGAATACAAAACCAACGTGCAAAAATCACAGGCATTACAATACGCCAATAACAGACAAACAGAGAGCCAAATCATGAGTGAACTTCCATTCACAATTGCTTCAAAGAGAATAAAATACCTAGGAATACAACTTACAAGGGATATGAAGGACTTCCTCAAGGAGAACTACAAACCACTGCTCAACGAAATAAAAGAGGACACAAACAAATGGAAGAACATTCCATGCTCATGAATAGGAATAATCAATATCACGAAAATGGCCATACTGCCCAAGGTAATTTATAGATTCAATGCCATCCCCATCAAGCTACCAATGACTTTCTTCACAGAATTGGAAAAAACTGCTTTAAAGTTCATATGGAACCAAAATAGAGCCCACATTGTCAAGACAATCCTAAGCCAAAAGAACAAAGCTGGAGGCATCACACTACCTGACTTCAAACTACACTACAAGGCTACAGTAACTAAAACAGCATGATACTGGTACCAAAATAGATATAGAGACCAATGGAACAGAACAGAGGCCTCAGAAATAACAACACACATCTACAACCATCTGATCTTTGACAAACCTGACAAAAACAAGAAATGAGGAAAGGATTCCCTATGTAATAAATGGTGCTGGGAAAACTGGCTAGCCATATGTAGAAAGCTGAAATTGGATCCCTTCCTTACACCTTATACAAAAATTAATTCAAGATGGATTAAAGACTTAAATGTTAGACCTGAAACCATAAAAACCCTAGGAAAAAACGTAGGCAATACCACTCAGGACATAGGAATGGGCAAAGACTTCATGTCTAAAACACCAAAAGCAATGGAAACAAAAGCCAAAATTGACAAATGGGATCTAATTAAACTAAAGAGCTCTGCACAGCCAAAGAAACTACCATCAGAGTGAACAGGCAACCTACAGAATGGGAGAAAATTTTTGCTATCTACTTGTCTGACAAAGGGCATTAATATCCACAATCTACAAAGAACTCAAACAAATTTACAAGGAAAAAAAACAAACAATCCCATCATAAAGTGGGTGAAGGATATGAACAGACACTTCTCAAAAGAAGACATTTATGCAGCCAATAGACACATGAAAAGATGCTCATCATCACTGGTCATCAGAGAAATGTAAATCAAAACCACAAAGAGATACCATCTCACACCAGTTAGAATGGTGATCATTAAGAAGTCAGGAAACAATAGGTGCTGGAGAGGATGTGGAGAAATAGGAACACTTTTACACTGTTGGTGGGACTGTAAACTAGTTCAACCATCGTGGAAGACAGTGTGGTGATTCCTCAAGGATCTAGAACTAGAAATACCATCTGACCCAGCGATCCCATTATTGGGTATAGACCCAAAGGATTATAAATCATGCTGCTATAAAGACACATGCACACGTATGTTTATTGTGGCGCTATTCACCATAGCAAAGACTTGGAACCAACCCAAATGTCCATCAATGATAGACTGGATTAAGAAAATGTGGCACATATACACCATGGAATACTATGCATCCATAAAAAAGGATGAGTTCATGGCCTTTGTAGGGACATGGATGAAGCTGGAAACCATCATTCTGAGCAAACTATCGCAAGGACAGAAAACCAAACACCACATGTTCTCACCCATAGGTGGTAACTGAACAATGAGAACACTTGGACACAGGAAGGGGAACATGACACATTGGGGCCTGTCATGGGGTGGGGGGAGTGGGGAGGGATAGCATTAGGAGATATACCTAATGTAAATGACGAGTTAATGGGTGTGGCACACCAACATGGCACATGTATACATATGTAACAAACCTGCATGTTGTGCACATGTACCCTAGAACTTAAAGTATAATAAAAAACAAGAAAAAAAGAAAGAAAGAAAATCTCCAAGCTTACAGCATTAGAGAGTTTGGGTTTGCTTACTTTCTTTAGTCTGTAAATCTGTGCTAGGCTATGAAGACACACCTTCATCATAGATACAGGAAGGAACTTCCATGGAACTGGTGCTAAATTAACGGTTTCAAGTAATTTATAAAGAAGAAATTTCCACTCTATCAATTCTGCAAGTTTAACATTCCACAAAACGAAACATATTTTAAATGGTGTGTAAAAATATTTATGTAATAAAATTAAAAGTACAAAAAAAGGTTTTTATAAATTTTCCTAATTTAGGTGTGCTTCTCTAAATGCTCTAAAGATGCTGAAAATTAAATTGATAAGCTTAATGAACGAAGCCATCAACTGTCATTATATACAGCCACACTAGCACACAATAGGAACACTGTAGAATATGTTTTGACTTACTTTCATTTATTGTAACAGTGCAACAATTACTTTAGCATTTCAGATTCTAACTTTGTGAAATGTCTTTTGTAATGCCAACTTGGATAACACAATTATATTCTCTAACCTTGTTCTTTCCCAATATAGTTCTGATTTTTTTAAATGCTGCTCTCATCGTAGTATAAAAAGGCCACGTTAACAGCCATCTCTTTTCTTGTTTATTAGCTAAAACACTTTGAATTTCAACCTTCCTCCAATAGCTCACAGGAGCCTTCAGGGCTACTTTTGCTCCCTTGAGTTAATTTTAATGTATGAAATAAAGTATAAGTCATTTAAGCTATGTTAATTAGCTAAAACTTCAACAGGGTTCTGAAAGAAATTAGAAGGGTAGAAAAATAAAACTACCTATAGATAAGTAAAAACTGTGATATTTCAAAGTAAAAAGTACAAATCAGTCTCGGGGAGGAGAGGGCATGTCCCTTCTTGAAGTCATTGATAATTTCAACTATTTTTTTACTTCTACCAAAAACAACCCTTACTGAATTAACAAAAGTGCAGAGGAAGATTAAATGGTTGAGATCCCAAAAAATGTATGTGTCTAGATAACATTCAACACCCCCAAACCAACTTCAATCTTCTTTTAGTTCCTTTCAAGCCAATAAACATTTATATTTTGTTCAAAATAATACCCTAGGCATTCAGGAAATAAATACGAATAAGCTCCAATATGGCGATAAGAGAAATACACAACTAGTTGCAACATAAAAGACAGAATGATAACTGTTTACACTTACATAAGTACAAAGAAAGTGCTGCCAAAATTGCAAACATTCACAAGGATTAAGTAGGACTTCCAAGAAGAGCCTTTAAGAACAGATAATTTTCTACCAGAAGAGACAGAAGGGAGGTATGTAAGCCAGGGAAAGAAAATTGTGTGCAAAGGGGCAGAGACAAAAATGTGTTTTGTCTGAAAGTAGCAGATAGTCAAACTTAAAAAACTGTGGGGTAAAAAGAGGAAGTAGAGTGAGAAGGCCAAGAAATAGGTTGCATCTTAAATAAAAATTATAAAAGTCAATGAAAGAGTTAATATTTAATGTAATAAGTGACAGAAAATGAAAACACAGCACGCCCAAAGTAGAGAAGCCTTTGCCCATCAACCTGCCTCTCCACCATCTGTATTTTTTACCTCAGTGACTAACACCTCTAAACTGAAGCAGAAACCAAGAGGTCATCTGGGTTACTCTCTCTCTCATATTCCTCTCCAAGTCCTTGTCATCCATGACACAGAAATGGGGCATCATTCTCTGCCCCATTCACCAATCTATCATTATGAAGAGGGGCGTGCAATGATTCTGCCCTCGTTAAGTCTTTCATGAAGCCTCTCCTGAGAGGTCTCACTGCCTCCACACCAGCCCTACATTCCCACTAGAGCTGTCTCTTGAAAATGCAAATCTGTCATACTTGCATTATCTGTAGGCTACTTGCTGCCTACAAGCAAAGTTCAAACTCTTTAGCACAGCTTTTGAGGCAATTTTGATCTCACTCCTGACTAAATGTTCATTCTCATCTTCTATTTGTGGAGTTTGACGACAAACTACTTGTTAGGCTCAGAACAGGAAATGTTCAGCAACCTCAGCCTGGGGTGACTCCCACCCCTCACAGCTCCTTGTTCATAGCTCTTGCCTCACTCATTATACTGTTCCGTAATTAGCTGTTAACATATTGCCTCCTCTGCTCTACCACAAACTCAATAAGGGCAGGGGCCATGCTTGACTCATCCTAATAACCCAGAGCCAGCGTACTGTAAAAAATAAACAAACAGTGGTTGATTTCATGAAAAAAAAAGGAATGAAACCATACATTTTAGAAGCCTTTAAATCAAGAGTCACAATGTTCAGTGATTCATACAAGATTACCAAAAGAATGGGTTGCTACAGCAAAATTGAAGGTTAGTGATAGCACATGGCAGCTTTCATTAAAAGGAAGTCCTTAATGTGGGATTTTCTGCCATATCTCCTGCCTAGTTTAGTTGGGGTCTGATCAGTTCAATGTGATCTAGAACCAAGTATATTATATTCAGTCTTTTTTTGCCCCCCACCAACAAAAAAGACAGGTTACATAATTCATTTTCAAACTACAAATAAAAAGGGCTGGCACATCCTTCTTAATACCGATTTTTTCATTTTTTTCAATCCTTTTGTTAGTTTTCTAGGGCTGCTGTAACAAAATACCACAGAGTGGGTGGCTTAAGCCAGGCGTCCCCAACCTTTTTGGCACCAGAGACCCATTTTATGGAAGACAACTTTTTCCACAGACCAGGGTGGGGTAGGTGGTTTTGTGTTCAGAGCTTGTTCCTTCTGGTGGGTTTGTGGTCTCACTGACTTCAAGAACGGAGCCACTGACCTTCGCAGTGAGTGTTACAGCTCTTAAAGATGGCACAGACCCAAAGAGTGAGTGCTAGCAAGATTTACTGTGAAGAGTGAAAGAACAACACTTCCACAGCATAGAAGGGGGCCCCAACCCAGTTGCTGCTGGTTGGGGTGGCCAGCTTTCATTCCCTTATTTGTCCCCACCCATGTCCTG
The DNA here is from genome assembly GCF_043159975.1 of Macaca nemestrina. Classification (NCBI taxonomy): domain Eukaryota; kingdom Metazoa; phylum Chordata; class Mammalia; order Primates; family Cercopithecidae; genus Macaca; species Macaca nemestrina. The sequence continues at coordinate 63,801,992 of NC_092133.1, forward strand.
CTGATTGGTCCATTTTACAGAGCATTGATTGGTCCATTTTAGAGAGTGCTGATTGGTCCATTTTGCAGAGTGCTGATTGGTGCATTTTAAAAACCTCTAGCTAACTACAGAGAACTGATTGGTGTGTTTTCACAGAGCACTGATTGGTGCATTTTAAACCTCTAGCTAGCTACAGAGTGCTGATTGGTGTGTTTTTCCACAGCACTGATTGGTGCATTTTACAAACCTCTAGCTAGCTACAGAGCACTGATTGACGCATTTGACAATCCCCTCATAAGACAGGAAAGTTCTCCAAGTCCCCACTCAACCCAAGAAGTCTAGCTGGCTTCACCTCTCAGTTTCAGGATGATTCAAGTGCATTATATTTATTGTGTATTTCATATTATTATTACACTGTAAGATCTATATGAAAGAACTATACAACTCACCGTAATGTACAATCAGTGGAAGGCTTGAGCTTGTTTTCCTGCAACTAGACAATCCCATCTGGGAGTGATGGCAGATCATCAGGCATTAGATTCTCATAAGGAGTGGGCAACCTACATCACAATAGGGTTCGCTCTCCCATGAGAATCTAATGCTGCTGATGATCTGACAGGAGGAAAGCTCAGGCAGTAATGCAAGCAATGGGGGTGGGGGGATGTCTGTAAATACAAATGAAGGTTCTTTTGCTCACCCATCCACTGCTCATCTCCTGCTGTGCAACCCAGTTCCTAACAGGCCATGGACATGCACCAGTTGGGGTACTCAACTGGTACTGGCACTGGAGTCCTGGGGGTTGGGACCCCTGGGTTAAACAACAGAAATTTATTTTCTTACAGTTCTGGAAGTTAGAAGTCCAAGACCAAGTTGTCACCATGTTTGGTTTCTCCTGAGGTCTCACTCCTTGGCTATCAGGTGGCTGTCCTCTCTCTGTGTCCTCACATGTATGCACACAACCATGGTGTCTTTCCCTGTACATCCTAATCTCCTCTTCTGATAAGGACACCAGTCATATTGGATTAGGGCCCAACCAAATGACCCCATTTTAATTTAATTACTTCTATATCCAAAGGCCCTATCTCCAAATGCAGTCACATTCTGAGAAACTGGGGTTAGGGCTTCAATATGTGAATCTGGGGGTAGGGAATGACACAATTCAACCCATAACAATCTTTACCACAAGTGATACAAAAAGTGTAAAACAACCACAACTTTTTTAAAAACATAATTCAGGGTTTTGTTTGTTTGTTAGATAAACAACCACAGATAACATAAGCCATTACTCCAAGCTCTTGAGGGACAGTAACAAAGCACACGTAGATCCCTTTCCAATTCCACCAGCCCTCTGTGCCATGCAGATGGCATAACAAAGCAAAGAGATTAACATGTCAAACACATAAGCAGCTGTAGCTAAATATCCTAATCCAAGAAATACACTTACTCCTGGATAAATATGAAGCTAAACACAACTAGGAAAAGACCACATGCTGAGAATAATACCAAATTACTTTCTTCTAGTTTTTACCTAACCGCTTACCATCCAAAAACAAACAAGTTTGGACTTTACCATTCATTTATTCAACAAATATTGATGGTGCCCCTATACTGTGCCAGGAGAACATGGTAATGAGCCTCATTCTAAGGAGTGGGGGGGACAGAGAACAAACAAATACATAAATAATTGTGTAACGCAATAGCAGGTATTCTTTTTCTTTTTTTTTTTTTTTTTTTTTTTTTTTTTTTTTTTTTTGAGACAGAGTATCACTCCATCACCCAGGCTAGAGTGCAGTGGGCAGTGGTGCTATCTTGAGTCACTGCAACCTCTGCCTCCTGGGTTCAAGCGATTCTCATGCCTCAGCCTCCCAAGTAGTTGGCATTACAGGTGCCTGCCACCACGTCCGGCTAATTTTTGTGTTTTCAGTAGAGATGGGGTTTCACCCATGTTGGCCGGGCTGGTATCAAACTCCTGACCTCAAGTGATCCACCTGCCTCGGCCTCTCAAAATGCTCAGATTACAGGCGTGAGCCACTGTGCCTGGCCAATAGTAAGTATTGACAGATGCTATGAGGAAAGTGAAGAAGGGTAAGAAAACAAAGAGTGAAGGAGAAGGGCTAGTTTAGACTGCATATTAGGGAAAGCATCTCTGATTAAGTAAGAAGGACCCAAGGAATAGAAGAATAAGACATTTAAATATCTGGAGGAAAACTTCCCTAACAGAAGAAACAAGTGCAAAGGTTCCAAAACAAGAGCTTGATTGTTGTATTGCAGGAGCAGTAGGAAGGCTGGTATTGAGGCATCAAATTGTGCAGGCCTTGTAGATCACCACTAACACTCTCAATTCTATTATGACTGGAAGTTACTGAAGTGCTTGAAACAGGATCTGACCCAAAATTTTAAAGCATCATTCTAAATGCTGTATGCAAAACAGACTAGAGAGTGGGCAAGGATGGGATGAGGAATAGAAAAAGGGAAAGCAGTTAGGAGTCCATTGCTGTAGCGCAAGTGAAGACCACACTGGCTTCTTTGAGGAAGCAGTGGCGGAGTTAAGAAGTGACAGAATTTTGGTATATTCTGAAATGTCAACAAGGTTTGCTGACAGATTGGATATGGATTATGAAAGCAATATGGCATCAAGGATGACTCTCCGGCATATGGCCTGAGCAACTGAGTAAATGGAGGTAATATTTACTAGTTGAGGAAAGTAAAGAGACATGAGTAGGAAGGGAAATCAAGAGTTGATGGATTACCATGGCACCAGCCATGTTAAATTTGCCTTTTAGAGTTGCTAAAGTGGAGACTAGTACACAATTCTATAATTGAAAGAGGTAAAAGTTGGAGACATGTTTTGTATAAGTTACCTTTTCAATTTAATTGTTCACTTATCAGTAGTTTTGCTGATCTTACCAAAATTGCAAAGATGTTTGGGGAAAAAAAATTTTTTAATCAGAGATTGAATGAGATCTCTTAAAAACAATGTGTAACTGGAGAAGAAGTCAGGACTGAGCTTTGAGAAACCCCAACAATTAGGTGTAGTATTTCTCAGGAAACCCAACCATTAACAAATTAATTCTAGGATATGTATATTTTGTCATTTCAAACGTTATTATTATTTAGAGAAAATGCCTGTTTTTTGAAACTAAATTTAATAGTTGTTTTTTAACTTTTATTTTAAGTTCAGGGGTACATGTGCAGGTTTGTTAAATAGGTAAACTCATGTGATGAAAAGTTGTTGTACAGATTATTTCATCACTCAGGTATTAAGCCTAGCACTCAATAGTTATTTTTCCTGATTCTCTCCCTCCACCCTCTTGTAAGCCCCAGTGTCTGTTGTTTCCCTCTATGTGTCCAGGAGTTTTCATCATATAGCTTCTACTTATAAGTGAGCACATGTGGTATTTGCTTTTCTGTTCTTGCATTAGTTTGTTAAAGATAATGGCCTCCAGTTCCTTCCATGTTCCTGCAAAGGACATGATCTCATTCTTTTTTTTTTTTTTTAATGACAGCATAGTATTCCATGGTGTATATATCCCACATTTTCTTTATCCTGTATACCACTGATGTACATTTAGGTTGATTCCATGACTTTGCTATTGTGAATTGTGCTGCAATAAACATGCATGTGCATACGTCTTTATGGTAGAATGATTTATATTACTCCGGGTATATATCCAGTAATGGGATTACTGGGTCAAATGGTAGTTGTATTTAGGTCTTTGAGGAACTGCCACACTGTTTTCCACAATGGTTGAACTAACTAACATTCCCACCAACAGCGTATAAGCATTCCTTTTTCTCTGCAACCTCTCCATCATCTTTTTTTTCCTTTTACTTTTTAATAATAGCCATTCTAACTGGTTTGAAATGTTATCTCATTGTGGTTTTGAGCTGCATTTCTCTAACGATCAGTGATGTTGAGCTTTTTTCATATGTTTGTTGGAAAAATGCCTGTTTTATACAGATCAAAAATTCAAATTCAGTTTTAAAAATGTAATGTAGATCATAGCGTCTCCTTTTCTACAAATATTTCAAAAAATGAGAAGAAAAACTATAGATATTAAATTAAGCAAACTAAAGAGAAATTATATTCATGCTATAATTTGTTCCTAAATCAAGCAACTAGTCATTCTGGTAAATCAATAATTAATAGTTTATAGGACAGTACTGATTCAAAGAAATGTTGAATAAGAAAAAGCAAAAACCAACTTTTTTCCATCAATAACCTTTGACTGCTTAAAGGAAACAAAATAAAAAGTAAAAAATCCAATCATACCAAAGATTACTCTAAAATAAATAAGTCGACTGCACATGTAATATCTTAGACATGTTCACATAATCCCTTGGTCCGTCCAGTCCCGCATTCCACTTCCAGCAGTGACTGATGGTAGAATGTGGTTATGACTCCTAATTATGTACTCCAGAATTGTTTGATAATCATTTGCAACCCTATCAACCATAAATTGAAAACTATGGCAATATTCTATCATTTGTGTTTGCTTTGCCAATACAAACTTAGAAAGTTTTATCTGCATTTCCCTCCCACTATCTGTTGCCAGATTCCCTTTTTCACATCTACCTTAGACCATCAGATTTACTCTTTCTTGTTCTCTTCTAAGACAAAACTCCATTTTATTGAAGATATCCAGGAGAAAATATACATAGCTACTTGCTCATCATGATGAATATGATAATAAACATTAAGCAAAAAGATCATCAAAGATAATGATTAGATTTGCTGAAGATTTTTACAGCAACCAAAATATGATTTAAATATAACTCATCAGCAAATTAAATACTTATATTCAGTTTAAGATTGATTAGGCTGTATCCACCTCATTTGTCAGAACTGTCTCTAAGTCAATAAAGTCATTTTGTCTCATTGTCTTGGGCAAAAATTAAATACCAGTCGCCCATCATGAATCTCATTAGCCAGTACTTGATCTTTGATGTCCCAAAGTCCCTTCTTTTGTCAATATGGAACCTTCCATAACCAAGGTGAAGCCAAGAGACTTATTGTCTAGGAATAAAGACAGCAGACAGAACAAAGATACCATGTATCATCTTTGAGTTTCAAAGCTGATTTTCTTAAGCTCTCAAGCAAGAAAACAATTGTGAAGCTGGAGGCATCATACTACATGACTTCAAAATTTACTATAAAGCTATGTTAACCAAAACAGCATGGCACTGGCATACAAGCAGACATATAAAACAATGGAATAGAATAGAGAACCCAATACCAAATCCATACATTTATATTCAACTGATTTTTGACAAAGGCACCAAGAACACTCATTGGAGAACGGACAGTTTCTTCAATAAATGGTGCTAGGAAAACTGGATATCCGTATACAGAAGAATGAAATAAGACCCCTATCTCTCACCACATTCAAAAATCACCTCAAATGGACTAAAGATTTAAATGTAAGACCAAAAACTATGAAACTAGTAGAAGAAAACACAGAAAATCATTGTCTAAATCCTTTTGGCTCTCATTTAGCAAAAGGTAGATCTGATAGACTAGATCACAGTTTTACGATAAAGAAGATCTGGTCAGACAGGAAAAAGAAGTGTGGACTATTGGAAGAAGGGTCTCAGAAACAAGTCAGGCACATTTTATTTCCCTTCTCTGGGCTTCACCCAGATTGAAAGCTGTATTACCTCTCAACTAATACAGTTAGTTGGGAAACACAGAAAGCAGAGAAATTTTTATTCCATTTATCTTCAAGACTTTGAAACAAAATTGTTTTATGAGCTCCCCTGCACAAAACTTCAGGGGTAGCTACAGTGTAATCTTGCCATCACAATATAAACAGGTAGAGAGAAGGTGAACTTAGCTTTCTTAAATCAATCTTGATTCCCATGAGGCTTAGATGGAACCCAGAACATCCTAGATACCATGAAGAACAATCAAAATGATGCTATGTTGAAGAGCAGTGGGCCTGCCCTGAGTTCACCATGGTGAAGAGCCAAGTGATCTAACAGAGTCTGAGGGTAAATAGATAATGCCAGATACTGGATGGAGGATGTAGCCGGTGAGAGATAACAACGTGCTAGCAGCCCTCACTCATGGCGCCTCCTCCGCCTCGGCCTCCGCTCTGGTCGTGCTTGAACAGTCCTTTAGCCCACCACTGCACTATGGGAGCCCCTCTCTGGGCTGGCCGAGGTGGGAGCCAGCTCCCTCTGCTTGCAGGAAGGTGTGTAGGGACAAGGGTGGGCAGGAAGCAGGGCTGCACAGGCGTTGGCTGGCCAGCGCAAGTTCTGAGTGGGTGTGGGCTTGGCGGGCCCAGCACCAGAGCAGCCGGCCAGTGCTGCTGGCCCCAGGCAGTGAGGGGCTTAGCACCCAGGCCAGCAGCTAAGGAGGGTGCGCCTGGTCCCCGAGCACTGCCAGCCCACCCATGCCATGCTCAAATTCTCACCATGCCCGAGCCCCCCTGACCGGCTCCTGTGCAGCCTGCAGCACCCCGACCCACCAACCACCCAAGGGCAGCCAGCTCCAGCCACAGACCCCTGCGGAATCCACTAGGTGAAGCCAGCTGGGCTCCTGAGTCAGGTGAGGATTTGGAGAACTTTTATATCTAGCTGGAGGATTGTAAATGCACCAGTCAGCACTCTGTGTCTAGCTCAAGGTTTGTAAATGCACCAATCAGCACCTTGTCAAAACAGACCAATTAGCTCTCTGTAAAACGGACCTATCAGCTCTCTGTAAAATGGACCAATCAGCTCTCTGTAAAATGGACCAATCAGCAGGATGTGGGTGGGGTCAGATAAGGGAACAAAAGCAGGCTGCTGGAGCCAGCAGTGGTAACCCACTCAGGTTCCCTTCCATGCTGTGGTAGCGTTGTTCTTTCACTCTTCCTAATAAATCTTGTTGCTGTTAACTGTTTAGGCTGGGGCCGGCTTTATGAACTGTAACGCTGCCTGGTAGGGATGAACAACTCAAGACGTGCCGCCTTAAAGAGCTGTAACACTCACTGCGAAGGTCTGCAGATTCACTTCTGAAGCCAGCGAGACTACGAACCCACCAGAAGGAAAAAACTCCAGACACATCTGAACATCCAAAGGAACAAACTCCAGACACATCATCTTTAAGAACTGTAACACTCCCCGCGAGAGTCCGCGTCTTCATTCTTGAAGTCATCGAGACCAAGAACCCACCAATTCCGGACACACTAGGCCTTGGAATCTGAAGCACCATCAGGGGCCAAAGTGAGGTTAAAGCGTCCTGGAAAAACCACAGACCCTAGCCAAGCTACAAAAGAACATTCTACAAATCATATAAGGACATCAAGAAATGTACAGAGGTGCCCACAAGGTGACCTTCATGCATGGGGCTTATCACTCCCTCAAAGGTCTCCAGTCCAGAGAGCCTTCCAGACTAGGCACTCTGCAGGCATTAAGTGCCCAAAGGTGCCCACATGGTTCCAAAGGCCACATCTCCCACCGTGAGATCATATAAGCAACACCGTCAACCCAATCACCTGTTGTAGAGCATTTTATCTAAAAAGACAGCATTTACCAAAAGGGACTGTTTACATTGTTGAATCACTTTAGTTTGCCATTTTATTGGCTTAAATAGAAGGCATTTATTCCAATTCCCAGTAGGTAGGAGTTTATGAGGAATGTCAGATCACTTATGAAAGATAAACTAAAGTGTACTGTGGGAAAACTTGTAATCCCCTACAAATACAAAATGGAAAGCTACGTTAAATGTTTATTTCCATTATATGATGCATCCTAATTTCAGAAATGGTAAAAAATACCATGTGGGAAAATGTTTAAATTAAAGAAATATGGTATCTTGCAAATCAAGATTGAGAATGCAAACTGTTTCCTAAAAGAAAAGACTTATCTGAAAAAAACACATTTAGTAAGCCTTAATTTTTATTTAATGTATAGAGCTTTCACTACTGTGTATATATACACACATATATATATGTGTATGTATATACACACAGAAATGTGGATATCTATGTATTCGAACTCAGCTATAACGAGGTTAAAAAGGCATAGAAAGGGCACCATTTTAGGGCAAGCTTTGGGCTAACAAGCAGAGCCATGCTCACTACTGGCTGATATCATGACCAACGTAACAGTTCTGACATTGTAATCACCTGGGAGCTTTGAAAATTATTGTCTAGTTCTACTTCCAGAGATTCTGATTTAACTGGTTTTGTGTAAGGCATCAGGACTTTTAAGAGCTCCCCAGGAAATTTTATTGTGCAGCCAGGGTTTAAAACCACTGGGCTAACAATCTCAACAATAACAGGGATTTTCTGAATTGCCTACTTAGTACTCTTCCTCCAAGTAAGCCTTCTGTGTCTCCCATAGGGCTTGGCCACAAACAACTCCATCATACTTTATCTCACTGGGGGCTCTCAATTGTGTGTGAGATATTGCCCATTTCCTACTCTTCCTTAACCAGTGAGTGCAGAGTAGCTCCATGAGAAAATGATCAGTCTAGGCCAGACGCGGTTGCTCACACCTGTAATCCCAGCACTTTGGGAGGCTGAGGCAGGCAGATCACAAGGTCAGGAGTTTGAGATCAGCCTGGTCGACATGGTGAAACCCCATCTCTACTAAAAATACAAAAAATTAGCTGGGTGTGGTAGTGCACACCTGTAGTCCCAGCTACTCAGGAGGCTGAGGCAGAAGAATTGCTTGAACCTGGGAGGCAGAAGTTGCAGTGAGCCAAGATGGAGCCACTGCACTCCAGCCTGGGCAGCACAGCTAGACTTCATCTCAAAAAAAGAAAAAGAAAAAGAAAATGGTCAGTCTAGAACCAGGGCCTTCCAAGACATAAAAGGGGCACCATTTTACATCTCAGGGGCCAAATCTGGCCTCTTGTCTATTTTGGTAAATAAGAAAATTTTATTGAAACACAGCCACACTCATGTGTTTACATATTATCTAAGCTTGCTTTCACATTACAGCAACAGCAGAGTACTTTATGCAACAGAGACCCTATGATCCCCAAAACTGAAACTATTTACTGTCTAGACCCATACAGTTTTGTTTGCCAACCACTAGTCTAGAGTCACAGAGTTTTCAAGCTGCAACAGTATCTCCTAAGACAAGTTAGATCTCCTGAAATAGCCCAGGGGAGTCTATGAAGGGTAGAGTCAGACCTTGAGCAGTGACAATGGCCACATCTGGGGAGATATGGACTCTTCTATACTTTCAGCCAGCTGAAGCACAATTGCTCCTACCAATCTATTAATAGCGTTTTCCACTAAAAGGGCAGGTGTATCTGGGCTTATCAGTCTACACCACCTGGCTGCCCACGCGATCAGTTTATAAGAGAACAATTACATCCTGAAGCTAAGTTAGAAGTGGGTATCTATGGAATCAGTCTGAATTCATGGAGGAAAAGATGAGCTGCGATTGAAAGATAAGGTATTAACAGAAACAGAGTGAACTGGGGTTGGTTGGAGAACCCTGAAAAAGAGGGGACCAACGTTAAAGTGAAGCAAATCACAGCCTAACAGGACAAAAGGTCTAGGAGGCAAGCTGAGAAGAAGTAAAGCACATACAGTGAATGGCACCTACCCACAGATCATCTCAAAGCTACCAGTTTCTGCTGGTGGGGGCCTCCTTGTATCCTTGCCATGCATACTCCCACTGGACTTGCACTATTTTAATCAATTAGCTATGGCTTTTCTTATCCTTATTTTAATTTAGTGAATGACTTCCTTCTTCTCCACTATTTTTGTCTTAAGAAATACTATAGCCTAGCCATTTTCCCATGGGAGTAGTTTTCTGGCAGTAAAATAACGCAGAAATTGAAGAATTCACTTTATTAGAATCAACTCAGCTATACTGAATCACCTTAAACTTTAAAACATTACTGAGGCAGAATTAAGTTTATTTCTTCATCCTACCATAAAAATAACATCTTTATACTTATTAAGCCTTAAGCCTATTAGTATTTAAAAGACACTTAATTTACTAACTTTTAAGGTTACTCGTTGAGGTTATAGTCAAAACTCCAATATGGGCTTACAAGGTACCCTACAAGAATACTCTATGTGTGCAGACTTCCTTTTGAGATTTCCTTGGAAGCTTCAAGATTAATTCTGATACAAATTCTATTGATAGAATAATCAGCAAGAGTACAAAAAAGCTTGGAGGTAAAACCAAGAAAGCATAAGTAAATGGCATCATGCTTATTCAAAATGACCTATAGAAATGACAGAAAGCAACCACAAACAAAACTTGAATTCTTTTCTGAAAGAAACAAAGGAAATTATATTCTAGGAGGCTAAGAAGCCAAAGGGGGCAGACATGTTCTCTCCCTGCTACCTGAAAGCCAATCAAATCTGTTTGTAGAGCAGTGGAAAATTAACAATTTGGGCATCTAGGCTTCTCTTTGCATAAATTGATATATATGATTGCTTGCTGCCTTTAGAGGGGGTTGTGGTCAAGGAGATTAGAAAGGAATTATGTTGAGAGTGGGATGTAGCAGAGAGTTTCTTCAGAGCAGCCAGGCAGGAAAGAAAAACATAGCGCTTGGAAAAGCTAGGACTAACAACTCCCCATGCAGTCACTAGGACTGGCCTTTACTCTAATAAGGAGGGGGGAGAGAGTAGAGAAGAAGCTGAAAGAGATCATTTTCATAGGAATTGTGCGTGACTCCAGGTGCAATCATTGCTTCAGTGGGGCGCATATGACAGAGTGCAGCACAGAATTGGGAAGAGAGGCATTCTCCCCTCTTTTGTAGGAACCTAGCGCTGTTCTACTACCTTGAGGATTGGCAGCTGAAGGAGACCAGGGAATTTCACCCCAAAATATGGTACCCTGGTACGTTTATTATCATTATTATTACTATTATTTTGAGATGGGAGTTTCACTCTTGTTGCCCAGGCTGGAGTGCAATGGTGCAATCTCGGCTCACCACAACCTCCATCTCCCAGGTTCAAGCGATTCTCCTGCCTCAGCCTCCTGAGTAGCTGGGATTAGATTACAGGCATGTGCCACCACAGCTGGCTAATTTTTTGTATTTTCAGTAGAGACAGGTTTCTCCATGTTAGTAAGGCTGGTCTCAAACTCCTGACCTCAGGTGATCTGCCTGCCTCAGCATCCCAAAGTACTGGGATTACAGGCATGAGCCACTGCGCCCGGCCGTTTATTTTAAATTAAACACCCATGGGGACTAGCAGACACTGGAAGAAGCTTTACTCTGATACTCCCTTATCTACCTAATGTCCAGACTTGCCAAAGAAAAAAACAATTATTTCTGGTCTCTTCTCTGAGTTCTCATCAATTTATTAATAACTCTAATCACAGGCAGGTAGACTGAAGTCTGTCAACACACCTCGACAGACATTTGCCAAAAACCATGCTCTGCGGGGCCAACAAACTTTGTCCCAGGCCATTGTATGCTCTCCCAGCCCACTGAATTCCCCTAAAAATCATTCACTACACCCCAAGTTGACACATTTCCCCCATCTCCCCTCCTCTATGAAAAAATGGTATATAAGCATCTGTACCCCATTGGGTTATGAGGTAATCATTCTCCTACTATTCCCCTATGTTATGCACATTGAAATAAATTTTGTATATTAATCTGCCTCTTGTCAGTTGATTTTTCAGCAAAACTTCAGAGGGCAAAGAGGAAACATTCCCTTTGTCCTTACAGATTTGGCGTTGTGGGCAGGATAACCAAAACTGCTTTGCTTCTCTAGAAGCTGCAGTCAAGGGAACACGGGACCTGACAGGCGAACAGAAATTCTTACCAGTCAGACTCCCAGTCTCTCTCTCTGCAGAATCTGGTCAAGCAGACGAGAAAAATCAGTTTGTCTCTTTTTCCTTTCCAAATTTAAGATTAATGGGAGAAAAGCATTTGTATGACTACTCTTAGGTGTAATGACTGGTATATTTTTGCTATAAATATTCATATTGTCTGATCCTTTTCCTCACAGAAATAGTCTTTATTTTTTCCTTTGTCTCTTTCTGTAAAGAGTCCCTCTTGTTTTATGTCCTTGAGAGCTTGACTTTTGACCAAGTAGAAGCCCTATCTCTTGGTCTCTGCCATCCAGTGGGCATGATTTTTGGGTCACATCCAGTGGCCAGCCTAAAAGGACTAGGAACCCTGAGGCACCTAAGATATTAAGCAGTACAGTCTGTTCCAAATGTGCCAAGCTCTCAGCAACGTTTTTGTTAAATGAGAAATCCCATCCATAAGGGACTTTTGTTGTCCTAACTCTTGTTGCCTGGTTAGTCCTGGAAAGTGCAATCCCAGGAGGACCTACTCAGTGTCACAGATTAACAGATCTGTGACTGGCACCCCTCCCTCTTCAATACTGGAGGCACCATATAACAAACACCTCCTCAACCATCTATGACAAGTGTCCCTTGCTATATTAGACTATTTCTGAAAGTGATTTTTGAGGGAATCATGAGGACTACATCATCTTCCCATTTTTATACTGACACTTATACTGTCCATGATAGTCTAAACCTGGAAAGCTACCTCTGAGACTTTCCATGAAAATGGCTCATTAACTTGAGTCACTTACAGAATAACTAAATTGGCTATACTTAAAACTTTTTTAGAGAGCGCTTGTCTTAAACAGCTATCTCTTTTGTACCTATTTTTTTAAATATGAAAGGAATATAGCCTTAGAAATTCTCTTAGTAAGATTTTTAAAACAGAAATCATATTCAAAGGAAACTTAAAATCCTCTACACTCAAATTACCTGCTTTGGATCCATCTAGGATCTGCAAAAAGGCACTCTGGCCTGTGTTCTAATGGCTAGGATTCTACTGTTTTATTGCCACAGCTCAAGTTTGATTTCTAGTCAGGAAACCAGTCCCTTGGAGATGTAAATCCTTTAACTCAGGGGAAAAAGGAAACATTTATAAAAATTAGTTTGAGGGTTGGGCACGGTGGCTCGTGCCTGTAATCCCAGCACTTTGAGAGGCTGAGGCAGGAGGATCGTTAGAGCCCAGGAGTTTGAGACTAGCCTGAGACAGATTCCTTCTCTATAAAAAAAAAATTTTTTTAAGTTAGCCAGATGTGGTGGCATGCACCTGTAGTCTCAAATACTCAGGAGACTGAGACAGGAGGATGGCTTGAGCCCAGAGGTCAAGGCTGCTGTGAGCCATGATTGCACCACTTCACTTTAGCCTGGGCAACACAGCAAAACACTGTCTCAAAAAAAAAAAAAAAAAAAAAAAAAACTCTGATTTACATGTTTTGAATCTATATTTGTGTGACCCTTGACTTTTTGGGGTACCCATTTTTCATTGATCTATTTCCCTTCCATGGACAGTTATGTTCCTGTTCATCACTAAGTCTCTATTTTCTTCCAGATGTCTTTGTGGGGTGGCTCTGGATCTTGTGAAGACTGCTTCTTTGTACCTCTTTGGAGATGTCTTGTGCTTCCTTGGTTAAACCATAAAAGGTTTTTTGGTTCTGAATCAGTTGGTAGTTACCTTTGGTTGAAAAGAAAAAAAAGAAATTGAAGTTCAGATAAATAAAGTTTTAAAAAAATAAAGTTTACTTCTCCTTCCTTTCCCTACCTCTGATATACATGAAGGGATCTAGATGGGACTTCGAGTGACCCTGAAACCCCCTGAGAACTACAACAAAAAGGTACCACTGACTTCCTGTTTTGGGGTTCTCTGTTTTCCTCATGGAGCCTCAAAAGTCGTGAATGGGTTCCTCTCAGATCTAAAAGCTCTACTCTTTTTTGCATTAAACTCCCTCATCTATTTGGCTTTTGTATACATACATGTATATGTGTGTGTTGTATATTGTGTCTACATGTATGTATTTGTCTATACATCTGTTTGCATATTATCTACATGATACCAAATTGACTTATAAATAAATGAGTACCCATAAATTAAATAACTAGCCCAAAACTTTTCAAGTTCCCTTGACTTTAATAAATCTTTGGTAAATAAAGGTAGCTTTTAAATTGCTAGTAAAACTAAAATGTCTTCAAATTTTAATTTAGACATTTTTGTCTAGGTCTACTAGTCACACAGGTTTATGTTTCTCTGTTAGATGTTTTAAGATCATAAAACTGTTGTTTCTGTGATATTCTTGACATTTTCTTGATTTGTATATAAACTAAAGCTGTAAGTGCTGGCTGCTGGACTCCCAAAAGCCTTACACACATCCTACTGTGGCTTGTTGAGCCAAGCCCAATATGGCCCCATCCTCCCTGGTCCAGCTCCACCTCCTGGTCCTACTGAGAGGGGTCAGATCCTCCCAACACTGTCTTCACAAGTCCATCCTCTGCCTTGGACCCTACACTGGGTGTGCAAATCCAGGATTCAGAGAGGTCCTGCCCTTTATAGTCCTCCTGGGTGCCACATGGATACTCAGAACCCAGGACAACTAGAGGGGGGACAATGGGGAGGGACCTGTGTCCAGTATCTCAAAGGCCTTAGTTAAGATAAAACTAGCGGATACTGGTTTTGCTTTTTCAAAAAAAAATACACAATAACCTAAATAAATTGCTTTATTTTCCATGAATAATTCAAATATAACTGTTAAAAAATATTTTTCAATAATTTAAAATCCTAAGGACACGTTATGTTAAGTAGTAGAGAATCACGAAATGTTTGAGTCATTTCTAAATAAGTTAAAATACTAAAACATTAATTATTAAGCATAAAGTTTAGATACTTTGACATCTTGTTCCTATATGGCATAGAAAAGCTAAATATATCTGTATCTGTTAATGAGCAAAAAACTGATAAAACACCTTTCTAAAAATTATAAAACGGTTTTCATTTACAAACACTAATATAAAACAGTTCAAAATTACTTACTTCCTAGGTTTTCAGTAGAAATTAGGGTTACTAAGAGTTACTATTATAATTAGTATATAATTAAAACTACTATGTATGATAAACAACTATGTATGGAGTATATAAGGGAAGTAAAATGTTATAAGGTATGAGGATGTGCTTTTGTTGAGAAAAAGCAATTTTATATAGTTCAGAGATTCTGTAAAGGTTGTTTCAAAATGAGAAAAATCATATAAACAAAACTAAATGGGTATAGAAAGTTGAGGAAAAAAGAGAATTTCAAAAGATTGTGTGATTAAAGTGAATGAAATTAAATAAATTTATTATTTGTTTTTAAACTGAGCCTTAAAATCAAAAATAGTCTACAAAACTAGAATTTTATTTTCTTCTTTGAACAAGGTTTTCATATACTATCAATAATAAATAGTAAATGACTTTGGTTCACCTTTTGAGTAAACTACAAAAAAAAAAAAGGAGGGGGAAGAAACAGATTTTGTGTGCCTCATGCTTAATAGGTCTTTTGAATATTTGAAACCCTAAGTCTCATCTCTGTCAAACTGTCAAAGAGTAAAGGTTTTGGCTTTTGGAAATCCTTTATTACACTGGCTAAATGAACAACTTTATTTCACAGTAATTTTTGATCAAATGTTTTAAACCTTTGACATACTTGACAAGCTTCCCAAAATCAACCTCCAAATTCTAAAGTAAGTCTTTTTGACTTCAAACTAACTTTGGGATTTTCCCAAAGATCCCTGAAGTATCCAAAAGAGAAATAATAAACAGGTTTAGCTAATATATTAAATTATATGGGAAGCACTGTCAAATAAGAAATAATGTTTAACCTTTTTTCTGAGTTATATTTATATGGCTATCTTATTACTATGTGTTCCAAAACTGTATGAGATTTCTTAAAATATCATCTATCTTGTTAAATGTTGTCAGTCACAATTATGACTGCTATGTTGAATTGTTGTAGGCCACAAAAAAAAAGAACAAATACCTTTGTCAATTGTTTATTTAACCATGGCCATTTTAAGTCCCATTGTCCACAGTTAATTGTTTTATTCTGATGCTTTTTTTTTCTTGAAAGCTCTTCACTAATCCTGAAGTGTGGGTCTTCAAAGAAGTTCAAGGAAATAACACTGACAAAGGTTTCTGACAACTCTGAAACTGTATAAGTGAATCAATGAACTGTGTAAAAATTCCAGAACTCTAACAAAAAAAAAAAAAAAACTGGAGTCATAAAACTGCTAAACTACCATCAAGCAGAACAATAATTAATTACATGGGACTGAACTGATAAAAGACTGACATGATTATTTATGATTTTTTGTTTATGCTGATTCTTTTCATGTTTTGTTCTCCATAGTTTAAAAAAAAAAAAAAAAAAAACAGCTTTTTAAATGCTACAATTCCCCTGTGTTATGCACACTGAAATAAATTTTATTTGCCCTTCCTTCTATTAATCTGCCTTTTCTCAATTGATTTTTCAACTGAACTTCCAGAGGGCAAAGGAGAAATCTGGTCTTCACCCCTACACAGCTTTGAAGCCACTAAGACATGGCTACCTTGGCATGTTCATTTCCAGTTTTCCAATGAGTACCACTGGCAGCAGTCACCACCCACCAGCAACAAGCTGAAGCCAGACAAAACTGGAATACAAGGCAGATAGGCTGGTTTGGGAACACAAGTGAGTCATAATTCAGAGACTTCAAAATTTGGAAGTGTGGGAATGAGCAGAAGAGAAAAGAGAGGTTTTATAGGAAAATCCCCACTCTAGCACAAGCAAGTGAGGTCAATTACAGGAACTCTGGATTGCTGCTGCTAATGGGACTTCCTTTGAACTTGCAAGGGGAGTGAGTAGGAGGCCGGGGAATCAGATTACATAAGGATAAGCATCTGTCCTAAATGGCCGGGTGCTCAGGGAACTGAAAACAATGAGTCCCACAGAGGCTGAAGTATAATTCTGAGAATAGAATGTGGTTTGGAAACTGAAAAAATCTGTTAAAACCCTGGCAACTAGGTAATCTTATTGTTACTGAACAGCAGGAGTTTGGGAATCCAAACCTGAAAATGCCACATTCACTATGACTCAACTCTTTCCCTTGTTTCTACTTTCTGTGTATCTTTCAGCTTTGCACCTAATAGAACTGTTTAATCCTAGGTACTAACTGCTTAAATCTCAGAATATAGTCAACTCCTCAAAAAGAGGATGCTAACGGGACCAATTCATGATCATCCCCCAGAGGCAAAGCTCTCATGGCAGAGCACCTCACAGGGTTCTTGCCAGCCTATAATTGAGTATCACTAAGCCAGTTGCTCACCCTGCTAAAGTTAGCTGTGACAAGGGTGCCAAAGTGTCTTGAGAGCACTATGGAGACTTAACAAAAGGAACCCCTAAAATGAAGGCAAATGGAATGTAAAAGTTATTGAGGCTGTTCACAAATATTCCTAAAGGACATTCACGAATGTCCTTTAGGCACAGGGCAGGATCACATACCCAACATCCACTTTGACCATATAACTTGCTTTGACAAAAGCATTGTGAGTAGAATTGACATATGTCACATCCAGGTGAACATTTTGGGAGTTCTCGCATGATTTATCATGTTCCATTTCCTCAGTTGCCATGACAGTGGAAGCACATGTTGAGATGAGTCTGTATTAGCCTGGGTCTCTGAGTGCCTGTACCGATCAGAAACCCCAGCTCACATTGGACATGTAGCTTGAGCAGGAAATAAATTTTATTAAGTCTCTGAGATTTCGGGGTTGTCTTCTTATCACAGCACAACCTTGCTTATGCTGACTAGTACAGGGGCTGGTAGGTAAACTTGCCCCAATGAGTATTATAGAGTCTATAAAAGCGATCCCCAAGGGGACAGATGGGAGACACTATGGAGATAGAAATGAAAGAAGGCCAAGAGGTCCTACAAGACTTAGGGGTGAATGACAAAGAAATAATGTTTATTACTGTTCATCTAACTCTAGATTTACTTCTTGAAAACATGGGATATATTTACAGTCAGAAAATACATTTGAACCACTGCCCTTCAAAAAAAAAAAACTTTACAAAATATAACACATTATAAAGAGTTTGTTATTACGATTATTTTAAGGAATTTTGAGTAAAACAATTCTTTTAACTCACATTCAACAGAAATCTGACACCTACCAAACTGTATTTTGCAGCAAATAAGATTATAGACAGTTTCATAATTTAATGACTGTAGCATGATCTAGCAGTTTATATTCTCTTCAGAGAGTATACAACACAGAGATGTAAATTCTTTGAAGCACAATTCTGCATAGACTTTCTGCATTGCATTGCCAAACTTGGATCTTGAAAGTGATACAGTGCAGATGCCTACAGTTGCAATCATAAAAATGTAATTGCTGAGAAATTATTTCTGATCCATTGGATGAATTTATTACAGAGGGATGCAACTGTGTAAGTTATCACATAAGAAACTTCCAGTGAATGATTGAAATATATCCCAGGCTGAATATTCCTGCAAAATGACCTAGTGATTTGCCTGTGCCCAGGAGAAAAAAAATACATCAAAGATAAATCAGGTTTGGTAGGGAAGACTTTGGTAACCATAAAAGAGCAGAATAAAGATTTATGAAGAAATGAATTCAGAAGTCAGAGTGACATAATAGTATCTATGACTAATTACTCCAAAAATTAAATTTTATTTTTGACTTTGAGTTATATACAGAGGTGATAAGTAATTTCTGTGGAACCCTGGAAGCAAAGGAATACAACATGAAGATAAATCATGAGGAAAGTGAAAAAATTTTTAATGGGACTACTGAATTAATAACTTTAGCTGGTGGCAATCTGAACTTAAAGATATGAACTTCTTTTGGAATGTTTTCCAGTGTAATCAGAGACTATACGGTGTACTTAAACCATGTAACTATTTCAAATTAAACACTCTTTGTAACATTAGTCAAAATATGGAAACAACCATCTACAGATGAATGAATAAAGAAAATATGGTGTTCATGCAATGGAATATTATTCCATCAAAAAAAAAAAAAAGGAAATCCTGCCATTTTCTAACATGGATGAACCTGGGGGACACTATGCTAAATGGAATAAGCCAGACACAGAAAGGCAAATACTGTATGATCTCACTTATATGTGAAATCTAAAAAAGTTAAATTCAAAGAAGCAGATGGTAAAAGTGTGGTTTCCAGGTGCTAGCGAGTGGGGGAAATGGGGAAGATTGTTGGTCAAAGGATACTAAATTTCAGTTTTAAGATGAATATGTTTTGGGACTCTAACGTGTAGCATGGTGACTATAGTTAATATATTGTATTCTTTACTTGAAATTTGATAAGAAAGTAGATTTTAAGTGTCTTCACCACACACACACAAACGCACACACGATGGTAACTATGGGTAGAGATGGATGTGTTAATTCATTTGACTGTGGTAATCATTACACATTGTATACACATACATCAAATCATCACATCATATACCTTGAATGTACAGAATTTGTATTTGTCTCATTATTTGTCTATTAAATATATTAAAATAAAAAATAAACACTCCTTCCCCTCCTCCCCTGGTGTAGATGGTGGTGGCCAGATTCAGAGCCCCAATTTCACTGCTGGGACCAAGATGGACAATTAGAAGCATCTGTGTGGAAGGCCGAGGCAGGCGGATCACGAGGTCAGGAAATTGAGACCATCCTGTCTAACACAGTGAAACCCCATCTCCACAAAAAATACAAAAAATTAGCCGGGCATGGTGGTGGGCACCTGTAGTCCCAGTTACTCTGGAGGCTGAGGCAGAAGAAGGGTGTGAACCCGGGAGGAAGAGCTTGCAGCGAGCGGAGATCTCGCCACTGCACTCCAGTCTGGGCAACAGATGGAGACGTCTCAAAAAAAAAAAAAGAGCAGCAGCTGTGGTCTGCGACACTCAGAGAGGAAGGAAAGGAGCAAGTGAATTCAGCACCTTCAGCTGAAGTATCCAGGTTCTCGCATTGGGGCTGACTAGGCAAACAATTTGACCCACGAAAAACAAAGAAAAGCAGGGCAGGGCGATGGTCCACCTGGGAGCAGCACGGAGCCAAATGAAACCCCACCCTCAGCCAAGTGAAGCAGTAAGTGATTCTGCGACCCCACCTGGAAAACCACGCTTTTCCCACGTATCTTTGCAACCCATGTAAGATATATCTTTTCCCATGTATCTTTAATGTGTGGATCAGGAGCTCCTCTAGTGAGCCCACACCACCAGAGCATTGGGTCTGATACACAGAACTGTGTAGAATGTTGGCAGAGCAGCTGTTCAGGCACACACAGAGACCCAGGAGTTTTCCATACTCCAGCCCCAGGATCCCTGGCAAGACGGGAGATCTGTGCATATATATATCCCTAGGAAAGGGGCTAAACCCAGGGAGCCAAACAGCGCCATCCTGCAGGCCTGCTCCCACAGCACCCCACAAGTTAACACCCACTGACTTGGAATTCCAACCAGCCAATGGCGACAGACTGGAGTCTGCCTGAGATGAGACCAAGTTCCCTGGGGGAGGGGCAGCTACCATCTCCATAGTTAGTGGACTCAGCCATTCCAGCCTGATGGCTTTGGAGAATACAAATGATCCAGACAATGAAGGGTCCCCAACAATGGCACAGCCGCCTTGCCAGATCATGGCCAGACTGATTCTTTAAGTAGGACCCCAATCCATTCCTCCTCACTGGGTGGGACCTCCCTGTGGGGGTTTCAGCCACCCCAGCAAGAGTTCTACAGACAAAGCCCTGATCTCTCCCTGGGATGGAGCTCCCAGGAGGAGGGGTGGCCACGATCTCTGTGATTCAGTGGACTCAGCCATTCCAGCCTGCCAGCTTTGGAGAACACAAACCATCCAGAGGAGGAAGGGTCCCCCACTCCCCTCTCCAACGCAGCATATCTGCTCCACCAGAAAGCATCCAGACTGCTTCTGATCCCATTCCTCCTGACCAAGTGAGACCTCCCAACAGGAGTCTCCAAACACCTCCTACAGGCACATTAGGAACAGCAACATGTCAGTACACTGCTGGGACAGAGCTTCCAGAGGAAGGAGCAGGCTGCAGTCTTTGTTGTTTCACAGCCTTCACTGGTGATACTTCCAGCTCTGAGGAAAACTGAGGCAACTAGGGTCTGGAGTGGACCCCCAGCAAACCACAGCAGCCCAACAGAAGAGTGACCTCGTGTCTGGAATTGGTGGGTTCTTGGTCTTGCTGACTTCAAGAATGAAGGCGCGGACCCTTGCAGTGAGAGTTACAGTTCTTAAAGATGGTGTGTCTGGAGTTTGTTCCTTCTTCCTGGTGGGTTCGTGGTCTCCCTGCCTTCAGGAGTGAAGCTGCAGACCTTGGCAGTGAGTGTTACAGTTCATAAAGGCAGTGTGGATCCAAAGAGTGAGAAGCAGCAAGATTTATTGCAAAGAGTGAAAGAACAAAGCTTCCACAGTGTGGAAAGGGATGTGAGCGGGTTGCCAGTGTCTGGCTGGGGCAGCCTGCTTTTATTCCCTTATCTGGTCCCACCCACATCCTGCTGATTGGTCCATTTTACAGAGAGCTGATTGGTCCGTTTCACTGAGAGCTGATTGGTCCGTTTTGACAGAGTGCTGATTGGTGCATTTATAATCCTTGAGCCAGACACAGAGTGCTAGTTGCAAAAGTTCTCCAAGTCCCCACTAGGTTAGCCAGACACAGAGTTAGTTAGATACAGAGTACCAATTTGTGTATTTACAAACCTTGAGCTAGACACAGCATACTGACTGGTGTATTTACAAACCCTGAGCTAGACACAGAGTGCTGATTGGTGCGTTTAGCTATACATAAAAGTTCCCCAAGTTCCCACAAGACTCAGGAGCCCAGCTGGCCTCACCCAGTGGATCCTGCAGGGAGGTTGCAGGGAGAGCTGCCCACCAGTCCCGAGCCACACCTGCACTCCTCAGGCCTTGGGTGGTCCATAGGACTGGGCATCACAGAGCAGGGGGCAGCACCCATCAGGGAGGATTGGGCTGTGCGGGAGCCCACAGTGGAGGGGGGGCTTGGGCATGGCAGGCTGCATGTCCTGAGCCCTGCCCCATGGGGAGGCAGCTGAGGCCCAGTGAGAATTTGGGCACAGTGCCAGCAGTGCTGGGGACCCGGTGCAACCTCCACAGCTGCTGGCCCGGGTGCTAAGCCCCTCACTGCCCCTGGGCCGGCAGCACCAGCTGGCCACTCCGAGTGTGGGGTCCGCGGAGCCTGTGCCCACGCCCACCAGAACTTGCGCTGGCCCAGGAGCACCCGTGCAGCCCCGGTTCCCGCCTGTGCCTCTCCCTCCACACCTCCCCGCAAGTGGAGGGAGCTGGCTCCAGCCTTGGCCAGCCCAGAGAGGGCTCCCACAGTGCAGTGGCAGGCTGAAGGGCTCCTCAAGCACCGCCAGAGTGGACGCCGAGGCCAAGTAGGCGCTGAGAGCGAGGGCTGCTAGCACGCTGTCACCTCTTAACCTGACTGTTAAAAGAAAAACAAACAGAAAACAACACAACACCAACAAAAAAGACCCCATAAAAACCCCATTAAAAGTGAGCTTGAAGACTATCTTGCTGAAATAGGGCAGAAAGACAAGATTAGAGAAAAAAGAATGAAAAGGAACAAACAAAACCGCTGAGAACCTATACATAAATATATGAAAATATATAAAAAGACCAAACCTATGACTGACTGGAGTACCTGAAAGAGACAGGGAGGATGGAACCAAGTTGGAAAACACACTTCAGGATATCATCCAGGAGAACTTCCCCAACCTAGCAAAACAGGCCAACATATAAATTCAGGGAATACAGAGAACCCCAGTAAGATATTCCATGAGAAGATCAACCCCAAGACACGTAATCATCAGATTCTTCAAGGTTAAAATGAAAGAAAAAATGTTAAGCGTAGCCAGAAAGAAAGGCCAAGTCACCTACAAAGGGAAGCCCATCAGACTAACAGCAGACCACTCAATGGAAACCCTATAAGGCAGAAGAGACTGGGGGCCAATATTTAACATTCTTAAAGAAAAAAATTTCCAACCCAGAATTTCATATCTGGCCAAACTAAGCTTCATAAATGAAGAAGAAATAAGATCCTTTTCAGACAGGCAAATGCTGAGGGAATTTGTCACCATCTGGTCTGCCTTGTAAGAGCTCCTAAAGGAGGCATTTAATATGGAAAAGAAAAAGCATTATCAACCACTAAAAAAACACACTGAAGTACACAGACCAGTGACACTATGAAATAACTACATAAACAAGTCTGCAAAATTACCAGCTAGCATCATGATGACAGGATCAAATTCACACAACAATATTAACTTTAAAAGTAAATGGGCTAAGTATTCCAATTAAAAGACACAGAATGACAAGTTGGATAAACAGCCAAGACCCATCAAAGTGCTGTCTTCAAGTGACCCATCTCACATGCAAAGACACACATTGACTCAAAATAAAGGGATGGAGGAAAATTTACCAAGCAAATGGAAAACAGAAAAAAAAAGCAGAGTTTGCAATCTTAGTTTCTGATAAAATAGACTTTAAAACAACAAAGATAAAAAAAGACAAAGAAGAGTATTACATAATGATAAAGCGTTCAAATTGACAAGAAAAGCTAAATATCCTATATACATACACACAATACAGGAGCACCCAGAAGCATAAAGCAAGTTCTTAGACACTTACAAAGAGACTTAGATTGGGAAATTTAAATACCCCACTGACAATATTAGACAGACCATCAAGACAGAAAATTAACAAAGATATTTAGGACCTGAACTCAGCTCTGGATCAAGTAGACCTAATAGATATCTACAAAACACTCTGCCCAAAAACAATAGAATATATATTCTTCTCATTCACCACATGGTACATACTCTAAAATTGATCACATAATCAGAAGTAAAACACTCCTCTGCAAATGTAAAGGAACTGAAATAATACAAACAGTCTCTCAGACCACAGCACAATCAAATTAAGAACTCAAGATTAAGAAATTAACCCAAAGTGGCCGGGCGCGGTGGCTCAAGCCTATAATCCCAGCACTTTGGGAGGCCGAGATGGGCGGATCACGAGGTCAGGAGATCGAGACCATCCTGGCTAACACAGTGAAACCCCTTCTCTACTAAAAAATACAAAAAACTAGCCGGGCGAGGTGGTAGACACCTGTAGTCCCAGCTACTTGGGAGGCTGAGGAGAATGGCATAAACCCAGGAGGTGGAGCTTGCAGTGAGCTGAGATCCGGCCACTGCACTCCAGCCTGGGTGACAGAGCGAGACTCTGTCTCAAAAAAAAAAGAAAGAAAACTCAAAGCCACACAACTACATGGAAAGTAGGCAACCTGCTCCTGAATGACTGTTGGGTAAATAATGAAATTAAGGCAGAAATCAAGAAGTTCTTTGAAACTAATGAGAACAAAGAGACCACTTATCAGAATCTCTGGGACATAGCTAAAGCAGCATTAGGAGGTAAATTTATAGCACTAGATGCCCACATCAAAAAGCATGAAAGATCTCAAGTTATAACCTAATATCTCACCTAAAAGAACTGGAGAACTAAGAGAAAACCCCAAAGCTAGCAGAAGGCAAGAAAAAAACCAAAATCAGATCTTAACTGAAGGAGATAGAGAAACAAAAAAACACTTGTAAAAATCAATGAATCCAGGAGCTGTTTTTTGGAAAAATTAATAAAATAGATAGACCACTAGCTAGACTAATGAAGAAGAAAAGAGAGAAGAATCAAATAAACACAATCAGAAATGATAAGGGGGATATCACCACTGACCCCACAGAAATACAAACAACCATCAGAGAATACTATAAACACCTCTATGCACATAAACTAGAAAATCTAGAAGAAATGGATAAATTCCTGGACACATACACCTTCCCAAGACTGAACCAGGAAAAAACTGAATGCCTGAATAGACCAATAATGAGTTTTGAAATAGAGGCAGCAATAAACAGCCTACCAACCCAAAAAAAGCCCAGGACCAGAAGGATTTATAGCTGAATTCTACCAAGAAGGACTGGTATCATTTCCACTAAAACTATTCAAAAAATTGAAAAGAAGGGACTCCTCTCTAATTCATTCTATGAGGTCAGCATCATCCTGATAACAAAATCTGGTAGAGATACAACAACAACAAAAAAACTTCGGGCCAATATCCTTGATGAACATCGATACAAAAATCTTCAATAAAATACTGGCAAACTGAATCCAGGAGCACATCAAGAAAATTATCCACCATGATCAAGTTGTCTTGATCATGCAAATCAACAAATGTGATTCATCACATAAACAGAACTAAAGACAAAAACCACATGATTATCTCAATAGATGTAGAAAAGGCCTTTGATAAAATTCAACATCTCTTCATGTTAAAAAAAAAACTCTCAATAAACTAGGTATTGAAGGAATATACCTAAAAAAAATAAAAACCATCTATGACAAACCCACAGCCAATATCATACTAAATGGGCAAAAGCTGGAAGCATTCCCCTTGAAAATGCACAAGACAAGAATGTCCTCTCTCACCACTCCTATTCAACATAATATCGAAAGTTCTGGCCAGGACAATAAGGCCAAGAGAAAGAAATAGAGAGTATTCAAATGGGAAGAGAGGAAGTCAAATTATCTTTGTTTGCAGATGACATGATCCTTTATCTAGAAAAAGCCCATTGTCTCAGCCCAAAAGCTCCTTAAGCTGATAAGCAACTTCAGCAAAGTCTCAGGATACAAAATCACTGTGCAAAAATTGCTAGCATTCCTATACACCAACAACAGGAAATCAGAAAGCCAAATCATGAATGAACTCCCAATTATGATTGCTACAAAAATAATAAAAGATCTAAGAACACAGCTAACAAGGGAAGTGAAAGCCTTCTTCAAGGAGAACTACAAACCACTGCTCAAGGAAATCAGAGAGGACACAAACAAATGGAAAAACATTCCATCCTCATGGATAGGAAGAATCATGGTCATTAGAATGGCCATATTGCCCAAAGCAATTTATAGATTCAATGCTATTCCTATTAAACTACTACTGACATTTTTCACAGAATTTTTTTTAAAAAAACTATTTTAAAATGTATTTGGAACCAAAAAACAGCCCAAATAGCCAAGACAATCCTAAGCAAAAAGAACAAAGCTGGAGGCTTCACATTATCTAACTTCAAACTATACTACAGGGCTACAGTAACCAAAACAGCATGGTACTGGTATAAAAACAGACACATAGACCAATGGAACAGAATAGGGAACTCAGAAATAAGACCACAAACCTACAACCATCTGATCTTCAACAATCCTGACAAAAACAAGCAATGGGGAAAAGATTTCCTGTTTAATAAATAGTGCTGGGAGAACTGGCTAGCCACATGCAGAAAATTGAAACTAGACCCCTACCTGACACCATATACAAAAAGTAACCCAAGAGGGATTAAATATTTAAATGTAAAACCCAAAACTATAAAAACCCTAGAAGAAAACTGAGGCAATACCATTCAGGACATAGGCACAGGCAAAGATTTCATGATGAAAATGCCGAAAGCAATTGCAACAAAAGCAAAAATAGATAAATGGGATATAATTAAACTAAAGAGTTTCCTCACAGCAAAAGAAACTATCATCAGAGTGAAGAGGCAACCTACAGAATGGGAGAAAATTTTTGCAGTCTATCCATCTGAAAAAGGTCTAATATCCAGAGTCTACAAAGAACTTAAGCAAATTTACAAGAAAAAAAGTAAACCATTAAAAGGAGGGCAAAAGACATGAACAGACACTTTTCAAAAGAAGACATACATGCAGCCAATAAACATGAAGAAAAGTTCAACATCAGCTGGGCGCAGTGGCTCACTCCTGTAATCCCAGCCCTTTGGGAGGCCGAGGTGGGCAGATCACCTGAGGTCAGGAGTTCAAGACCAGCCTGGCCAACATGGTGAAACCCCATGTCTACTAAGAATACAAAAATTAACTGGGCATGGTGGCATGTGCCTGTAAACCCAGCTAGCAGGAGGCTGACATAGGAGAATCACTGAAACCCAGGAGGTGGAGGTTGCAGTGAGCCAAGATCATGCCACTGCACTCCAGTCTGGGTGACACAGCAAAACTCTGTCTCAAAAAACAAAAAAGTTCAACATCACTGATCATTGGAGAAATGTAAATCAAAACAACAATGAGATACCATCTCACACCAGTCAGAATGCTTATTAAAAAGTCAAAAAACAACAGATGCTGACAAGGTTGCAGAGAAAAAGGAATGCTTTTACATTGTTGGTGAGTGTGTAAATTAGTTCAACCATTGTGGAAAACAGCGTGGCAATTCCTCAAAGACCTAGATGCAGAAATACCATTTAACTCAGCAATCCCATTATTGGGTATATACCCAAAGGAATATATATCATTCCATTATAAAGATACATGCACGTGTATGTTCATTGTAGCACTATTCACAATAGCAAAGACATGGAATCAACCTAAATGCCCATCAATGATAGACTGGATAAATAAAATGTGGTACATATATACCATGGAATACTATGCAGTCATAAAAAAGAACAAGTTCACGTCCTCTGCAGGGACGTAGATGAAGTTGGAAGTCATTATCCTCAGCAAACTAATGCAGGAACAGAAAACCAAATACCGTATGTTCTCACTTGTAAGTGGGAGCTGAAGGATGAGAACACATGGACTTACGGAGGGAAGACACTGGGACCTGTCAGCAGGGGTTGGGGGAGGAAGAGCATCAGGAAGAATAGCTAATGGATGCTGGGCTTAATACTTAGGTGATGGGATGATCTGTGCAGCAAGCCACCATGGCACATGTTTACCTATGTAACAAACCTAGACATCCTGCACATGTACTCCTGAACTTAAAATAAAAGTTGATGAAAAATAAATATTGAGGTCTACTTAGCCTTTTTAAATAAACAGGTTATTCTTTTTTTTCTTTTATTATACCTTAAGTTCTGGGATACATGTGCAGAACGTACAAGTTTTTTACATAGATATACACGTGCCATGGTGGTTTGCTGCACCCATCAACCCATCATCCACATTAGGTATTTCTCCTAATGCTATCCCTCCTCTAACCCCCGACCCTCTGACAGGCCCCAGTGTGTGACGTTCCCCTCCCTGTGTCCATGTGTTCTCATTGTGCAACTCCCACTTATGAGTGAGAACACGTGGCATTTGGTTTTCTCTTCTTGTAATAGTTTGCTGAGAATGATGGCTTCCAGCTTCATCTATGTCCCTGCAAAGGACGTGAACTCATCCTTTTTTATGGCTGCATAGTATTCCATGGTGTGTATGTGCCACGTTTTCTTTATCCAGTCTGTCACTGATGGGCATTTGGGTTGGTTCCAAGTCTTTGCTATTGTGAACAGTGCTCCAATAAACATACATGTGCATGTGTCTTTATAGTAGAATGGTTTGTAATCCTTTGGGTATACACCCAGTAATGAGATTGCTGGGTCAAATGGTATTTCTGGTTCTAGATCCTTGAGGAATTGCCACACTGTCTTCCACAATGGTTGAACTAATTTACACTCCCACCAACAGTGTAAAAGCATTCCTATTTCTCCATGTCCTCTCCAGCATCTGTTGTTTCCTGACTTTTTATGATCACCATTCTAACTGGCATGAGATGGTATCTCATTATAGTTTTGATTTGCATTTCTCTAATGACCAGTGATGATGAGCTTTTTTTCATGTTTGTTGGCCGCATAAATATCTTCTTTTGAGAAGTGTCTGTTCATATCCTTTGTCCACTTTTTGATGGAGTTGTTTGTTTTTTCTTGTAAATTTTAAACAGCTTATTTTTATCTAAAAAAACAAAAATAAACACTTTTTGAAAAACCAAAAAGAATGTGATGAGACACTTAACATGATGTTATGCTAGAAAAAACCTTTAATATAATTTAATGAGATATTTTATTTCTGTTGGTGGGTAATACATGATCAAAGTGACAGATACAAGAAGGCTGAACATCAAATCCAAAAAGATCAGTTATTTTAAAATATAACTCTTTGACTTTGAAATGTACTGGTTTTTGATAAGAAGAATCCCATTATAAAAAAAACAAGAGTGTATACAAATAATTTTGTTAAATAGAATTCTGCTTTATAAGACATTTATTACATATAGTTGATATTATATAAATTATTAATATTTTAATTTAATACCACTTGAGTATTGCTAAGACCACAAAATAATTTTTATAGCTGAGACATCGATGTTGTATACCAAAGCACTTTTCAGAAATCAGTGAATATTTTGAAAACACTGACAACAATCTTAAGGAAGACAAAATTAGCAATCACATTTACGTGTAGCAGAACTGTCTGGTATGTAAAAGGTAATGAGTTCCATTTCTGTGACTCATCTACTTGTGGATCATGAAAAGTCTGAATCCAAGAACATCAAAAGCCCTCTAAAACTAGTATAATCACACTTTTTAAAAGAGATGCATTTCTTTCCAATCAAACAAGATTACTCAGGTCATTTTCATCCTTCTAATTTTATAGGTGAACTCAATAAATGTTTATAGATGGTTATAATCGATTTAGAACACGCCATAAAACGCACGCATGTACACACACACACACGCACACACACACTGTGACTGGCATTACCCTTTAATGTGAATTTACTTAGAATATTTTCTATTAACTTCTTTAGCAATGTACTTGACTAAAGCAAAATATCTATTAGTTTCAGTTAGCATATAAAAAGTAGTTTCCCCATGATACTCTCTCTGTATACAAGCAACATGTCAGCAACCTTTGTGATTAGCAAGTTTTAAGTGACCAACTCTAATGTTCCATTGTTATAGAGCAAATAAGGGTTATACACTAGCATTAATGTATTTGTTTTCACCAGCCATCTCCAAAATGAAGGTCATTTCCCTATTCCTACTCCTTATAATTGGATAGGAACAAAACCTTACATGACTTGTGAGCCCACTTACAGGGTGGCTACAATTCCTTTACTTTTTAAAATATTTTGCCATGAAAAAATAATTATTCAAATTATATTAAGGGAAAAGATATTACTTGAGTTTCTTCTCAAATCAAAGTTTCAAATTACTTTTATTAGCATATGATACATTAACATATAAAGTCAAAAACTGTCCCCAAAAAACTTGGCGATATGTATGAAAAAGTATAAAAATACTCGCATCTTGGCCATTAACTTTTACATTTGTAACTAATTCTAGTGAAATAATACAAATTGATAACAAAAATGTGTAGACAAAGATGTTCAGCACAGCAGTATCTATAATAGGAAAAAAATAGAAACACCCTAAATGTCCAAAAACGCAAGGCTACTTAAAAAAAAAAAACTATAGTGCAGCCATATGATATATAAGTAAATAGCAGTTTTATTAGATCATGCTTACAAATAAATAGGAAAATTATTAAAATATCATTTAAAATGGAAAAGTGGGATTAAAGTCTACATATATAGTACTAGCTCCACTTGTTCACATATATATATTCTTCATATATATAATGTATATACATGTAAGGACATATATAAAGAAGATATAGTCTTTAATAGTACAAAGTACAAAGAGATAAAAAAATCTCCTGTAACTTTGTTGTACTGGAAGTAAATGCACCAAAACATTAATGTTTATCTCTTGGTAAAATTATGAGTGTTTTTATTCTATTTTTTTAACTTTTTTGGACATTCTAATTTTTTTGTGAACTTAATTAGAAAAACAAATGAAGGGTTTTTTTTTTTCTTTCTTTCTTTCTTTTTTCAAACAGGGTCTCACTATGTTGCCCAGACTGGTCTTTAACTCCTGGACTCAAGCAATCCTCCCACCTTGGCCTCCCAAAGTGCTGGGATTATAGGCATGAGCCACTGCACCCAGCCTTTTTTCTTTTTAACATGAAACTGTTTAGTGGGTGACGAAGACGGACTTTAATGACGTCTCCACAGTCATCTAGTATAAATTTCACAGCAGATATTAGTGCCATTAAGACTGCCAAAGTTAACTATTAAGGTATCATCAGGGAGGCACAGGTTTTGAATTGTCTTTCAAGTAGCAGATATCAACTTGCACAATATATACAGATCGATAAAAATATGTACAAAGTCTATTTTCAGAGCTACTCCCCTCCCCACATCCATCTCACAAAAAAGATAAGCAGAACACATTTAAATGATCTGAGGAAAGGTCAGCATAGTTTTTCATCCAAGTAACCCTTGGGTTCTTTTGAGTCCCTAGGAAAAGGGACTTGAATCTTGTATTAGGAGGCATGATGTAAGGCCTAAAGGGGAGTTCCCTCACAAATTGTGGGTTAAGTACAAAAATTTAAATCTATACCACTGCATAAGTTTCTTCAAGCCCTGCTCTAAGAAAATGCAATACACGAAATCTCGACTCACATAATAAAAAAAATCGGAGAATCATTATGCATATCATCAAAGGATTATTCACCTTATGAAAGACTTTATCACAGAATTCCTTTAAATAGCTGCTTTTCTCATATATTTTAGTATTTTAAAGGTAATTTCCTATTTGGCAAATGAGATGCCATGTGCCTGAGGCAAGTTAGTAAAATTCTCTAGGCCTCAGTTTCCTCATCTATATGATAAAGATGGTTTTAACCATGTTACCTGCCTCATTCAGTTTTCATGATTATCAAAGAAGATAATTTATATAAAGGTACTCTGAAAATTATATATATATATAAAAAATTACTGTTATTATTGCTAAAAGAGAATGTCAGGGAACTTTCAGAATTCATACTTTTTCACATCTTAGCAACATACATACCTACTTTTCACATCTTAACAACTCTTTAAATAAAGGACAATTTTAGATGACATATTTATATATAAAAATCAAACCTTTTATTTCTTCATTATTCATTTTTCCCACTTTTTTTCATTCTTCTGCAGTTACTATATATCATAATTTCCATGGTATTAATACCTGAATTATGAGAGGCTCCAGTAGCTTCTCTACAGTGAATGTTTGGACCTGCAGATCCTGAGGATCGATATTCAGTGTGATTGGTGTTTCAGCTGACATGCTGCCTGTGCACAAACACAAAAAGATGCTTATTAGTAAAGAAAACTGTTTTCTAAAGAACAATACTCATGAAAATCAAGGAATAGGTAAAACTTGTATTCAACACCTCTTCCTAATATCAACCATAGCCCTCAGAGGACCAGGCTACAAAATCTACCTTCAGAGAAAGAAGATATTCCCCAACTGTTTCCTGAGGTCATGCTGTCTGGGCTTAGGTCCTGTAACAAATTAATCTACACCAGTATGTTCACAATTAAATTAACAACTCATCTGAGGTGGGTTTGTATTTGAGCAGTAGTCTTAAGTGATCAGAATGGTAAGACACATCTTACAGCGTTCAAGTCTTCAAGTCCTTTGGCTTCTGTGAAATCATAGCACTGAGGCAGCCTACCCCCATATTTTGCTCCTTCTGGTTAATGATGACTTAGACAAGGAACAAGCAACCCTTTGAAAGACATGGAAACAAGTAAAGATATGTCTTTACTTGATTTAGAGATTGTTTATTTGAGGGTTTTGACTGGAGAAGGTTAAAGGCAATTTACCTTCTGGGACAGGAAAAGAAACTAATATAAATTGCACAGTTGTGTAAAAAGAGAAAAGCCCCTGAGAAGGCACGGATAGTTGGTCAAGACAAAATAAGAAGGAGAAAAAAAAAAAGAACTGTAAGCCATTCTTTAAGGCATTAACATTATCCTTAAAAATCAATTGGCCGGGTTTGGTGTAATCCCAGCACTTTGGGAGGCCGAGGCGGGCGGATCACGGGGTCAGGAGATTGAGACCATCCTGGCTAACACGGTGAAACCCCGTCTCTACTAAAACTTACAAAAAATTAGCCGGGCGTGGTGGCGGGCACCTGTAGTCCCAGTTACTCAGGAGGCTGAGGCAGGAGAATGGCGTGAACCCGGGAGGCGGAGCTTGCAGTGGGCCGAGATCGCGCGACTGCACTCTAGCCTGGGCGACAGAGCGAGACTCGGTCTCAAAAAAAAAAAAAAAAATCAATTCAGTGAGATTTTTGCCTAACAATATACATTTATATCAAATGACCATATGTGGCATGTCATAGTTGGATTAATATTCAAAATCTCTAGCCATGTTTTCAAATAGCTTTAATATATTATTCATTTATCTACTAAAAACCACAGTAAGTGTTAAGAATTTTATATAAAAGCCACTGGTATCGTTTACTGCAAAGAGAGAGCACACTTCCTGAAATGTAGCATATTTCTAGATAGTTCTCTTTCTCTTACTGAAAATAACCCAAATGGCCTGCCCAGGGCCCCATTTGCCCCTTCAAACATGCCAAGTGTGTCCTTGTTCCTAGTCTATGCTTAACTCTATCACAAGCCACTTACAAGGTGGCTACAAAATCCTTTACTTTTTAAAAGATTTTGCCTTGAAAAAATAATTATTCAAATTATATTAAGTGAAAAGATATTACTTGAGTTTCTTCTCAAAGTTTCAAATTACTGTTATTAGCATATGATACCTCAACACATAAAGTCAAAGCCCTACAATTCAGCCCTTTTCTACTTTGTTTCTCTCTCCTTTGCATTGATTTTTTTTTTCCTTCTAAAAGTAGAAACATGGTCTCTTTTCTCAGCTATTCAGCTGCAATGTAGGAGACATGCTTCAAGAAAGACTCCAAACACTATTGCCAAATGGTTTCTCTCAAATGCATTTCTAGAACTGAAATGTTTTAGTTTGGTTTGGTTTTGATTTTGCTTTTTCAATCATTTCACCTACCACTTTGATTCCTTCTAACACAGGGAAATCTAAATTGACAGATAGTCTATCCTGTGGTGACCTTTCTGCATAGCCCAGAGTCAATCTATGCAATAGGATATGTCCATCAATGTATAGCCTTAGGGTTCTATCAAATAAGTCCTCACAAAAGGATTTACTTGTTACCCCTCTATGACATGTACTATCCTACATAAAAATCAAGTCAAGATTGCTGCCATTGCTTTGTTCTTTCATCTGAAGGACAAAAGTAGAGAAGACTGTTGTGAACTAAAAAAAAATGTGGCAAACCTTGGCAGCCTTTAAAAACGTGTCGTTTTCACTGTGAAATTCACGACTGGTTTCCAAAGCTAGGCCACCAGAAATTGAAAGTAAGGAAGATAAAAAATTAAGGAAAGCAAAAATTATCCATATCATATGTAAACCCTTCTAGAAGAATTTTTCAGCCTAGAAGTATCTTTCTAAAAGGAGTGCTTTTTAGCCAAGAGACAAAAGACAACCTAATTTAGCCAAAGTATCTTCTAAGTCTGTGTTCATGTCTTTAACACAAATTAAGTAAAAGTTTTTCAAAAGTTCATTTTTCCATGGTAAAAATTACTTTAAAAAAAATAAGTCTTTAAAGAACTTGGCTTCATATAATTATTAGTCTTTAAATAAATGCTATTTCTTATTTTTTTTTAATCTTCCTGCTTTTTTGTATGTCCTGGTCAGTATTCCTGACTGATTGGAAATTAGGGCTATCATAGGCAGAAAACTGCATTAATTTTGCAAATGAAATTGAAGCAAAGTCTAAATCTGACAAATTGTAGGTATAGCAATACCACAACGCAAATCCAAAACAAAAATCCTACTAGGTTGTAAGTATTATATTCTGAAGCATTTGCATTTTATTTTGTTTTATTTTTGAGACGGAGTTTTGCTTTTCTTGACCAGGCTGGAGTGCAATGGTGCGATCTCGGCTCACCACAACCTCCGCCTCCCGAGTTCAAGCAATTCTCCTGCCTCAGCCTCCCGAATAGCTAGGATTACAGGCATGCGCCTCCAGGCCCAGCTAATTTTGTATGTTTAGTAGAGACGGGGTTTCTCCATGTTGGTCACGCTGGTCTCGAACTCCCAACCTCAGGTGATCTACCCGCCTTGGCCTTCCAAAGTCCTGGGATTGCAGGCAGGAGCCACCACGCCTGGCCGGCATTTGCATTTTATAATCTATAAAATCTTAGGAGTTAGGCAGCACCTCCCAAATGATTCAAGAATACCTTCTACACAACCTTCATTTCACCAATGTACTGGGCTTGGATGAACAGAAATGATGAGAAGCTTACTATCCCATTAGATGCTCGTTGAGTTGAAACCTGCCACTTTTAAACTTTTATCCAAAAAAACGGCTTAATAAAGGGGTAAAAGTACACTTTATAAATAAAGTAAGAAAAGTACAGATTTGGAAAGAGACTATAACAAAATCCCAGTTTTCAGAATCAAAGGAAGGAAAACAAATCTCTTGACAGTGGTGATAGATGTCTCCAGAGAAAGACACCAAGGCAGGGCAAACCCAACCATGTGGATCCTTCCCTTCTCTGCAAACTATCTTGTCTGCAATGCCTCAATTTCCTACATTCCACTTTATTCTCTGCTTGAAACTGAACTTTTATCATTTTATATCAATTTTAAATTCATTTGG
Organism: Macaca nemestrina; assembly: GCF_043159975.1. Lineage (NCBI taxonomy): Eukaryota > Metazoa > Chordata > Mammalia > Primates > Cercopithecidae > Macaca > Macaca nemestrina. The sequence goes on from NC_092133.1 coordinate 63,837,215, forward strand.
TTTGACACACATTTCACTTCTAAATGTAGTTAACTCTGAGAGGTCAAGGGGTGCACACATTCAGTCACACATCAGTATGAACTAAGTCATTGCTCACCCTGTGCACATCTCTATTACAGCATGAACCACATTGTGTTTTCATTGTGCCCTGGCAGCAAAGGAGAGTGATGATGGAAGTTCAGAGAGATGCACAGAGAAGCCAGTGGAAAACTTTACCCATTTCCAAAATTTGCCTAAGGGTGGCCATTCCCTCACAAATATTAAAGAGGAAACGTTTGGCACCTACTTCTCCTCCCTACAGTAACACATAACCACCACCTCTCTCCCACCGTCCCCCCCTCAACCCCCCACTCCTCACCACCCACTCCAGAGCTCAGGCTCCTCTTAATAAAACTATAATTCTTTTACATAAGTTTATATGTTCTTATGGGATGACTTGGAAACCTAACCATCTATAATGTGGTTCCTATAGAAAATTCCCTAATACCAAATATTTAATTTAAAAAAAAAAAAAAGATTAACTTTTGTAACACAATTAGTTTGTAAGGTGATGGCTGATTCTCCTTTAAGCTTATTAAATTCCATGACACAGTCATCATACTTACCTAATTAGTCTAACTTTATACTCACTTTTCAACTAAACTGTTTAAGTCTTTTTTTTTTCAAAGATTACTGCAAACTCAAGTCTCTTATCACATCTTTAAACAAATAATTTGTATTTACTCCTCAATGCAGAATTTTATTTTGTCCTCCTAACACCTTATCCTGTAGAATATGGACTTTTATTCTTGCTAGTCAAAAATTGGTTTGGAAGAACCCAACACATTAACACACCCTCCCATTTCCCTGTTTATCCATTAATTTGTCCAGTAGGAATTCCAGAATTCCCTATTAAATCATTAAACAGGTGAAAGCCAGACATAAAACCTAATTTTGATACTGTTACAAATCTCTTTCCAGATATGTAATGATCAATTAATAAACACTTTAGACATGATTTTCAATATTATTAAATGCTGTTGTGTGAAATATTCTACCTTTTTCATTTTGTCAAAAATATAGATATATCATGAAGAGGCTTTTCCAAATGTTTTAATGAAATAGAAACACCCTTTCTACACCTTCCTGTTTAAGAGCTCAAAAAATATATATTTATAGTTTGGCATGACTTGTTCATGAAGAATTCATGCTGACTGCTAGTAATTACTGCCCTTTATTTACAAATTAGGTTTTTAGTTTTCCTACAGATTGGCACCTAGATGTCCAGTTTAATTAAAGAGATCACTTTTTTACCTATGTTGAAAATAAGCATATTTGCTCTTCTCTATGTATTAGTCAGTTCATGGTGCTATAACAAATAGATCATAGACTGGGTGGCTTAAACGACAAACATTTACTTCTCACAGTTTCGGAGGCTGGAAAGTCCTAGTTCAAGGTACTGGCACATCTGGTGTCTGGTTAGGGCCTACTTTCTGGTCTGCAGATGGCTGCCTTCTCTCTGTATCTTCACATGGCAGACAGCAGAACACATCATGTCTCTTCTTATAAGGACACTAATCCCATTGATGAGGACTATACACTCATGGCCTAATTAGCTCCCAAAGGCTCTACCATTCTAAATATCATCACCCTGGGGGTTAGGATTTCAACACATGGATTTGCAGTTGGGGGTGGGGAAGATACAAACATTCAGTCCGGAGCACTCTGCTTTCTGGCAGGTCTGCCATTTCTCAAGGACTCCCAAGAAAGTTTCTGTTACCACATCTAAAGATCATTTTAGGATTCAGGGATATACTTCTTTTGGATGTATGTACTTCAACAAATTTAGAGATTAGGTTATCTTCTTTACTTTCATCATCTAGAGTTTCAATTATTGTTTAATTAATTTAAAATTTTATTAGGTAATACAAGGTTTAATAATGTATATAGTGAAACCAAATCTCTCTCTCTCATCCTTGTCTTCCTACCACCTAATTTCCCTCCCAGAGGCAACTACTTTGGGCACTTACTCTTATAGTTCCAGAGATATCATACATAATACCAAAACATATGGATTTATATATTTAATACAAATTATAACATCTTTGTTTTCTACTTAATTCAATTCCCTTATATTAATCTTTGTTCCACTCTTGCCAATTTGACATCATAGTTTAGATGTATCATATGTCATCTATTAATCTCTTATCATGTGACTCATGTAGAGGATCTATTCCTTCCTGTTTTTGTTTTTCTTCCTTACCTTCAGCATGTCCTGCCAGCCCTGGCAAATGAGAAGTGCTTTAGCCTTCCCAACATTATTTTTCCTAGTTTCTGCCATTCTCTTTTATTTGCCTTCAGTCAGGTGTCCCCGTATTAAGCTATTCTTGCATTGCTATAAGAAATACCTGAGATTGGGTAATTTATAAAGAAAACATATTTAATTGGCTCATGGTTCTGCAGGCTATACAGAAAGCATGATGCTGACATCTGCTCAGCTTCTAGGGAGGGCTCAGGGAGCTTTTACTCATGGCAGAAGGCAAAGTGGGGAGCAGGCATCTCACATGGTGAGAACAGGAGCAAGAGAGAAAGAGAGGGAGCTGCCACACACTTTTAAACATCCAGATCTCTCAAGAACTCACTCACTATCATGAGGACACCACCAAGAGGCTGGTGCTAAGCCATCATGAGAAATCCGCCCCCAAGGTCCAATCACTCCACACCAGACCCCATCTCCAACACTGGGAATCACAATTCAACATGAAATTTGGGTGGGGACAAATATCCAAACTACATATGTCCCTCTTCTCATCTTTGATCCATATTCTTTCAAATTTGTACCCCTACATAGATACATTGGAGTTTGGGGTTGTTTATGTTGTTGTTCAACAACTATTTATGGAGCACTTAAACACATCAGCCACAATCTTAGTTTCCAGTAAAAGAAAAAGTAGTAAAGCCAGGCCCTACCAACTATGCATCCTCTTTCTTCATGTTTATCACATTCCTTTTATGTCATATATAGTCCCTTGGAATCATATTTAGTGTTAATATAAAATTGTTGACATTTACTTCTCTGGAAGTCTAGGAAGCATTTCTAACAACTTATTTGGGATTATCACCCAAATAAATGATCACTTTCTCTATAAATCTGGGCAAAAGCTGCCCCACCCCCTATCCTCATGCTTTGGAAGTGACCATGGGGCCAAGATGATATACCCACCCAGAGCCCACATCTATTCTATCCTATCGTACCCAGGGTAGCCAGTGTCTCAACTCCCTACTCAACCAGTGCAAATCCACTTCCAGTGCCTATGCTGGCCTCTTTGTGGAATTCATCCTTCCAAGACTGAATCATTCAATGTGCCCAACCCTATACCTGAAAGGTAGCCAAAAGGCAGCTGTTTGCCAATGAGTGCAGATTGAGTTTGCATGTATAGGCTGAGCTGTCTACTTGCAGGCACTCAAGGCCCCTCAAGTGCAAGACAGTCAGAAGTGGGAAGAGAAGAAAACAGGCCATGTGTCAGGGACACAGAAGTGAGCTCTGTCTCCATCACCTCCTTCTAAAAGGAACCCAAGAATTCTAAAACCAATCTTGCCTTCTGGGTCATTTCGAAGGTATATTTCTCAAAGTAGAAAGATTGGTGGGTAGAGCCTACTTTAGCAGCCTATTACATAGAATTGTAACTTACACATGTAGGCATACGGTGTGCAGGCCTCCGTCTGTACCCTCACACTTCCCACTACAAACGTTAAAGATAGGCCTGTCCAGACTTTCTAGCACTCCATATCACCAAGTGGCCAGATTTGCTTCTTTCATTGTTTCCTCAATATACCAAGATATATAATTGCCAAAGAGTTAAGATGAAAAGTCATGTTATTCCCCCTTTTTTTTTTTTTTTTTTTTTTTTGGAGACAGGGTCACTCTGTTGCCCAAGCTGGAGTGCCAGTGGCATGATCACAGCTCACCACTGCAACCTCCGCCTCCCAGGCCCAAGCGATCCTCCCACTCAGCCTCTCAAGTAGCTGGGACGATGGGCGCACATCACCACACCTGGCTAAGTTATTCCACTTCTAAGAGAAGGTTTCTTAAAATTTTTAGAACGTGTCATCTATTACTGTAAGTTTTTTAAACCTGGACCAGGAAAGTTATTGAAGTAATAAGCTCTGTGACAATATCACTTCTCTTACTTCTCTTTCCTCCATCCAAATGCTCTCTGTTATTATTCTTTCCTTAAGCTTCTGATTTCCATGCAAGAGTGTGAATTCACTATATGTATTTCTCTACCTCTTTTATTAAAATTATTTTGTAGACATTCAAAATTCCATTCATGAGTAAATAATTAAAAGGTTAAATAGTCAAAAACACAGAAATAAAAAACATTCATGATTTATTAGTATATCTGTGATTGTATTTAATTTGTGTTCTCCCAGGTAACTATCCTTATTACTGACCTTCTCCTATGTTTTCTCCTGATAAGTACTATACATCATCTCTATTAACATGGTTCTTTCTATGCTCTAATTATTGTCATAACACTAGCACATACATACAGGTGTGCACATTCATACACGTTTGATGGTTTTATCTGGAAATAAGTGTCTCTTCCTCAAGTTTAAACTATTCTAATCATGTCAACAAGTCTTCCACCAAAAGTATCTTTGGGCTTCATGGATTCATGGTGGATCTCATTTAGTGAAACTCTATTTAGCTAAATATAAAAGAGAAATATTTTTATTAATAGTAGGTGCCAATCCCCACCATCATCACAAATGTTCACCTTTGCCTAATACCCTATCCTCCCAAAATATCAGAAGAAAGGATCAGCAACTAGTGAAAGACTGTCAAGTACTGAAATAATGTTCTAAAAGAGCATTTTTAAAATTTTCATTAAGAATTTATCTTGAGGCCAGGTGCGGTGGCTCATACCTGTAATCCCAGCACTTTGGGAGGCTGAGGCCAGCCTTCCACTACAATCTCCTGAGGTCAGGAGTTCAAGACCAGCCTGGCCAACATGGTGAAACTCCGTCTCTACTAAAAATACAAAAATTAGCCAGGCATGGTGGTCTGTGCCTGTAATCCCAGCTACTCAGGAGGCTGAGACAGGAGAATCGCTGGAACCTAGGAAGCAGAGGCTGCAGTGAGCCGAGATTAGAAGATCGTGAAACAGAGACTCTGTCTCAAAAAAAACAAAAAAGATGTTATCTTGAATGCATAACAACTTTATAAGCCTTGCTCTCCCCCATCACCATGCCTCAGAGAAATTAGTATAATATAGTCAGGAATAATGTACAGCCTTGAAACCAAATGTTAACTGAAAAAAAAAAAATCTAAATCATCACAAGATTTAAGTAAAGGAAAAGGAGGCAAGGGAAGTTTGCCGCACAATATTATCATAGCTGATTTTATACAATTCAGTCTTGGCTAGAGTGAAATGAAATGGAAAGAAGACAACTATAACATAAAACTTCCACTACAATCTCTATATACACTGGTTTTCCAAGCCCCACCTCCATGTTTCCAGTGCAATCATTTGCTGGTATGTTTGGCCTACCAAGAAAGAAATACATACACCTTCTACTTACTTGGTAAACAAAAGGATCTGAGGTTTGTCAGAGAATCAATAAAATCAAGCAACTGCCTGATATCATATGTGATGAAGGAACAGTTGGGTCTCATTCTTTTCAAATGCTCTTCCTACACTTTACAAATATTTTTGATGTATTTACATAGAGAGCAATAATCTTTATAAACTCTTCCACCTAGCTTTTCGGTAGGCTATAAGAGCAAAATGATGTGAGATCAGAGGCATCCCTAGACTAGAGGGCATCATTCATTTATTCATTCTTTCAACTTATATTTACTGGCTGTCTACTCTGTGCCAATCATGAATAGAGTGACCATAAACAATATAGATAATAAAAAGTAAATGATTTCATATATTAGAAAATAACACATGCTATTTTAAAAAAGAAAAAGCAGAATAGAGTAGGCAGGGCTGGGTGATAGAGAAGTTCAGAGCAGATTTCAGTATTAAATAAGGTCAAGATTAGCCTCATTGAGAAGGAGACATTTGAGCAAAACTTGAAGAGGCAAGAAAATCAGCCAAGCAGACAGCCGGGGGAAGAGCACTGCAGGCAGATGTAACATCACAGCAGAAGCCTAAGGCAGGAAAGCAGTGGCTAAACAGCAAGGAGGCCAGTCTAAGTAGGGCAGAGTGAGCTACAAAGAGCATAGTAAGAGAGAAAGACAGAAAGGTAATGGGGGCTGCAGATCATAAGAACTACTGCAGATGTTTGAGCACTAAAACATCAACTGTATTTTTCTTTAGAGGACTCACTCTGGTGAATAGAATGAAGTATGAAGGGCAAAAGAAAAAGTAGAGATAGCCATTGGGAGTTCCCATAGTAACCTAGAAGAGATAAAATAATGGCTTAGAACTGGTTGGTGGTAGCAGAAGTGGACACAGGGTTCAGATTGTAGACATAGTTTGGCAATTGAGCCAACAGGAATTCATGAAAGATTAAACCTAGGATAGAGAGAACTCAAGATATCTTTAAGTTTTTCGGTCTGGAGCAACTGGAAAGATGGAGTTGCCATTAACTGAGGTGGGAATGGCTGCAAGAGGAGGAGGAAGAAGCAGAGTCCAGCTGGTGACATTATAAATTTGAGGTGCATATTAAGATCAAAGTGAAGATGTAAAGTAGGCAGTTGGATATACAAGAGCAGAGTTTGAAAGAGAAATCTGAAATGAAAATGTAACTTTTGGAGTTGTCAGCATAAAGGTAGATACAATGAGACCACCAAGGAAGCATGTAGACTAGAAAGAGGTAGGTTGAAGTCCGCTATTGCAAGTGAATGGAAATACAGGCAGTAATATTCAGAGTATGATTATAGAATTGAGATTTGCCTTCAGGTGAATTTAAAAAATATGCCCCTTCTGGACACATGGATTAGAAAACTGACTGCACGTGGTGGCTCACGCCTGTAATTCCAGCACTTTGGGAGGCTGAGGCAGGTGGATCACCTGAGGTCAGGAGGACATCAGTCTGGTCAACGTGACAAAATTCCATCTCTACTAAAAATAAAAAAAAATTAGCCGGGCATTGTGGTGGGCACCTGTAATCCCAGCTACTCAGGAGACTGAGGCAGAAGAATCACCTGAACCCAGGAGGCGGAAGTTGCAGTGAGCTGAGATCATGCCATTGCACTCCAGCCTGGGCAACAACAGTGAAATTCCATCTCAAAAAAAAAAAAAGAAAAGAAAAACAAGAAAACTATGCCACTCTCTGAGTAGACACAGCCCTGCGAGTGTCAGCAGAAAGGCCCACAGTTTGCCCAGCAGAGGGAGGGCTAGATTTCATCTCCACTCAGACCCTCAGCCAGGTAATACGCAGCAGCCCATGTGAGACATCCTGTCGCTGCACCCCGCAACCTCCATTGTCTGCTAAAGCGTTCTTAAATTCTCTTACCTCTCACCATTATTGGGCCTCAGTGATTATCAGTGTCAGCTTTAAAGTTGGACTGCCTGGGTGAGAATCCAGGCTCTGTTCCCTGCTCGCTGGTGACTTTAGCTAAGTTACTGATCTTTCCTGAACATCAGTTTCCTAATCCCTAAAATGAGAATAATAAGAGTACCTACCTCAAAGGGATCTTCAAGATTACATAAGAAAATCCATATAAAATCCATTAACTTAGCCAATATCTCTGACACCTGGCAGGGGCTCAACAAACGTTAGTTGATATCATTATCCCCTTTTAAGTGAAAGAACAGAATCTACTTGTCTACATTCAGATTAAAACTCTCCCTCATGTATAGAGCTCATAATTATTATTCAAGAGTGTTTCACTCATTGTTTTCATTACAAAAGACTTTAAAACAAAGCTTCCCTCTGGTGCCTCATTTTATTGGATTTCTTGACATCAAAATCACTTCAAAATCAATAAGGTATATTTCCTACATGTGCACTAATTAGAAATGCAACATGCCTAAAGTACTCTTTAAAAAAAAAACAAACACATTCCTAGTGTATGTGAAGGGCACGTTATGTGAAGTGTATGTGAAGGGCACAACAGCCTCCTAAAGGATCTTGAGCCCTTTGAAATCAATTCCAGAGTGGCACTTAAAAGGTATGCCCCAGGGTTAGGGCTACAATTGTTAGATGCACTAAGTGTGGGGAACTCCAAGAGTCTGTACTTTTTATTTCCTTAGCATCCAAAATCTCTGAGTTTCAATAGAACAAAACAATGTTACATTTTAGAACGAAAGGTAAATATCATTAGCATGCTGTAATTCAAACTTTATAAAGCTTATTTGAGTATTTGAAGTTCTCTTTATTAAACCTTTAGATAACCATCTTATTGATGTTTTTTGAAAAATGATCAAATTGAGCATCCCCCAAAATGATGAGTTTTATGAATTCTTTATGAAAAGATTCAAACAAAATTAAATTAAAAAATTTGTTTCTTCTAGCCATAGCAACCAAAATTAAACATGTTTCCTCACACATACAACCAAAATGAAAGCAGCAAAAATGGTTAAAAAAAGTTACCTTAACCAATAGTTACCTTAACCAATATGAAATATGAAAACAAAAGAAAACAACAGATTCTACTTATATTTAGGTCTTATAACGTCCTTCTGATTAAAAAAAGCAGAAAGTCATAATTCAATTTCTGACTTCATTGTACATGAGAATTTCACAAGATGACTTTATGACCCTGATAACATACCATTTACTTATAAAATGTTTATTTATAAAATGTCAGTTCACACTAAAAGCTCACCACAATGGCAAACATTTTCAAAATTGCAGCTACAGAGAAAGGACAGAAATGCCTCATGGTTAGTTACTCTATGTAGCAATGCCTTCTACTTAAGGACATTTTGTACCATATAAAAATTATGCCAAAATGGAGACCCATCTTATATAAACCCAGCATGAAGGTTATTTTTTAAAAGCCATAGAACTAAATTAGTCAAATTGAAGTCAAAGAAGAAGCTAATCTAATATATGAGACAACAGAGAAGCTTTCACTGAATCACCAGAAGAAGAATAACCTTCAGCTAGAAGGCATCAAGTTTAAGCAACCAGGGCAGAAGTAACGTGCCCTTCACATACACTTTGAAGGTGACAGAGGCTTCTGTTGCTGCAAGTCCAGTGAGCCTATGGGACCATTCCATTCTATATATTGTAAAACAGCTCAACTGTATATGAATTCTTGTAAGGTCTGATATTTTTAAAAAGCAGAGAACAAAAAGAGAATGGCAAAGGTGGTAGAATTCTCACCAACCTCAATGTGAAGCCAAAAAAATTCTCATTTCTTCTTTGTTCTCTGTTTAGCTAGAAATGAATAAAAGCCTGCTTATCAGAATAAAGAAAATGAAACCAAAGTCCTTGAAAACACTATATTCATTTTTCTATAAATCAATACACTTGGGAAAACAAATAGTATGTAACTGGGGAATTTCAGCTCCTTCTGTGTCTCCTAGTTTTCCATTCTGTCATACTCCTTGAAGAGAATTTTCAAAAGTCTCTGCCAGAATCTTTAAATCTAACCATCCAAGTTCATTATTTATCAATATTTTCTTAAAGTTTCTCCAGGAACACTGGCTAAATACCTATTAACCCTACTTAACTGTTTCTAATTGCTCATGTTAAGTATCCTCTCTATAGGAAATAGATGATTTTTCTCCCCGAGCTTCAAAACACCACCCTCCTAGTTCTCCCCAACAATTTAGAATTCAAGAAACAAATGGAAGCAAACAACAAAACATTAGTAACATTAGAAGTGTGCCATACACATGGACTGAGAATACATTTGGGGACATGGTGGGCAGACTAGCAATTTGCTGTGGAATTACACAGCAAAAAAAAGATGGAAAAGCCACAAACACTCATCTTTCATAGCAAGAGATCAACAGATACTATTTGAGGTTGAATGCAATTTCTCATTCACGGAAAAATATGTAAATTTAACCATGTAAAAAGCCTCCCAACCTCATTCATAATAAGACAGATGAGAATTAAAATACATTGAGATATTCTTTCTCACCTTTCAGATTGGCAAATACCAAAATTTTGATAACGAACTCTGTTAGTAAGGCTGCAGAAAAAACAAATACTCTTATACCTTGCTTCTGGATATTTAAAATGTTATCCCTATGGAGGGCAAATATGCAATACATGTACATGTATATGTATATGTAAGAATTTAAACTTTGACCCAGCAATTCAGTTTTTAGGAATTTACCTCAAATATAAAAATAAAAAGTGATGTATGCCCAAAGCAATTAATTGCAGCAAAGAGAGAGAAAAGGAAGAAAGAAAGAGAAAAAGGAGGGAGGGAGGGAGGGAAGGAAGGAAGGAAGGAAGGAAGGAAGGAAGGAAGGAAGGAAGGAAGGAAGGAAGGAAGGAAGGAAGGAAGGAAGGAAGGAAAGAAAGGAGGGAGGGAGGGAGGGAGGAATGTTGGCCCTTTCTTCACATCACGTACAAAAACTTACTTGAAATGGATCATAGAGCTGAAGGTAGGAACTAAAGGTATTAAACTTCTAGAAGAAAACATAGGAAAAAAAATCATTGCAACCTTGGCAAAGTTTTCTTAGCTGCAACACCAAAAGCATGATCCATAAAGGAAAAAGTTGATAAACTGGACTTCATGAAAATTCAAACTTTGTGAAAACACAAACCATAGACGGGGACAAAGTATTTTGAAAATCTACATATGACAAAGGTCTTGTATCCAGGAAATATAAAGAACACTTAGAACTCAATAATTAAATGAAAAACAACTCAACTCTTTAAATGGGCAAAAAAAAAAAAAAATTGAAAAGACATCTTACCAAAGAAAATACATAGAGGGTAAATAAGCACATGAAAAATGTTCAACATCATTAGTCACTAGAGAAATGAAATTAAAGCCAAAATATGTACTCCTCCACACATGCTAGAATGGCTAAAATCTGAAAGATTGTAATAAATACTAGAGCTAGCAAAGATGAGAAACAACTGGAAATCTCACACATTGCTAGCGAAAACGTAAACTGGTACAGCCACTTACAGAAAAAAGCTTGGGGCCGGGCGCGGTGGCTCACGCCTGTAATCCCAGCACTTTGGGAGGCCGAGGCGGGCGGATCACAAAGTCAGGATATTGAGACCATCCTGGCTAACTGTGAAACCTCGACTCCACTAAAAATACAAAAAATTAGCCGGGCGTGGTGCGGGCGCCTGTAGTCCCAGTTACTCAGGAAGCTGAGGCAGGAGAATGACATGAACCCGGGAGGCGGAGCTTGCGGTGAGCCGTGATCGTACCACTGCACTCCGGCCTGGGTGACAGAGCGAGACTCCGTCTCAAAAAAACAAAAAAAAAAGCTTGGAAGTTTCTTATAAAGTTAAACATATACCCATTCTATAACTCAGCAATTCCACTCCTTAAGTATTTAGCCAAGAGAAATAAACACTTATGTCCACATAGATACCTGTATGTAAACATTCATGGTGGCCTTATTCATAAGACAGTCATCCCCCCGAATCCTTGGGGGATATGTTCCAAGACCCCCAGTGGATGCTTGAAACCTGGGATAGTACCAAACCCTATAAATACTATGTTTTTTCCTATTCAACACACATCTAATAAAGTTTATAAATTAGGCACACTAAGAGATTAACAACAATGACATCATAAAATAGAACAATTTTAGCAATATATTGCAATAAAAGTTATGTGAATGTGCTCACTAATTCTCTTTCTCAAAATATCTTATTTTGTGTAATATTTTTGAACCATGGGTAACTGAAACTGCTAAAAGTGAAACCATGGATAAGAAGGGGCTACTGTAGTCAGAAACTAGAAACAACTCAAATTTTCACCTACAAGTGAATGGATAAACAATTTGTGACACAAGCATACCATCACATGCTATGCAAGAAGAAAGAATGAACCAAGTATACAGGCAACGATATGAACGAATATCAAAAGCATTTTGCTGAGTGAGAATCAGATATAAATAAGTACACACTATATGATTCCATTTATATAACATTTTTGAAAGGACAAAAATATAGGGACAGAAAACAGATTGCTAGTTGCCAGATGCCAACGGTTGATGTAATCAATTGACTGCAGAAGGGCACAAAGAAACTTTTTAGCATGTTGGGGATATTCTATTTGATTGTGGTGATGACGGTTCTATAACTGTATATGATTGTCAGATCTCATCAAACTAAACGTTAAAGGAGTGAATTTAATATGGTGTATAAAAATTATTTCTCAATAAATTTGACTTTTAAAAAATATCTTTTCTGTTCATCTCTTATCCACGTGGCACAGAAATATTTCTACATTATTTCATCCACTATATAATTACAAGTTTCCACTGATATCCTTTGGCTCCATGAGCTCTTTGTTAAGTTCTCTGAACTAATACTTTCAAAAGTTAATTCGCTCTTTCTAAGTGTCTTGGCCCTTCTTGTACATCTGTCAATTTACAGTATTTGGTGCCTAAACCCTACCTAACTTCTTAATAGTATTCATTCCCAGGCTTCACACCTGTGTGTCCAGGTTATTCTCAATGTCATCCTGGACATCTGATCAGTTATTTGTTATATATTTAATTTATAATTTTTCTGGCAAGAACTCTAAGTCAACCTATCTATGTGTTTACAGTACAAAACTATAAAAACAAGAGCTTTCAGTATTTGTCTGTTTTTGTACTGCTTTAAAAACAAAATCATTTCTTTTTTTTTTTTTTTTTTTTTTTTTTTGTTAAAGCTAGCTCAGATTTTATTTTGGACCCAAAAAAAAAAAAAAAAAAGCAATTGAATTGTTCTATAGCTGGAGGCATGGGCAAGGGTAGTCCCCAGGCAGTAAACTCTCCCACGGGTGGGCTGAGGGGCTAGGGCTGAGCCTCAGGTGGGTCTCCTGTTTCCTGTGCTCCTCTGCACAACGGCCTCCCTCCCGGGATCTGGGGCAGTCACAGGAGGGGCAGGCTGGGAGGGACTGCCGCAGCTGTTGACTTGGGCAGGACGTCAGAGGACTCAGACACCAGCTTCCCATCGCGGGTTTAGGTCTTCTTCACAACCACAGCCCTGGTGAATCATTTCTTATTGACCTTACTTTTAACAATGAATAAAAAAGAGCCAAGTGACTGTCCCTGGCTCATCATGATAATATCAGAAGACAACACTGAAAATCCTTAGCAAATTTTAACTACTACCCTCTTGTCTCTTTTCAATACTGCTGTATGACAGCAGCGAGTTTCTAAGTTAGTTCACTTAGACAAGCCCAGTGTAGTGAGTACAAGGCCCAGAGTACCAGAGTCTTCAACATAGTAGGTGTCTTGCGAGTATTTGAAGATGAAAGTACATTATAAAGTCCTGTCTCTGGTTTCCTTCTTTCTACTCAACAACTGTTTTTACCAGTTAGATCAATCCAGTTAATTTTGACCTTACAGAAGTTGAAATTCAAGTTAAATTTACTGCTAGATTAAAAGGGTGAAAAGAAGGAAAGTAGCTAATACCATTTACAACAATTTTTTTTTAAATACTAGGACTAGTATTCATATATTTATACAAAATTGCTAAATATATTTTATTTTAAACATTGTCTTGATCGTGTCTGTTCTAATATGTAGTTATTTTATCTTATTTAGATCACTCCGGTTGTTTCCAGAAAACTAAGCTTCCTTTAATCTCTCTTCTGAACTAACCAAATTTTTTTCTGAACACTTGAGGCCACATTTATGTTCACATAAGTTAGTGTGTGGGTTAAAAGGGTAGCAGTTCTTCATTATTTTTCACCAAAACGCAAGTGACATTTAAAGCATATTTAATATTCACAATCTAATATATTCTCCTCATTCCAGAGCCACCGAGGTAAGAGGAGGCAACTGGTTTGCATGAAACTCCACCATAAGATTTCTGAAACCCTGTATTTTCTCTCTTACCAATCCATAATACACCACAGTTATTGTTGAGAATTGCTGCATTTATTTTATTGTGTTTTCTTACTCCTGACTGTTTTATATCCCACACTTGTTTTCTTTCTTCTTTCACTCCACACTTAATTTATCCTATCTTGAATTTCATGCAGCCTTATAAACCACCTTAAATCCTTTCTCGAGCAAGGCAAGGAATAAATAAAGAGTCATTCTAGGTATCTGAAAAAGCAATCTTTTCTCATTTACCTTAGATAAAGCCTTACAACTTTAACTTCTTGCTGCCTCTTAGCTATGCTCTACCGTACTGAATATACAAGTATTGGAAATCATGAGTTTCTCCTTTTTTGCTTTACCAATTCTCTGTTTAAAAATATTTAAGTCTGCACACAGAAACTACAGGGAAAACAACTATGCACAACTTAAGTTTAAAAGCCCATAACAGCAATTAAATTGTTTGCACAAATAACCTACTTACTGTACAATTTTTGTGTCTAAAGTATGTAAAGTTTCGCGTGCCTTGCATACAGTTACTCAATCATTATAGTAATAGCTCAGTTACAGAGTAGGAGTTTTTAAATGAGCTGATGTAAGACTGCTATAGCTTGGGCATGGCACATGAGAATTTGTTTTAGTGCTATTTTTAAAACCACTAATAAACAGCAGACTCGAGCCTCTGCTCAATTGAATCTGCCTGAGTTGTGAAATTAAAAAATGTGTAAGAGAACCACATTTTTATCTAAATCTGAAATGCCTGCTAATATACTCGGAAAAGTAGACATTTAAAATTGGAGCTTTCATAAAATAGTCTAGAGTTTAGTGTTACTAAAAGGAAAATTAGTTATAAAAGTAAAAATTGTACAACATAATAGTTTCTATTCATCCCATTTTATAGAAATAATGTCCTTTCATTTCCCCCAAAGTTATCTAACCGAGCAACAGATAATCTATAATTACTAGGATTTGCCTTATAGCAAAGTTTGATTTTTAAAAGTTTGACACTCCACTCACCTACTGCAGGACAGAGTATTGCCCATATACAGATACTAAACCAATTGTCTAAGCAATTTCTTGTATTTAGAAATTCAGTGCCACTATCATGGCTCACAATTTGGCTTATGATGCATCTGTAAGCAAACAGCCTGACAAGCACCCTAGTGTATTTCAGGATGACTGACAGGACACAGTGGCCCAACCAAGAAGGGGGGATGGGTGCTCTTAAAGCAACATGCCAGTGAAGGGTAACATCAAACAGCAGAATCAGACCTGAAATTCTATTTTTCAGATTTACAACGAAATAATAATACATTATCCACTATCAACTTGTAAATACAACTTGCATGGTCATTATGTCCCCAAAACACTGTAAATCCCAAAGTAGAATTTTTGAGAATTTGTAAAAGTAGAAAGAAAAAATGTAAAACAGGCATGTTATATGATACTTCCCTGAAGTGATCAAGCTTTCAGGTTACTTAAGAATATGCCAGTTATTTTTAACAGAAATTAAATCAGGCTATCCACAGAAAAGCCATTCTTTCTTTTCCTTATAATATCAATTTTTATTTTAGATTCAGGGAGTACTTGCACAGGTTTGTTATATGAGTATACTACATGATACTGAGGTTTAGGTTATGATTGATCCCATCACCCAGGAAGTAGGCCTAGTGCCCAAAGAAAAGCAATTCTTATCTCACCTTCAGATATTTGTCAATAGCTCTTACAAAAGCAATTCAGGAATAACTAATGAAGGTAATTTAAATATCTTTAATTAATCCGAATTGTTATTGAGGATAGGGGCCAGAGATTCATGTATTTTTCCCCCTACTGCATTCCTTCCCTGTGACCTACTTCAAGATTAAAATATAGACCAAAAGATTAAGAAATTCCCATTATAGATATTTCTACATTAATTTCACTTTAGAAAACATTTAAGTAACATATTGGCTTCATTCTTCACATTTACAATTTTTCCTATATTATTTCACAATACTCTGCACTGCTCAATCTTTATAATAGAGCAATCATCCATATTTTAAAAACAAACAAAAAAGCCAAGTCACTCATTTTTAAACACAATCCCTCATTTAGCCAGTAGAGGGTATTATTAGATTCTGAAAGCCCACATATTGCACCCAATAACATGTATTTTTATACTTCAGCTAGGAACTGGGACACGTCATCTCGACTTTCCTTAGTAAATGCACTTGGAAATATCCCATTTTACTTTGCCCATATAAATTTGACTTTTAGAGCCCAGATTAATGTTTCTCATCTGTATCAGACTACCATTATTTCCTCCTCTATCTGCTCCATCAGCTGCATCCTCTGAAATAAAAGAAAAGCACTAGAAGACCAAGAAGTGGCAGAATTACCAAGAAGTAGCAGAACTGGGTTCAACCATCAGAAAGACTTTCCACAATCCTAAATTTTTCTGGGACAAACAAACAAACAACAATCTTACATAAAGATTCTAAACTCCATTAAAAAATCCAAAACAAATTCTGAAGAAAACAGAACTAAACTATAGGATAAAATCTCTCTTCAAAATCATATGATGTTTGCAACCTCTTTAACTCATATATCGTAATTGCCCTGTTTAATATTTGCTAAATTTTCATTATGTATTAGAAGCCACAGGCTAATTTTTTAAAATATATTTCCTGTTATTACAGCATTATTATATTTCTCATAAACATGCAGTATTATGACTAACAAAGTTCCCATATAATTTATAGGTTATTTATTTTATAACTTAACATTCAGTGTGGAAAGACATGGACAGCAATTTGCCTGATTTATTCTAAAAATAAAAATTTTACTATCTAATTAGCTAAAATCATTAACTCCCACAAATTTATCTTGGCTGAAGATAAAAAATGTTCTGTTTCTTTGATGCTATTATATCACAAACATCACGTTAACTATGGCAAAAGTGAAAAAACAAGTTCAAAGAGCAACCTCTTTTTTCATGCTCTGATTTGCCACTAATGACACATCCTCTATGCTAAAGTACTAAATTTTCCAAAGAGAAAATAAATGTTAATTCTCTCCCTCAATTGTCATTCAAAATAAGAAATTACAGGTTATTTTCCTTTAAAGGGGAATTCTGTTTCTAATAATAAAAACAAGTATTGGGTTCTCACTGAAAGAAACTGCTCTATAAGATCATTTCTCATACTCAAATGTGGTAGTTTCTTTCCTCATGTAATAACTAACAATAGCCATGTAAATATCACATTTTACATTTGGAAATAAAATAGATCCCTCTTAACTATATTCTTTCATGAAATGTTATATCTTCAATTTTCTAAACAGATATATTCGCTATAATATAAAATAGATACCTGGGCTTTTTTCTCAAATTAACTTATAGGATAAGCCACTATTCAGAAGAAAACTGAAAAGTCAGTTTTGTCAGTAATTTGCTTATCCTTTTTGCCAATCATCCACACATTTTGGAATATGTATATAAATAATTTTGTTGTTGTTATTTCTAGTTACCCACTTAATTCTACTTTACTTTTCAACTCTGAGTTTGGTACCTGACACAGGCTCTCCTGAACTATGTCTCACTCAATGGTTTTCAGTTTCCCTAGGTGCCTTAAGAACCTACATCTAAAGGCCATATTAGTCTCAATTCTATTTGTAGATTTAAAAAAAAATTAAGGATATTGTCCATCAGTGACAGATTGGATTAAGAAAATGTGGCACATATACACCATGGAATACTATGCAGCCATCAAAAAGGATGAGTTTGCGTCCTTTGTAGGGACATGGATGCAGCTGGAAACCATCATTCTTAGCAAACTATCACAAGAACAGAAAACCAAACACTGCATGTTCTCACTCATAGGTGGGAACTGAACAATAAGATCACTTGGACTCAGGAAGGGGAACATCACACACAGGGGCCTATCATGGGGAGGGGGGAGGGGGGAGGGATTGCATTGGGAGTTATACCTGATGTAAATGATGAGTTGATGGGTGCAGCACACCAACATGGCACAAGTATACATATGTAACAAACCTGCACGTTATGCACATGTACCCTACAACTTAAAGTATAATAATAATAAATAATTAATTAATTAATTAATTAATTTAAAAAAAAAGGATAATGCTTAGGGAGAGGGAGAGATTGAATAAGCAGTGAACAGATACGACTTACTTAAAATATTCCTTTTTACTTTTAGCAAAAATGCCTCCATACACTATATGCTCTATCTTAATTTTCAATATATTTTATATATACAGTAGTTCCCCCTTATAGACAACGTATGTGTTCCAAGACCCATAGTGAATTCTGGAAACCACAGATAGTTCTGAACCCTATATATGTTTTTCCTATACCTACAAACTGTGATAAACCTTAATTTATAAATTAGGCAAGAAATTAACAATAATAATTATAAAATAGAGCAATTATAACAATATGCCTGCATCAGAACTCTTGCACTTTGGGGCCAGACTGTGACAGTCCGTTTGAAAATCTAGATGGCCTCTAGGAATGACTAATGGGCAGGTAGCATATACAGCAGGACATGCTGGACAAAAAGATGATTCGTGTCCTGATTGAGACATAACAGAAAAGCACAAGATCTCATTGTGCTACTCAGAATGTACACATTTACAACTTGTGGATTGGTTATTTCTGGAATTTCCATTTCATATTTTCAGACCAGGGTTGACCTTGGGTATCCAATACCACAGAAAATGCAGCCACAGATAAGAGGCCTACTGTGTGTGTGTGTTTTTTGTTTTGTTTTGTTTTGTTTTGTTTTGTTTTGTTTGAGACGGAGTCTCACACTGTCGCCCGGGCTGGAGTGCAATGGCACGATCTCGGCTCACTGCAACCTCCGCCTCCTGGGTTCAAGTGATTCTCCTGCCTCAGCCTCCCAAGTAGCTGGGATTACAGGCACTCGCCACCACGCCCGGCTAATTTTTTGTATTTTTAATAGAGACGGGGTTTCACTATGTTAGCCAGGCTGGTCTCGAACTCCTGACCTTGTGATCTGCCCGCCTCGACCTCCCAAAGTGACTACTGTATTTCATTTATCTTCAAAACAACTTATTACTCCCCTAAATTACTTCAGTGGGCTCTTAGAATGTAATATTGACACCAGTTGACAGGTATAGTGCAAGCTCAGACTCTGACATAGGTTAGGTATGCTAAGTTTGAGGTGCAGTGGCATATGCAAATCGTTATGTCCCATGAGCAACTGGAAATGCAGAATCCATGAACTTTGGAGAAAAATTATGCCTACAGATACAGATATAGTAACCTATCCATCCATGTTACACTCTAATCCATAAGAGTAGATGAGCTCTTCCAAGATTAATTATAGAAGGAATAAGGCAGCCACCTTACAAAACAAATACAGTGGAGAATATGATGAGAAGAAATGTCATAATAAGAATAGTAAGAAATGCAAAACAAACTGGGTTCAAATTCAAACTCACTTTACCCTCTTTGGCCTTATCCACAATGACCCCAATTTACCCTGTTTTCCTGATGTAAAATGAGACCTATAAAACTTCTATGAAGAGTAATTACTTATAAAATTGCACACAGAATATAATGGAATACTAATTACCATGCCAAATAATTCATTTATCAATTATTGTTATTTTGTGGAAAGATACTTTTCTTTTTGTGAAATTCTGCTTTTCAAAACCAAAATGCCATTGAATTTTAGAGGGCTGCTGTGAAACACATCAAATAGATTGCCCCTCTGATTTTTAAATGGATAAAAACGATTATGTCCACACAGCTTTATTTAGTAAATTGAATCCATGTCACCAATGGAAGTCATCTATTCCATCCATGAAAATAATTTATAATTGGATAGCAAGAAAACATGGTACTAAAATGTAAGTATGTTTAGAGCTTCTTCCAAAGTTGCGACATGTTTAATAGGGAAAATTAAAGGGACATTAACACATATTAATAAATTGAGTATTTTTTTGGAAGAGTGGGTATAGGATGGTTAAAGATAGAATATTGAACTAAACACAAACAAATGACAATAAGAAAAAATAGAAACCTCTGTGTCTTGTTCCCACATAAGACTTATGGAGTTGTGCCAACCTGCTTCATTCCAGAGCAGAGAGTCACTCAGTCACTGAGGCTATATTAGAAAGAGAGAAAGGAAATCCTTTTCTCCCACACTCTCCGTTTCCAAAGATAATAACAGAAAACTAGAGAGTGATGGATTTCACTACTAAGCAGCCATGTCTATTTTACTCATGTCTTTCATTGACTCTCTAAGTCTAGTCTACTGATTTTGCACAATAGAACAAAAGAAATATATGCACAAAAACAAATAAAATCAATTTTGCAAAACTTGTAATATCCCTAAATTTTCCAAAATATAACTGCTGTAGTCACTAAATTAAAACTATAACATCATTGCTATTAGGTCATCAATTGTATTCAAAAGAATGAAGCTTATCACAGAGAAAGGTAAAATAATTAAATTCAGTCATAGAGCCAATGAATCACACTTCTTTTACTTCAAATGATAACCCTGCCAAATCAAACAGTCTGAGTAACCCCCACACACACATCCCAAGCCAATCCAATCCACTTTTTCCCCCCCGGGTCTTGGGTGCACAGAATCAGACTAACACAATCAGTCACAGTCCTCACTGGTGGACTAGTCCACGAAAAGCCTGTTTTATTTTTTGTTTTCATAGTCTATATTCCCTGTCCTCAGTTCTGTTCCCCTGTCTGCTTCTTATGGTAGTTAATGGGTACATTTCCAATTAAACTTCCATAACTTTTTTTACATACTCTATATATGTCTACAAGAATATATAACTTTATGTGTATGGATGTTTAAATTTACACAAATAATATTGTATTTCCCATCTCTTTCTACTTCTCTCTCTCTCTCTCTTTCTCTCTCTCTCTCTCTCTCTTTCTCTCTCTCTCTCTCTCTGTTTCATTGTGTGGTGTTTTGTTTTGTTTTGTTTTGTTTGGTCTTTCTATGTTGGACTATAAAGATGTAAACACTGAACATTTGCTCACTCAGCACATAGTCCCAACCTTGTTCTCCCTTATGTTTCACTGCTATGGAAGCAGGACATTTGATTTCCCAGCCTTCTTTGCAACTCAGAATGGCATGTGAAAGAATTCTGGCCAATGAGACGGTAAGCTTTTGCTGTCCCTATCAAAAGGACATCAGCGCCCTTGCCATGCCTTCCTTAACCTGACTGTGGTAAGGTGCCTAGAAATAAAACAATCTTACTGCAAAGCTGAAGAGGAAGGATGACAGAGTAGAACTATAGAAAGAACTTGGGCCCTTGATGACATCCGTTATTAACTTCTTACCTCCAGACTTCTTATTTGATAAAAATGAGTTCCTAACTAATATAATAGATTTAGTTTGTTCCTTTATTTTCCATTGTATAGCATTTTGTCGCATGCATTTATAACTATATTTTGTGTCCATATCACTAATCAAGCACATTTCGGTAATAGCCAACTCTTTGCTATAGGAAACAATGCTGTAATAAACATTCTCATACATGTCTCTTTGTGTGCCTATGCAAGAGTCCATTCTGTTATAGGCTAAATTGTATCTCCTCAAAATTCCTGTGTTGAAGTCCTAAGCCCTAGTACCTCACTCAGAATACGACCGTATTTGGAGATAGGTCCGTTAAAGAGGTGATTAGGTTAAAATGAGGCTGTCAGGATGGACCCTAATTCAATCTTACTGGTGTCCTTATAAGAAGAGGAAATTAGGACACAGAGAAGAAAGGACATCAGGAATGTGCACATAGAGGGGTGACCATGTGAGGAAGGTGGTCATCTGCAAGCCAAGGAAAGAGGCCTCAGAAGAAACCGAACCTGCCAACACCTTGATCTTGGACTTATAGCCTCCAGAATTGTGGAAAAATAAATTTCTCTTGCTTGAAGATCCCAGTCTGTGGTATTTTACTCTGGCAGTCCTAGCAAACTAATACAATTCAGAAGTAGAATTTCTGGGTCAGAATGTGAGTATTCAGTTTCAATAAATATTGTCAAATTGGTCTCCAAAACACACCACAGCAGAGAATGTAGGTTCACATGTCCCTACCTCCTCACCAATACAAGATATTACATGACATTTTAACTCCCACCAACATGGGACATGCAAAGCAGATATCACTATTTTGATTTGCACTTCTGATTACCAGTGTAAATGCTAATCTCTTTTTAGTTGATTAGTCAGCCATTCAAATATCCTTTCTATAAATTCCTTACTTGTATTCTTCACCTGTTTTTCTCCTAGGTTGCCTGTTCATTTCCTTACTTATTTCAAAGAATTCCCTATATATTGAAAATGTAATCTTTTGTCAGTAATATTCCTTGAAAATATCCTCTCCCTCCTTCGTACGTCCCTCTTTGTCTAGGATACCTTCCCTTGAACATTCTACCATCTGTAGATGAAAGTTTCATTTTCTTCATAGCCTTACACATTCTAGGTTATTGCCATACATTAATATTTACCAATTTAATGAGTATGATAAAGTATCCTATGTTGTTTTAATGTGTCTTTACCCAGTAACTAGTGAAGAAAACTAAGTTTCTTTTGACTTATTTATGGGTCATTCTAATTTTCTTTTCTGTGAATTACCTTTTCACATACCATTGACCCTATTGGATTGTTCCTTTTTTGATTGTTTATCTCTTCCTTATTAATTTTTTGGAGTTTTTAATAAAATCTTACGATAAATGACTTTTGTTAAATGGTGTATGAGTCAACTATTTTGACAATAACACCATATAAAAAAACCACCACTGAGGTTTAGAACTCAGTGGCCTAAGAAAACGTTTATTCTTTCTTGTGGATTTTCAGGTTGGCTAAAGATTGGCTAATTCAGAATGGACCTGGCTTAGCTTGCCCCAAGCTATAGTTTTAGGATCCAGATCTGCTCCACATTTTTCTCATCCTCCTTGGACAAGTAGGCCACTTGGAGCATATTCTTCTCATGAACAGAAACACAAGACGGGCAAATGGAAACATTCAGTACCTCTTAAGGTGAAGGCTCCAAGTTGGCACTCTGCCTTTTCTGCCCACATTCTAATGGGCAAAGCAAGTCATATGGCCAAGTCTAACTTTTCTGCCCACATTCCAATAGGCAAAGCAAGTCATATGGCCAAGTCTAACATTAATGGAGCAGGGAAATACACTCTGCCTCTAGTAGGAAGAATTGCAAAGTCACATGGCAAAGGGGATGGATATAGGGAGCCAGAGGATTGGGAAACCATGTGATCCACTTTATATGGATGAATGTAAACATACCCTGTCAATTGGTAGTTTTTGTTTCTTTTTATTGTTTTTTCAGTCTTTCAATTAATTAATTTTTGCGTTAATGTAATAATTTCAGTATTTTACTTTATGGCTATGTTTTGAGTGTCTTATTTAAGAAATTATGTCCAGACCGTGCGCAGTGGCTCACGCCTGTAATCCCAGCACTTTGGGAGGCTGAGGTGGGTGGATCACAAGGTCAGGAGATAGAGACCATCCTGGCTAACACGGTGAAACCCCGTCTCTACTAAAACTTACAAAAAATTAGCCGGGCGCGGTGGTAGGTGCCTGTAGTCCCAGCTACTCGGGAGGCTGAGGCAGGAGAATGGCGTGAACCCGGGAGGCGAGCTTGCAGTGAGCCGAGATCGCGCCACTGCACTCCAGCCTGGGCGACAGAGCAAGATTCCGTCTAAAAAAAAAGAAAGAAAGAAAGAAATTATGTCCTATCCTAAGATCATAAATAATTTTCCTCTAGAATGCAATCATAGGGATCAATAACCAATATATTTTGAATTAACATATGCCTAAATGTAAGATTATATCATATAAACTAAAGGCTGAGGTACCTAAGTTAAGTAATCAAAGTTAAAAATATTTACCCAAGGATGACTACTTATTTCAGGTAAATTTTTGAGCTTGGTCTTTAAAATATATTAATGATACAGGCTGGCAGAGAAGAGAAAGACCCAGGAATTAAAAGAAATCACAAAACTTGATTGTCTTTTATAAACAGATCTTTATTAATCTAAGCAATATAGGTATATTCAAAAATGCAAAGCACAAGAACACAGAAAAATATATACAGTCTTCTGAGGTCATGCCATTGGAAAAGGAAAAAAGAAACTTTCACAGAACTGAACAATTATAAAATGATATATGTTATGATGTCATATTTGTAAAATATATGTGTATATATGGTAATAGCAGGGTCGACTTCAACAGTTTTGGGTAAAAATGAGGTCATTCCTATTAATTTTTCAAGCTAAAATCACTTCCCAGTTGCCAGACTGGCAGGGAATCCAGTATCTCTCTTGTCTCTCAAATTGTTCAGGAACTCTGGGGGTGTCTCCATTCACATGCCACAAAGAAAGAAAACCAGAGACGTGGATTAGAATACAAGTGGGCTCTTTTGAAGGATGCTGGTGTTCTGTTCCTGGCACACAGTTTACTGATGGAAGCTGACTCCCCATAGTCCAGTGAGACCCTTTCTCCTGCTGCACTCTTGCTGTTGCTGCTGTGGATCCTGTGAGAGGTCACAATGATTTAAGACAAGCATACTATTCCTGCATATGTATGGCACAGAACCCATGCCTTCAACGTTTTAATTTACCAAGCCTAGTGACTGAGTCAGGAGGACCTTCCAGTCAGTTACACATGTGCCAGAAACAAACCCCTCTAGGGTAACATAGGCCACGAGGGGGATTCTAGTTTAAGGGTCTTTGGTGTTCTTTCTCACTAGCAAATTTTAATCAGGACTAATTTGATGCAGGGGTCAGGGGAACTCTTCCTAACAACAGATACATTGTAAAAGGAAAGAGTCCAGGTCTGCAGTCTTCTCATGTTTGAAGGCTCCCAGACTCTACAAATTTCTTCCAGTCTCCCCAGTGTTGACCAGCGCTGCAGCTGAAATAAGACTAGAAAGGGCAAGCTTTGTCAAGTTAGAAAAAGACCCTTTTACACTAGTATCAGAGACACAAAAGGATAAGGATCTCATTGATAATTTCCAAACACTGGAGGAAATTTTCCCTTACCTTAAGGTTCACAGATAAAATATGAAATGCCCACTTTGAATTTCAGATAAACAAAGAATAATTTTCTGGCATAAGTATGTCCTATGCATTATTTGGGACATACTTACACACACACGCCTGCACACACACACATATTTGTTGTTTCCTTAAAATTTAAATCAAGAGTGTGTCCTGTATTTTTATTTACTAAATCTGGTCACTTTACCTTATCTACTTCATGAATTACAAACGGAGGAAAAAGGGAGCTGAAACTCACTTGTGCCTAAATTTTCAACAGCACAGAGTCAGACCCTCACATCTCAGCCATGTAGCCTCACATCCTATCAAAGACTTGGGGCTGACACAACCAATCAAAAAGTCAGCTTGCACTTCCTTACTTCAAAGAAGCTGCTTTTCAGGTAGCCAGAGGTGTTTCCTAGCCACCTCCTAGCAACACATTTCTAACTACACTCAGCCAGAAGACTTTGAGTCCCAGAAATGCAGCACAGGATGAGAGAGGACAAGGAAAGAATGACATATTGTACTCTGGTATGAGAAAGCCCCAACAGAGAAGGCAGACACAAGAAAAATGCAGGCAAAAGGGTGCTCTGGAGATTAGGTTTTATGTATCTCTTTTAGAAAGGTGAATCAAATTGCTTCAAATTATCTCGGGTTAAATTCACCTCCAAGTAGAGGAACAAATAATACAAATAAGAAAAGAGTTGCCCCAATGGAAATGTACCTCATGTAGCCCAGAAACTTAACAAGATACTTGGCCTTCACTTTTACGATTTGAGAGAATAATTCTGTAGAATCAAAACTAATAGTGATGGAGCTCAAAGGCTACACATACCTCATTTACGACAAACACCAGGACTAAATATAAATCTTAAGCATTTCAAAAATAATAGAAAAAAAACAAAATTTAAAAATTGTGTAACACAAAAGAGGAAGACGCTTTCTTAAAGATGTAAGGGAAAATTATCTCCAAGACAAAAGAAAATTTAGAATACATCTCTTCTGTGTTCTCGGTGAAATACCCAAAAATATAAATTCTAGGAAAGAAGTCACGGAAAGGCTAAAAAGAAAAGAAAGTTGACTGAAGTGACAGGTCAAGATAAAAAGAGACCTGGCAAAGATGTAAACATCCAAGAATCTGGCAAAGCAAAAGACAATAAAGTAATTAAAATCTGAAGCATTCCTCTCCTTTATCTCCTGCCTCTCTACCAGCAGAGGGCAAAAGAAGCAAAGAATGGAACTGCTACCCTGGATTTAATTATTACCAACAAAGAATGATACGTTAGGGAAGTGAAAGTGACAGGAACCTTGGGGAAAATTGAACATAGAGTTCATTACGGTGAAGAAAGAAAACACAAAGCAAAGTAAGACAAGTATCTTAGACTGCTTAGCAGTTGAGAGAAAATAGAAGAATGTCCCAGAGCCACAGACTTTAAATGAAAAATAGGTCAAAAAACTTAAGCCATTACTACATCACACAGATGGCATACAAGGAGCTTTCTAAAAAGCTGAGATGTTTAAAGAACACACAAAAGAAGAAGGAAGAGGGTAAAGGTTAGGAAGAACACATCATTGTAGTATTGGTCTGTTAGAAAAGTGGTGTAACCCTAGGATGAGCGAAGACTTAAACAACACAAAAACTTTTACAGTTGTGTTTGAGGATGGAAGGACAAAAAAGGTACAAGTCCCCTCCTCCCCCAGGCAGATTTCATATTAACAAGCAATAGAGAGAAAACAAAATGACAACATTTTTACTTTGCTTTCATCTTGTCTCCCAAGGAGAATGGTCTTTAAAATGAAAAGATTATACCAACAATATGGAGAGGAAATTGATAAACAAGAAAGGAGAAAAGATAGCAAGAGAATGCTTAACAATTTAGATAAATGCCCATTGCTGGGTATATTCTATTAAAGTAGGGTTTCTCATCTTCAGTACTATTGACATTTGAGGCTGGATAACTCTTTATGGTGCAGGGCTTTCCTGTGTGTTGTAAAATGTTTAGCAGCATCCGTGGCCTCTACCCACTAGATGCCAAAACAACCTGCCCCCCAGTTATGACAGCCAAAAATGTCTCCAGACATTGCCAAATGTCCTCTGGGAAGCAAAAGCACCCTGAGTTGAGAACCAGTATTTTACAGGGCACTGAAAAACACGTACATATTATCACAGAATTCTTGCTGGCATTTGGCATAATAATGGAAAATGAGAGTGGTAACAGCATATTGGGAATTGACAAATGTTTTCCATATATCAGAAAAGTAGAATTTAAAAAGTAAAACCAAATTCTACCTTGGTCTCTAGAAAAGTATAAAAATATTATTAATTAGAAAAGAGAACAATGATTTTTTTGCTACCTTGGTATATGTTCATTAAGAGCCACTCATACTAAACTAACTTAATTTTCTTCGTTTTTTAAAAAAAATCATTGCTAAAAAGATAAAATTGGTATTTTGTGAAATATTCTTTGCCAAGATAAAGAAATGTGAGCTATCTCATACACTGTTGGTCAAAGTGAATATTGGTAAAATCTCTGTGAAAAGCATGCTGGCAGTATCCATAAAATTTTATATGCACAAATTCTTGAACAAAGTAATGCCACTTCTAGGGATCTGAACATACGTACAAAGATGTATATCACGAACTGCAGAATTGTTTGTAGCAACAAAAGGGAGAAACAACCTAAATGTGCATCAGTAACGGACTAGTTAAATAAACTGTCATATATTCTTTCATTGGTGTGACTTGTAATTATTATTAGAGGGTCAGAAAAGCCTTAAAAAATACATAGAGTCTAATTGGACATCAGTTGAGTAACAGTAGGAGAGATACTATAAATATTTAACAACCAGCATGGCTCAGGCCCCAAGCAATCAGAGCTTAACCTGGAGCTGTCCTGGAAGCCTCATCCTTTGCCAAGTGTTTACCTTTCAGTTGCTGGGTCTAGAAAAGGTCCAGGGGGTCTCAAGCAGAGGTAAAGTGAAAGAAAATCACTAGTAAGGGTAAGGAAGAAGTACAAAAATATTTCATATTTTAACAATTTGTATGGCCTTACTAGGGAATATCAGTCCTTACTAACAGATAAAACAACATTAAAATAATTCAGAATAACATGGAGCAATAAATTGACTGACTGAAATAGAACCCAGATTTCACCAATCAAACATGGCTTGGGTGAGATTTTAGAAGGTCACAGGAATCAGATCCTTCCAGGAAAGCTGTGATGGGGCTTCCAGTGTCCAGCCCAAAAGCACCAAATGGTAGAAACCAGTACTTCTGTATCACTGTCCAATCATCCCAGCTGCATTGTTTTTGACTGTTTCTCTGGCTTTCCTGGAGAATCTATGAACTGCCTAATGTCATTTATGAAACTCTTGTTGCTTAAACCAGCTAAAGTAGAGTTTAGTTATAATCAAAAACCCTGGCTAAGATACCCTTTACTTAAATAAATGTACATATATAACTTTTGTATTTTAAAAAAGTTAATTTTTATAAATGACATTTTAAAAGCAAATGTGGGCAGATTAGTTACGGAGCTGAGGAAACACCTAGTTAAAGAAATAAATCCAAAAGAGCAGTATAGAGATCTAGATCCCAAAAGCCCATCTGAATATTAGCTGTGTATCAACCACCAGAGAGGCACTTCTTAAAAATACAAATGTGGACCCAAATCAACGGCTCACTTTCTTACAAGTAATAACTAATTTTAAAATATGATGGAAGGGAACAGATCATTTATGATACCAATCGAAATTTTTTAAATACTGATATGAAAACAACTTTAAAACTCTACTGAGGGTCATAAAAGAAGAATTACGTAAACTAAAAAGTGATGTATAGGCAAATTGAACATTACAAAAGTGTTAATTCTCCCTGTTGAATGTCCACAGACCACATAAGAACTTGATAAAATGTTAAAATCCATCTAGAAATAAATATTATGTGATTACATCTAGGAAAATCCTGAAAGGACAGAAAAAAATATGGAAAAGGATTATTCCTTCCAGTTATTAAAACATATTATGAAATGAAGTTATTTAAAAAGTAGGGATTGGAAAAAATAGGAACAAATATTAATAGAAAAGGAAAGACAGCTGAGAAATGTACTCTAATATAAACTTAGCTTATGATAAATATGGCTTTTCAAATTATCAGGAAAAAGGGTGATTCTTAAATAAATTATAATGGATCAAATGAATAAACATTTAGGAGAAAAATTTAAAATAAAGCTTACTCCCTGCTCACTCTTTTGCCCAAATTCAATTACAGATGTAGCAAGAATTTTAAAGTTCTGAAAGTATGAATATATAAGTTTATGTATAATAAATTTATAATAACTAAATGGAAATGTTTATGTATAATACATTTTTAAGTATGTACAATAAATTTATAATAATTAAGCAGAAAGCCCTTTCTAAGAAAAACTCAAAACCCAGAAGCTACAAAGGAAGAGGTTTAAAATTTTGACTACAAAAATATTTTGTTTTCTATATAATTCAAAAATAAAACAAAAGTCAAAAAATAAACAACAAATTATGGAGAAATACCTGGAACATATTAAACAGGCAAAAAGCTAATTTTCTTAATTTACTATGGTGGGATAAAAAGAACTCAGTCAGGCGTAGTGGCTCACGCCTGTAATCCCAGCACTCTGGGAGGTCGAGGCAGGTGGATCATGAGGTCACAAGACCAAGACCATCCTGGCTAACACGGTAAAACCCCATCTCTACTAAAAATTTAAAAAAAAAAAAATTTAGCCGGGCATGGTGGTGGGTGCCTGTAGTCCCAGCTACTCAGGAGGCTGAGGCAGGAGAATGGCGTGAACATGGGAGGTGGAGCTTGCAGTGAGCTGAGAAGGTGGCACTGCACTCTAGCCTGGGCGACACAGTGAGACTCCACCTCAAAAAAAAAAAAAAAAAAAAAAAACTCAATAGAAAAAAATTGGGCGAGGATTTGTAAAGCCAATTTATGTAAAAAGAAGGGCAATGGGCTATTAAGTACTTAGAAATTGTTCAATTGTACTCATAATTAATTAAATGCAAATCAAATAAACCAAGATATTATTTTCACCAAGCAGCCAAAATTGAAAATTTTTGATATGGTATCATCTGTGCTGGTTAAGTATTGGGAACACAAGCTCTCAGTATACACTGTTGAAGGGGTGTAAACTGACATGAACTTCTGGAAGAGAAATATGACAAGATCTCTTAAATTATAAATTATGCATACTCTTTAATGACTTGAATATTTCCAATTAAATGTAATACTTATGAAATTTTAAAACAAACATTCCCATTGATACAGTAATTCCACTTCCATGAATATTTCCTAAGTATACACTCAAAAAGTACACCAGGATATATGAACAAGAATATTCATTGCACACAGCAACATGACAAAACAAACAAAAAATACTGAAAACTACAAACATGTCCATCCATTCAGAATAGGCTAAATAAATTCTGTTACATACATAGAGTAAAACACAACAAAGCTGCTGGAAATAATGAGGCAGTTCTATTAGAACTGCTATGCATCTGTCTTAACCAAATACAACTGTCTTAAGCAGGAAGAAGATACAAGATCAAGCTGCATAACGTTATGCCTTTTTTCCTTGACCCAAATTAGGGTTCTGTCATTTAGCAAGCAGAGGAGAATACATGGATATTTCATAGGCAACCAACAGTGTCTATCATAGACTATTTGATTCTTAAAAGTAAGATTCCTTTGTAATCCCACATTGGGAAAATAAAAACTGCAGAATCTAACAGAAAAGCAAGTTAATCCTGCAAATTCCCATGAAAACATGACCCATGAGCTTCAGCCCTGGACCAAGACAGAATCCAGGATCCCTTCTGGAGAATCTCAGAGAAGTTGGTTTATTTATTACTCTCTCTTCACCCCCATCCACAAAAACACACACATTAGAAAGGAAACATCAAGAAGACAGGGTCTATTTTTGGTTCACTGGTATTTATCCCCAGACTAAGAATTACGTCTGGCACACAAGTCATCTAGAATGAATGAATGAATTCCAAACCAACATTAGAGTAGAGCGTAGCCCTTTGGCAATCCTGTCTCTCAGTTATTCTATGGGATCCTCAATGAGCTAACTCTGGGCCTCTTTGAACTGATGCCACCTCTAGAGGCCAACTGAGAATTGATAATTCATTTATTACCCAGTTAATTGTATACCTTCATCCCAATTCTCTGCCTTCATGCATATAGGTAAGCGTGTGTCCAGAATGGTTCCTTCCAGGTTCTTGGTCTCGCTGACTTCAAGAATGAAGCCATGGACCCTCACGATGAGTGTTACACTCTTAAAAATGTGTGTCCAGAGTTCGTTCCTTTAGATGTTCAGATGTGTCCAGAGTTTCTTCCTTCCGGTGGGTTCATGGTCTTGCTGACTTCAGGAGTGAAGCCACAGACCTTCGCAGTGAGTGTTACAGCTCTTAAAGGCTCCATGTCCAGAGTTGTTTGTTCCTCCCAGTGGGTTCATGGTCTGCTGACTTCAGCAATGAAGCCACAAACCGTTCTGGTGAGTGTTACAGCTCATAAAGGTAATGCGAATCCAAAGAGTGAGCAGCAGCAAGATTTATGGGGAAGAGCGAAAGAACAAAGCTTCCACCGTGTGGAAGGGGCCCCGAGCAGGTTGCCGCTGCAGTTTCAGGTGGCCAACTTTTATTCCCTTATTTGGCCCCACCCACGTCCTGCTGATTGGTCCATTTTACAGAGCGCTGACTAGTCCGTTTTACTGAATGCTGATTGGTCTGTTTTTACAGAGTGCTGATTGGTGCATTTACAAACCTTTAGCTAGACACAGAGCGCTGACTGGTGTGTTTACAATCCTTTAGCTAGACAGAAAGTTCTCCAAGTCCCCACCTGACCCAGAAGCCCAGCTGGCTTCACCTCTCAATCCCCACTCTAAACAGGACACCTCAACTACTGTTAGGAATTGGGCGATGACCATTCTAGCTACTTCCTGCTGGACAGGGACGAATAAGGGGCCCGCCCTGCAGTTGTACTGTCCTCCAGAGGGGAACTCTTTAGGCCACTGAAAGGGCCAGCGGGTCACTCCAGGGGTCCACAGTAGAAGTTGTTAGTTGAGCTCATTTGGGGTTCCATTTGGAAGACCATCTGTAGCTTGATGGCCTCGATTCTAGAGGAAACAAATTTGACAAGGAGTTTAAAAATACAAGGCCCGAAGGCAAGTAATAGCAAGATGGCTGGCACGGGACCTAGAAAGGGGAGAAGTCACGTTGCCCAACTCCAGAGGTTGGTATAAGAGTTTGAAAGGTGCTGACTGATTTCAGAAGCCGTTTCCTGTAAACGCCAGGTGGCATCTCATACTATCCCTGACTGGTTAGTGTAAAAGCAACACTCTTCCCCTAAGAAGGTGCAAAGTCCTCCTTTCTCAGCATTGAGGAGGTCTAGGCCTCAGGGGTTTTGAAGAGTCACTGCTGCCAAAGAGTCTATTTGGGATTGTAGAGTAAGGATAGATTTGTTATTTCTTGCAAACTGTCTGAGAAATCCTTTGAGAGTGTGTGGTAGTAGGATAATACATGTTACACTGTTAACTTTTAGCAAATTTTACCTTTGTTGAAAACCTTGTAAGTTTTGGACTTTAATTATTATTTGCTATGTATAAAACTTCATTCAGTCCTTATTAACTTAGAATTCGTATAGATGGCTCCTTTCTGATTCTGTAAGTACTTTAAGGTTTAGCTGAGTGCAAACAGCTGGCATGCTTGAGCAGACAAATTATTAGGCAATTTTCCTAACTCTGCTTCTACAAGAGTTTCCTTATCACTTATTGAATACCCATTGTGTCTTTTTCCCTTAATCATCTAGGAGGAACCATCTATCGTCCTGTCCTGAAGGGAGTTCCTCCTAGGTCTGGCCAGATCTTTGTATGATAATTAATTACAAATTAGATCCCCTGTTAGGATACCTGCTGGGTTAAGGATTTTTGGTAAGAATGCTGTGGGTTGTCAGAGGCCTCAGTGCTTTCGGGCTATGCCCTTGTTTACACTGACAATAAGGTGGTATTGGATGTCATAGGGCTACAGAGAAGACCTTCAATTATCAATTATAGGTTTCAAATCTACCCTGGCTTTTAAAGGAATAGGGTACACCGCTTTTTCTTTACTACTTCTATCTCTCTCTTTCTCCCTTTTTGACTTCTTGTCTCTCTCTTTCTCTCTTTCTCTGACTCCCTTTTTCTCTTCCTCTCTTTCCTTTTTTGACTTTCTGTCTCTCTGTCTCTTCCTCTCTCTCTCTGTCTGACTCCTTTGTCTCTGTCTCTTCCTCTGTCTCCTTCTCTTTGTCTCTCCATTTCTTCCTCTCTTTCCTTCTGTCTTTGACTTTCTCTCTCTCTTTCTCTCTCTCTGTCTTTCCTCTCTGCTGGTTTTGGCAGTATAAGACTGCCACCTCCTTGGGTTTTTGCACTGTGTGCAATAACTCCATGGTTTCCTTGTGATATTTAACGGGGGTTCCCCCAGAGGTTGGAACTCCCTTTCTTTCCATATTGCAGCATGGGCATGTAGGATTAGATAAGCATACTTGCTATCTTTATATACATTTATTCTTCTTCCCTTTCCCAGTTCTAAGGCTTGGGTAAGTGCCACTAGTTCTGCTAAATGGGCGCTGGTCCCTGGGGGAAGAGGCTTACTTTCAAATACTGTTACTATGGCATAACCTGCCCTTTATATCCCATTCTCCACAAATGAACTTTCATCGGTATATAGGTTAAGGTCAGGATTAGCTAAGGGGACTTCTAAGAGATCACCTCAGGTGGCATAAGTCTGGACTATAACCTGTTGGCAGTCATGCTTGACCAGCTCCCCATCCTCTGGTAGAAAAGCGGCAGGGCTGAGGGCTGCACATGTACACACTTGAAGCACTGGTCCCTCAAGGAGTAGTGCCTGGTATCTAAGCAGGTGGTTGTCTGATAGCCATAAACTTCCTTTGGCACCTAGTATGCCATTTACATCATGAGTAGTCCAGACAGTGAGATCCTTTCCTTGTATTACTTTGATAGCCTCTGACACTAAGACAGCTACTGCCACAACTACCTGTAAACAGTGAGGCCAGTCTTTTGCTACTATATCAATTTCCTTACTTAGGTATGCCACTGGTTGTGGGGTTGCCCCACGAGTCTAAGGACCCCAAGATTTATTCCTGCTCTCTCTATCATGTATAAATAAAAGTTTCATCCTGTGGGAAGGCTTAAGGCTGGAACTTTAGTTTGTTCCTTCCAATGCCCAGACTTCAGGGTTGATTCCCTCCTCAAGCAAGGGACAACAAAGGGGTAACATGTTCCCCATATTCATAGATAATAGCTCCAGCTTTGGCTAATATGTCCCTCCCTAATAAGGGTGTGGGACTTTCAGGCATAACAAGAAAGGCATGTGAAAAGAGCAAAGTCTCACAATTACAACTGAGGAGGTGGGAGAAATACCTGGTTACAGGCCATCCCAGGATTCCTCAGATGGTAACAGACCTTCAGGACAGCTGTCTGGGACAGGAGATTAATGCTGAGAAGGCTGTGCCAGTGTCCAGAGGAAGTCAACTTCCTGGCCCTCAATGGTTAAACGTACCCGGGGCTCAGTGAGGGTGATGACATGAGCTGGCACTTGCCCCAGGCACCCTCAGTCCTGTTGTTGGATCATCTGGTTGGGGGCTTCTGGCCCAAAGAATCATTGCACTCTGGGGCAGTAGGCCTTCCAGTGATTGCCTCAGCATAGTGCACATGGGTGAGGGGGCAGCTTGTTTCTCATAGAACAATCTTTTTTAAAGTGTCCTTGCAAACCACACTGATAACAAGCTTTACCAGGTGATTGCCCTACTCCATTTTCTGTCCTCTATGAACCACCACAGTTTGTTTGTCTGAGGGCCATGACTAAGTCTGTGGCCTTTCTTTGATCTCGCTTTTCCTTTTGGGCCTGTTCTTCTTGGTCCCTATTATAGAACACCGAGGTTGCCACGTTTAATAATGCCTCTAGATTTTGTTCAGGGCCCAGGCTCGCTCTTGGAGCTTTCTCTTGATATATGTTCCTTCGGATGTTCAGATGTGTCCAGAGCTTCTTCCTTCCGGTGGGTTCGTGGTCTTGCTGACTTCACGAGTGAAGCCACAGACCTTCACAGTGAGTGTTACAGCTCTTAAAGGCAGCGCATCTAGAGTTGTTTGCTCCTCCTGGTGGGTTCATGGTCTTGCTGACTTCAGGAATGAAACCACAGACCCGCAAGGTGAATGTTACAGCTCATAAAGGCAGTGTGGACCCCAAAAGTCAGCAGCAGCAAGATTTATTGAGAAGAGCGAAAGAATAAAGCTTCCACAGCGTGGAAGGGGACCCAAGCAGGGTTGCCGCTGCTGGCTCAGGTAGCCAGCTTTTATTCCCTTATTTGGCCCCATCCACGTCCTGCTGATTGGTCCATTTTACAAAGTGCTGATTGGTCTGTTTTTTACAGAATGCTAATTGGTCCGTTTTTACAGAGCGCTGATTGGTGCATTTACAAACCTTTAGCTAGACACAGAGTGCTGATTGGTGGGTTTTTACAGAGTGCCAATTGGTGTGTTTACAAACGTTTAGCTAGACACAGAGCGCTCACTGGTGTGTTCTTACAGAGTGCTGATTGGTGCGTTTACAAACCTTTTGCGTTTACAAACCTTTAGTAGACACAGAGCTCTGACTGGTGCATTTACAATTCTTTAGCTATTCAGAAAAGTTCTCCAAGTCCCCACCCGACCCAGAAGCCCAGCCGGCTTCACCTCTCAAGAGGAGATAAATGTTTATGCAGTGTAACTTAAGCAATGCTACTCAAACTGCAGGTCTGCCATCAGAAAAGGAGCTTGTACCAGAATGTAAGTTAGTGAGTGCTTCCTTCATCTAGAAAGTCTCGCTACAAAGTGCTTAGGGTGTAGCTGATTTACTTTCAGGAACAAGCCTCTTATCTCGTTTCATAGACCAGTTAAAAATTGGGACCTGCTAATTACATTTTGAACAGTGCTAATTTAAAGTAAGGGCCTCCACTGTTCAAGTTACAGTATTTGAGAGACTTTCTTTGCACTAAACATTGCCTTCTCCATCAAATCAGTTTCCCCATTGCCAAGAGGGATCTGCAGCAGAAAAGCATCTTGGTTAGGATAATGAAGGGCAAAGAAAAGAGGTGGGGAGGGTGCCAAATAAACTTGACCTAATATTCCATTTTGCACACAGGAACTCAAAGTCACTTATCATATGCTAGAAGCTAGTGATTAAATTGGTTACAGATTACTCGCTAAGTCCCAGACAACAATAATGTGGTTAAAAACAGTAATTAAGCATGTGAAAAATCAGATGCATCAGCTAACAGTCCTGTTAACCTTCAAAAATTCTGCAGCCTCAATTATCTGTCACGTTCCATTAGATCTGCAACTTGGCTAAACTTCAGAGTTCCACCCCACAGTACCATGTCACTTAAACTCCAGTATCCAAACAAGAATCAGAAAATCACACTTTTTAAATCTCTAGACTAGCATTCCCATGAGCCAATGATCCATAAATAAACACTATTTTTAAGTTTTCCTTACGAAGCGCATAGTTTTCTTCAGGCCAGTTTGGGCTGCCAACTTCTCTTCTTAAATCTTAATCCTTTCTATTCCAAAAAAATAGAAACATGCAAACAGAAGTTCATGGGGAATAGAGAATGAAACTCCCATCCTTCTGTAGCTATGGCCTTTCTCTAAACATTATTACTGAATAATAAAACTTTACAATTTAAAAACTTTTCTAATACAGGAAGAATATATTATTTAATAATTCATAACTCTACATCTCACTTCACACCACATAATATTGATATCTCTAATCTCTCCACTTCGATTTCTCAGGACCAGTAATTAGTTGTATTTATCACTAATTCCTTAGCTTTCTTCCTTCTACTCTATTTATACAACCATGGTTCCCAAACTCAACAATGACAGAATTAAAACCTATCTTCTCTGACTCCTACTATAGCCACGCCTTATTCCATTCTCATGTTTTCCCTATAGAAAAACCCAATACTGAATTGCTCCTCTAGCATGTGCCCTCTATCCCTTTTCTTTCTATTCTGTTGCCTACAGATTTTCTCCAAATACTTCTAATTTCTCCAAAGATTCACAATAAGTAAAGAATTTATTCTTCCTATTCCTATTTCTTTGTCACAGTTGTATCATAAAAGTCATATAAGTCACTATGTCTACATGGTCTTCTAACAAAGTTATTTATAAATTCTATTGTTTTAATGTCCAAAGTAACATAAATGATCAACAATACTATCCATTGGTTTCAGGAAGAGCTGAAGTATTTTCAACTCTGATATGTAGCTTTGTTGGTATCTGTAAAAGTTTATTAAGTGGAAATTTTGTAGGTAGGAGAGATTCCGTACTTTTAAATACTAAGTATTTTGGTATCTATGTGCCTGATAACAATGTTTTGCACATCATAGACAAGAGATATGTCATTTGGTAGACTAAGAATTTTACAATGCTTTAAAAGAATAACAGTAAAAACTTATCTTAAATATCACAACCTTTACCTTCAAACATAGTGTTCTCTAATCCAACACTTCCACACTTAGAAACAGAGATTAAGGAAATTATCTTAAACATACCTACATATATATATATACACACATAAGTAAATAAATACACAAAGATGTTTACCATAGCATCTAGATGTTCAGCAATGATTAATAAAATTATATTCATTCACTTGAAAAAATGTTACACAAATTTAAAATAACACCACTGTAGAATAGGTAATATTCTGTGAAAAATGTTTCCGTATATGGTTAAATGAAAAAGCAAGGTTCCAAATTTTATCTATAGTACTATTACAATTCTTTTTAAAGCGATCTAGAAAAAAAAAAAGACTAGAAGGAAACACATCAATGAGATTACAGGTAATATTTTTCTGTGCTTTCAAAATTCCTACAATGAACATTTAATGCTTTTATAATGAAAAAAAGTTTTACCATAAAAATCCCAATCTTTTACTCAGAAAGGAAGATTTAGACTATGTGTAGGAGGTAACAAGTGGGAATAACTTTGTCTATACTGTCTGTATTTTAGGTTTCTCCATTTAATAAACTTGTCCTATGGTACTACTACTTTTTTTATAATGGATAATGAAATTTTAATAGCACACTCAAATATGCCATTCAAATCTGACCATGGATAATGTGAATCTTCAAATCACAACTATTCTCAATATGTTGAGCTTTCAATCTGTCTTAAAAACTAGCCATAAACCCAGAACCAAGGCAAATTTGAAATCCTGGTTTTCCCACTTTGTTTTTAGCAAATCGTTGCATTCTCATGTTATCTCCAGAGATCTTAGTAGGCACATATCAGTGACTCAAAAACTCTACAGGAAACGAACTTTCTGATGTCTAACCCCAATTTCTTCTTGTTTCCATTTGAACTCATTTCTTTTATTTCTGTCTTCTGTGTAACTGACAGCAGCTGCACACAATCATTCAGATCCCATTAGATAGTGACCTTTTCTTTACAGGATTGATCATTACATCTCATGATCATTCCATACAGTGATTTTCATTTGATTATAACTGGTCATCAAACAGTTCTGAGAGCATTCCTCAACCTCCTAATATTCCTTCCAATTATAAAACAAATAGACAGATATTAAATTCAGAAATTAATGCTTTTTGCCATTATCTCACCTGAATCTTCCATTTACTATGAATTAGCTTTTGGTTGAAAGTAAAATCCCTTCAAACAATTTCCATCTTTGCTTCCTTTTCCCCACTCCCATGCCAAAGCACATGCATCCAGGCCATATCTTATCTTTTCCTGCACAGTATCCAATCGGCTTTTTATAGCCAGAAACTCTCTAAATGCAAAGCACGACCTTGTCTACCAGCTTCCCCTGGCAATAGTTCGAAAGTTATTTATAACTTTAAAATTAGCGTGAAAGTCTACATTTCTCATCATAACTAGTCAAAACATTCCCATTTCATATAATAATGTGATCTTCCTCAATTCAGAAAAAAACCCCACATTTTAAACCTATGATTAAAACTAAGACACAGGAATTCAATGCAGAAATGAGAATTCGCTGAAGTTCAGCTCTTCTCTTTACAAATTTGACTCTTACCTTTCTGTTTCTTCCTATAAAGTAAATGGGCTTAAAATTCAGCTCCTGTAGGGAATTTTCCAAAAAGAGCTTTGTGGGGGGTGAAAAAAGGCTTCTTGGTGGTCACAGAGTTACAGAGTACCAAATTGAGAAGCAGATGACAGTGGGGCAGTCACTTTAGCTGAGCGTTGTTCACCCAGGATAAGAAAGAAAGGGGAGGTTACAAGCCAGGGTGGGTGGTATCTAATCCTGAACCACTAGTCACTGACCTCACTGACAACTTGTTACTGAAAATACTCTGTTGAAAAAGGCCAGACACATACTTTGCCTAGAGACCTACAAATATAGCTCTGAATAAGTTAGATTTGCATTTCTCTAGTTCCTTTCCAAAAGAAGAACCTCTTCTATCTAATTAAAGCCAAAGGCTGGAATTATTGAAAGTGAAAAATAATAAAGCAGGGAAAATAGGAGTCCAGGAAATCCTGACATCAAAAGATCAATTACGTAAAATTCAATGTCTTCTGAACCCTAGAGATGATGGCATCGAGGCCATGTATCACATGTGAGATCGTACTTTTCTTCTTCTGAAATATTACCTGTCTCATCCCTTGTACCAAGCATCACCCTCTCTGCTTCCAGTATTTATGAGGAACCGCATCATTATCAGTAAAGAATCTAAACTGAAGATTTACCAAAATCTCCATAGATAAACTCATTGTTAAATTTAAGCCACCAAAAACACAGTCTTCTCCACCAAAATTTCTTTTTTCTATAACTATTCTTTTTCACATTTCCTCTTCCCTTTTTTTGATATCTTCTCCCTCAATATCTTCACATTCACTGAAACAGTCTTTATCATTTCATCAATTCCTTGACATCCCACTCGAACTTCTGTGGCATTTCCTCGGACATAACCATTTTTCTGACTTTCTTCTAATAGCTTCTAAAACAAGAGGTGCTAACTAAAATATGAACTACTTGTTTGAGTTTTGGCAGTCCTGTTCTTAAAAGGCTGAATTCAAAATAAAAAGAAAGCATGTATTTATTAGCTCTCCAGATACTCTTAGAACAAATTTCAGGGAGCCAAGAGAAAAGGCAGAGTCTGGGAACTGTCAGAGAATCAACTATGAAAGGGGTTCATTTTATATGATTTGCAGGATAGCCTTCAAAACGACTGTATTTTTATGTAGCTACCTTTAAAATGGGCATAATTGAAAATACATTTATCTAAAGATTCTCAGTTGCTAACATGTTATCCTCCCCAGATTTTTTTTAAGGCAGCTTTTTCCCCCTGGAGAATCTAGAAATAGCCTCTTTTCACAGTGAAACAAAGAGTAAGTTTTATGTCTCTCAATCCATCTTTTCTTGAATAAAGAAATCACTTGACACTTGCAAAATAGCAGGTTTTGTCTTAGAGCTTTAATAATGAATGTTTTCCAAACCAGGACTGTTGAATTGAGCCCAAGATGAGATATTCAAATTCTATCATAAGCCTAGCTTGTCCTCCTGTGAAACCACAATAAGTTACTTACCTGCCCTGGATCTCTCCTTTCCATCTACAAAATGGAGATGAGAACTCTTACTCTTTTTATTTGCTTTTCAGAGGATATGTGAATTAAATGGATAAAAGCTGAAGAGCTTTAAATTACACCAAACTCTGCAGAGATGCAATACAGATGAAACCTTCTTACAGAACTTGGTGTTATCAAAACAATCAAATATTATAAATATCTGAAATGTAATTTTAAAGAGCTTTTATAGTGCGGTTTTTTTTTAATTCCTTCATAAAAATATCTGCAGCCTCCAAGGTAGTATTTAGCTGAAGTATTTCCCACTATAGGCACAAGAGGTTTCCTCCTAGCAATTCAAATCACGTTGGATTTGTTGATTACAGGCCCCATGGGCCTCTGTATTTATATCGGTTTGCTGACAGAAAACACATATCACCTATGTCAAATTTCCATAGTTAACTATAGGATAGGAGACAAAAGCAGAGAAATCTGACTTTCTCTGTGTGATCACTGAAGCATGCTGGAGGCTAAATAGTTTCTATAAACTACACAGCCCCTGCATTTTGCATCCTGGCCCTCTTCCAGATTTTCACAGTAATTCTTTCTTGTCACCTTGCCCAGTCTTGTTCAGTATTTATTCTCCTTCCCTATTTACTTGTTTCCTTTCTTTATACTTTGCAAACTTTAAAATTTTGGCTCACATGCCTCTTGCAAGCAATCAAACATTGAGGGTAGAAGAGTTGGAAAAAAAAAAGAGAGAGAGAGAGACAGAGAAAAGAAAGAGAAGAAATCAGGGCCATTACTAGCAATTCTTCCGAGGTAATCAAAAGTGAGTTTTTTGGTTCTAGGCATGAGGACTGGCCCCAAACAAAGTCATTCAATTGGATGTTCTGAGAAGTCCCTTGATGCAGAGCCCTGTGTTAAGAATCAGCTAGAAGATTACGGGAGAGAAGGGAGGCCTCTAAAAAGAAGATAATTCTATCCCTATCAGTAGCCCCTCTTAGAAAATAAGTCCTCCAGGGTGCAATATGTTCTTTAGTCAGAATGAAGTAGTTTCTTCTTGTCAATAAAATCCCTTATAGAATGAAAATCACTTTTGCATGAACCATGAGTCCATTTCATCTGTACATAATATCTCAAACTAGTGGCAATTTCAGGTTGGGGCTTTAAAAATATGTAATTTTCTGAACAGCTATAATACCTTTCTAAAATGAGATTTAAAGCTAGGAATAACTCGTTTGTGATAATTAAAATCATTTTTTTCAAAAATATTTGATAAATAGTTCTGGCACCTTGCCAGGTATTTTAGGTGAATCTAAATGAATCTGCCCCTGATTTGAAGGTCTTAAATACTATTAATATAACAAAAAAATGTTTCTTACTCTCCCTTCCCAATCATCCTTATTATTAGCAGCTAACCAACTCTCCTGCCTCCCTGAGAAAAACAGAAGCCACCTGGAAGATGTTTCACATCTTTCCATCATCAAATCTATAAACCCACCAACACTGAGCCTCATCTTCTCTACCTTCCCTCCTAATACAATGCAAGAAGTCCTCTTGCTCTTACCAAAGGCTAATCTCTCTTGTGCACTGGATCCCTTCTTCCCTCACCTTCTCAAGGACTCTGCTCCTTCATGATCGCCTCATATACTGCATTATCACCCCTTCCCCAATGATCAGTGCAAAAATATGCCACAGGACTTCTACCTGAAAATTTTCAAACAAACAAAACATTACTTTTACCCTACAGCTCCCTGCAGTTGCTACTTAGTTCTCTGTGCCTTCATCATAATACTTCCCAAATGAGTTGTCCACCACCCCTACATTTTTACCTCTCACTTCACCACCCACTAAGATGATTTATTTCCCCTTCACTCCCAAAAGGGTCATTTTTAAGTCTATCAACAACCTCCAGGTGGCCAAACCATTCTGTCACCTGAGGGGATATCTCATCCCAACCTATGGCTTTCAATGAGATCTTTAAATGAGATAGGATGTTGAGTGATACTTTTCCTGTAGCCAATAATTGGTGATTATGGCTCAAAATGAAAGAAAATGAAGCCACCTAGGTACATGCTAAGGAATTTCCAGTATTTGAGGACAGACATGTCACTCAGGGATTACTAAGAAGCAGTTAAGAAAAGAATTACATGCTCTTCTTCTCCTATGCCCTCTCCTAGTGTAACCGAAATGCACGTTCAATTGTCCATGGCTTGCAAAGTCCAATTAACAAGAGCAGGTTCTGGTATAAAGAAGATGACTTTTTATTCCAAAGCTGGCTTAGGGGAAGGAGTACAGTCTTCTGCCTTTAAGGGTGCTGCTTCACTTTTGAAGCAGAAAGCAGGTGCTTTTAAAAGGGGTCTTGGCATGAATGGCATGCAGGGGAGAGAAATGCAGGTGGGGGTCTGCATAACTTGCTTTGGTGCCTTATCTACTGGACAGTCAAGCTGGTGACCACTAGTGTCTTCGTGGGCAGAACTAGCTTGTAAAACTAGCCCAAACTCTCCAGTTAGGAAAGAGTTTTGTAGCAGGCATACTTTGGGGTGTAGATTAACTGTCTGTCATCTCTCAAATCAGTCTCCTGGTGGGAGAGAGTTGGGCTCTGGAGCTTCTAAGCACATAGTTGGATTAACTCACCCTATAAGGAT
Source organism: Macaca nemestrina (assembly GCF_043159975.1). Lineage (NCBI taxonomy): Eukaryota > Metazoa > Chordata > Mammalia > Primates > Cercopithecidae > Macaca > Macaca nemestrina. Next base: position 63,880,452 of record NC_092133.1, read on the forward strand.
TGTCTGGTGAAGAGGAGGTAAAAGGTTATAATTGCATTTCTAAAGAGCTAAGTAGGAAGTGGGAGAAAGGAGGAAAGAAAAAAGAAGAATGAAAAAAATAAACAATCTCTTAGAAAAATGGGGGTACTCAGTTATACTAGCCATAATATTAGAGGAAAAGTTAGTGGACTTGAAAAGTTAGGGGAACAAGGCCACGTGCTTCCTCTCCTCTTGAAGATACCAGAGTAGAAGTGATGAAAAAAACTCTTTCCCCATTCCAAGTCCCTTGGGAGGACATCTGGTCAATGCTGGGGAAAAGGGAGGAATATTTAAATTAGAATGAAATGGAAGTGTTAAATTGGACAAGCAGGACTTTAAAGAACTAAAAATGGCAGGCACTCACCTGGTGTGTCATTAAGGAATAGGAAAGGGAGATGCAACAGAGCAAAGGGAGATACAGGGAGAGAAGAAAAGAAGCTAGTTCACTCAAACCAGTTACACATGCATACGCTAATGGTTCCCAACTTTGCATCCTATTCCAGACCTCTCTCATGACCCCCAGAGCAATATATCAAAACTGCCTTCTCCATTTGAATAACTAATACACACTTCAAAGTTGATATGTCCCAAAAAGGAGCTCTTGATTTTGTCTCTCAAACCTATTTTTCTCTGTCATTCATATCCCAATAATTGGTACCATCACCCAATTACTGCATAAGCCAAAGCCTAGGAGTTATCCTTCATTCATTCTTTTCCCTCATTACCATCAAGAATTCCCACTGACCCTACTTACAAAATTTGTCTTTAACATGTCTACATTTCTCTATCTCTCCTACCCCGACTATTCCAACATTGGTAGTCATTCTCTACATAGTTTCTAAGTGATTTTTCACAACTTAGAAATTCAGCTCATGTTATTCTCCTGCTTAATATTATCCAAAGGCTTCCTATTACTCATAGCAGAAAATCCAAATTCTTTACCAAATCTACAAGGCCCTGCATGATCTGGCTCCTGTCAACCTCTTCCACCTCAACTCACAACATTCTTTCCCCTCGACTCAAAACACTCTCCCCTCTAATATACTGACTCCAGATATACTCTCTATTTATAAAATAACCGACCTATATTCCCCTAGGGCAATTGCACTTGCTGTTCCTTTGCCTAAAACCATTTGCTCCCAGCTCTTTACACGTCTGGCTCATTTTCATCTTTGATATAATCCTTCACCTTCTCATAGAGGTATTTCCTTACTATTTTTTATCTCACTGTTCCCAGTCACTTATCACAACCTTGCATTTTTTTATTTGTTTACTTATTCTGTCTTCACCATTGGGATAAAACCTACGGGCAGTGGCAGTGTCCATTACTGTATGGCACATACAGATTAACTATAATACAAGGTAAGCATCAATACCTACAGGAATTAAAAGGAGATGGGGTTGGGGGGGATAGCTCCAGGAGGAGGGGATAATCAAGGAAAATCTCCTGGTGAGAGTTACATTCACCTTGATACAAAATGAAAGACGTCAGCTTCATAAGAGATTGGTATTCTATTGATTTTATTTCACCAATAGCCTTCAAATCCATTGCCTTATCTCCACCTTTATAACTATTAATGTTACCTTACCTTACACAAACTAGAGTTATGCCTTGCTTTTTGTCTTTATGGATTATAGTTACCACCTAATTTCTCTCCCTACCTGTATTTCACTTTGTGTAAACCCAAATATCACATTTAGATGCCAGTCAGGGTGAATTTAGTGCTACTGTTTCAGTCTCAATTTAACTATTTCAGAACAAACTACTGAAGTTGATACATTAACTTTGTTGCCTTGGTAATAATAGAAGGGCTCATTTAATTTAATTCTCATTTAATTTTCTCAAGGCACCATGCTTCAGTTTTGATAGCCCATCTTGCTGTTAGTCAATAACCTTAACAATCACAGTAATTACAGTCAATCATGTCTGCTTTAGTTCATTGATTACTTGGTTACTTTCTCATTTCTTTAATGAGAATTCCCAGCCCACACCTTTCAGGTGACATTTCTTTTATCAATTAATCACCCTCTCAGTCCCTTGAATATATTCATAAACCAGACCATCTTGTATTGATGGTTCTAAAGACAACTTGCTTCTGCAGCTTTGAAAATCACAATCATTTTCAGAGATACGGAACACCTAAAATGAAATTAACATTTATTGTCATTGAACCTTCTTATTTCAAATTATTTGAACAGGGCTGTATTATACCACTTCTAAAGCATTAACACACTTAATTTTTAAAATAATACAGCTTTTAAAATGTTAAAGAAATTGTCCTGTCTTTGCAATTCTAATCTCAAAAGTTCTGTCTCTGTTCTGAGAAAACAAAGACAGTAAATTTTCTGTTTGTGCAAATGTAAAGCAAGTCTCACCTAAATGTCATGAAGGAAATAACTGTAGTCGTTTCACTCAGAGAAATTCAGTGAGCTATGTCTCTGTAGAGTTTTATTGTTTCTAAAAGAGAACTGTTTATTTTTCCTGCATGAATTTACATAGTCCTTGAACCCATCAGAACTTATACTCTCTTTATAAAACAAATATTTTCCAATGTTCCTTTTTAATATCCTGAAATGAAATTTATAGTTACTAACTACATACTGATTATAGTTACTAACTACATATATCTTATATATATATGTATGTATTCACATAAATTATATATTTGCATTTCATTCTACAAATGACCAGGCACACTTACACTGGAAAACAATCAGTCACTATTCCCCTTATGCACAGAATCACTATGAATGTGGCAGCTACAAATGTAGACAGATAAGGATGCACTGTTGTATTGTCAATTCAAATTCCACAAGCAGCATTTCAGTAGTGACATGATTTTTCTAAAATAGTGCACAACTCTTGATACAATACAGAACAAAATAAAAACAATCTTCCTTTGATATACCTAAATGGTTGCATTCCTAGAAATTCAATGTATATTAAAACTGTGCCAAAAAATACTATGTATTTATAAGTAAAACCAGAATTAGGTTTAAGGCTTAGAAAATTATAAGCAGAACATACATGAATGTCTACTGGGAAATTAGAAAGTTGCATGGAATGTGGGGACAATTCATTGTAGAGGGGAGTTCCACACACTGTAAACCCTCTTAAGTTTCTTTGGACTGACAAAGATTCCTTGCTTGACAAAACTGTAGTTGACATTCTGAAATTTCATCTAGGCCCATTTATGTACTTCTTTGAAAAATCTAGTTTTCGTAAACAGCCCTGCTAAGTCAGTTTAGCACCCCCCCAACCCTCCCGCTCCATATCTGATCTACCTTGATTGGGTTCCTCATCTGCCACCATCCCCCAGGTGATATCTGATCACCTTGGCCTGTCTTCAGCAAGAATCTAGTTAGGTTGGTTTACCCAGAACCCCTCTTACCCCGATGTTTCTTCCTGGTAATTTTCAGTGACCCACCCCTGCCCACTGGTTATAAATTCCCACTTGCCCATGCTGTATTGAGAGTTGAGCACAATCTCTCTCCTCTACCACAAGACTTATTGCAGTGGTCCCTATACTGTGATAGTCCTAAATAAATTTTTCTTTATCATGCTTTAACAAATACCACTTGTTAATAGTTTTCTTTTTTAACAGGCCCCAGCAAATTAGATGCCAGGTATGTCCCGCAACTACTGTGACAACCAAAACTGCCCCTGTAGTGGAAGGAAGTAAAGAAACTTGAGAAGAAGCATTGCTATAGAACACTGCATGTTTACAAGTGCCCCAAGACTAAAATGAAAAAGGATAGGAAGAAAAGGAGGAAGAGAAGGGGGACAGAGAGGAAGTGGGAGGGGAGAGAGATTAAGGAAGGAAAGAAGATAAATTCTGTAAACAGCCCCATCTAGACTGGCATAGCACAACCTGGAATGGACTATTTAGGTCCCAAACATGATGTTAAGAGAATAATTCAGATTTCTAGGAATGCACTAAAGACAGCTATAGCAATGCCTGGACGAGAGGAGGAGATGGGTGGTACTCACAGGAAGAAGGAATGAGGTTAGTCCTGAAGAGAATGGATATCCCCATTGTTATTTATTCTGAGGAAGAAGTTAATTCTGGGACAGAAATGAGAGCTGGAAACCTAGGATTTTAGCCAAAAAGGGGAGAACATCCCTTTTCTCTCTGAAGCCCCATAGTTTTGGGGGCCTAGCCTCCAGATGGAAGAGATGAACTAGAGAGTATCACACAGTGGCATGTCCACAACAGTGGTAGATAGAAACAATTCAGAAGGACATAGGCATGGGCAAAGACTTCATGTCTAAAACACCAAAAGCAACGGCAGCAAAAGCCAAAATTGACAAATGGGATCTCATTAAATTAAAGAGCTTCTGCACAGCAAAAGAAACTACCATCAGAGTGAACAGGCAACCTACAGAATGGGAGAAAATTTTTGCAATCTACTCATCTGACAAAGGGCTAATATCCAGAACCTACAAAGAACTCAAACAAATGTACAAGAAAAAAACAAACAACCCCATCAAAAAGTGGGCAAACGATATGAACAGACATTTCTCAAAAGAAGACATTCATACAGCCAACAGACACATGAAAAAATGCTCATCATCACTGGCCATCAGAGAAATGCAAATCAAAACCACAATGAGATACCATCTCACACCAGTTAGAATGGCGATCATTAAAAAGTCAGGAAATAACAGGTGCTGGAGAGGATGTGGAGAAATAGGAACACTTTTACACTGTTGGTGGGATTGTAAACTAGTTCAACCATTATGGAAAACAGTATGGCGATTCCTCAAGGATCTAGAACTAGATGTACCATATGACCCAGCCATCCCATTACTGGGTATATACCCAAAGGATTATAAATTATGCTGCTATAAAGACACATGCACACGTATGTTTATTGCAGCACTATTCACAATAGCAAAGACTTGGAATCAACCCAAATGTCCATCAGTGACAGATTGGATTAAGAAAATGTGGCACATATACACCATGGAATACTATGCAGCCATCAAAAAGGATGAGTTTGCGTCCTTTGTAGGAACATGGATGCAGCTGGAAACCATCATTCTTAGCAAACTATCACAAGAACAGAAAACCAAACACCACATGTTCTCACTCATAGGTGGGAACTGAACAATGAGATCACTTGGACTCAGGAAGGGGAACATCACACACGGGGGCCTATCATGGGGAGGGGGGAGGGGGGAGGGATTGCATTGGGAGTTATACATGATGTAAATGATGAGTTGATGGGTGCAGCACACCAACATGGCACAAGTATACATATGTAACAAACCTGCACGTTATGCACATGTACCCTACAACTTAAAGTACAATAATAATAAATAAATTTAAAAAAAAAAAAAAGATAATAAAAAAAAAAAGAAACAATTCAGAAGAACACTTTTCAAGGATACCTTGAAAATGGCTCAGAACTTGGACCAGAGGGTACTGGGTGGAGCCACAGTTACTGTTGTAAACCATTATCTGTACTGTCTTTTCTTTATCTTGCCTCTTTCTGTAAAGTCTGGTTAAAATGATATTCTATAGAAAATTAAGGAAATAATCTGTGTCCTGGCTGGGATAGAATAGTGACCTGGAGAACAGGATCCAAAGCAGCAGGGCAAGAGATCCAAAACAGAAAAACATAGTGGACCTTGATATGGTTTGGCTGTGTGCCCACCCAAATCTCAACTTGAATTCCCACATGTTGTGGGAGGTACCAAGTGGGAGGTAATTGAATCATGGGGGCAGGTCTTTCCAGTGCTGTTCTCATAACAGTGAGTAAGTCTCATGAGATCTGATGGTTTAAAAAGGGGAATTTCCCTGCACAAGTTCTTTTCTCTTGTCTGCCACCATGTGAGACATGCCTCACCTTCCACCATGATTGTGAGGCCTCCCAGCCATGTGGAACTGTAAGTCCAATAAACTTCTTTCTTTTGCCCAGTATTGGGTATGTCTTTATCAGCAGTGTGAAAGCGGACTAATACAGTAAATTGGTACCAGTAGAGTGGAGCATTACTGAAAAGATGCTTCCAAAAATGTGGAAGCAACTGGAACTGGGTAACAGGCAGAAGTTGGAACAGTTTGGAGGGCTCAGAAGAAGACAGAAAAATAAAGTTTGGAACTCCCTAGAGACTTGTTGAATGGCTTTGATCAAAGTGATGATAATTATATGGACAATGAAATCCAGTCTGAGGTGGTCTCAGATGGAAATGGGAACTGGAGCAAAGGTGGCTTTGTTATGTTTTAGCAAAGAAACTGTAGGCATTTTGCTCCTTCCCTAAAGATGTGTGGAACTTTGAACTTGAGAGAAATCATTTAGGGTATCTGGCAGAACAAATGTTAAGCATCAAAGCCTTCAATATATAACTTGGGTACTGTTAAAAGCATTCAGTTTTAAAAGGGAAGCAGAGCACAGAAGTTTGGAAAATATTCAGCCTGACAATATCATAGAAAATAAAATCCCATTTTCTCAGGAGAAATCCAAGCCGGCTGCAGAAATTTGCATAAATAATGAGGAGCCAAATGTTGAGCCCCAAGACTGGGGAAAATGTCTACAAGGCATATCAGAGGTCTCCACACCAGCCCCTCCCATCACAGGCCCAGAGACCTAGGAGGAAAGAGTGGTTTCGTGGGCTGGGCCCAGGGTCCCCTGTGCTGTGTGCAACCTAGAGACTTGGTGCCTTGTGTCCCAGCTGCTCCAGCCGTGACTGAAAGGAGCCAACATAGAGCTCCAGCTGTGGCTTCAGAGGGTGCAAGCCCCAAGTCTTGGCAGCTTTCACGTGGTGTTGAGCCTGCAAGTGCAAAGAAGTCAAGAATTGAGGTTTGGGACCTGACAAAAATAAGCAATGGAGAAAGGATTCCCTATTTAATAAATAGTGCTGGGAAAACTGGCTAGCCATATGCAGGAAACTGAAACTGGACCCCTTCCTTACACCTTATACAAAAACTAACTCAAGATGGATTAAAGACTTAAATGTAAAACCTAAAACCATAAAAACCCTAGAAAAAAACCTAGGCAATACCATTCAGGACATAGGCATGAACAAAGACTCCATGAGTAAAACACCAAAAGCAATTGAAACAAAAGCCAAAATTGATAAATCAATCTAATTAAACTAAAGAGCTTCTGCACAGCAAAAGAAACTATCATCAGAGGGAACAGGCAACCTACAGAATAGGAGAACAATTTTGCAATCTATCCATCTGACAAAGGGCTAATATCCAGAATCTACAAGGAACTTAAACAAATTTACAAGAAAAAAACAAACAAACCCAACAAAAAGTGGATGAAGGATATGAACAAACACTTCTCAAAAGAAGACATTTATGCAGCCAACAAACATGAATAAAAGCTCATCATCACCTGTCATTAGAGAAATACAAATCAAAACCACGATGAGATACCATCTCATGCCAGTTAGAATGGTGATCATTGAAAAGTCAGGAAACAACAGATGCTGGAGAGGATGTGGAGAAATAGGAACACTTTTACACTGTTGGTGGGAGTGTAAATTAGTTCAACCATTGTGGAAGACAGTGTGGTGATTACTAAGAATCTAGAACCAGAAATACCATTTGACCCAGCAATCCCCTTACTGGGTATATACCCAAAGGATTATAAATCATGCTGCTATAAAGACACATGCACCCATATGTTTATTGCAGGACTATTTACAATAGCAAAGACTTTGAACCAACCCAAATGCCCATCAATGATAGACTAGATAAAGAAAATGTGGCACATATACACCATGGAATACTATGTAGCCATAAAAAAGAATGAGTTCATGTCCTTTGCAGGGACTTGGATGAAGCTGGAAACCATCACTGTCAGCAAAGTAACACAGTAACAGAAAACCAAACACCATATGTTCTCACTCATAAGTGGGAGCTGAACAATGAAAATAGATGGACATAGGGAGGGGACCATCACATGCTGGTGCCTGTCAGGGGGTGGGAGGAAAGGGGATGGAGAGCATTAAGACAAATACCTAACGCATGAGGGACTTAAAACTTAGGTGACGGGTTGATAGGTGCAGCAAACCACCATGGCACATGTATACCTATGTAACGAACCCTCATGTTCTGCACATGTATCCCAGAACTTAAAGTAAAATTAAAAAAAAAAAAGAATTGAGATTTGGGAACCCCTGCCTAGATTTCAGAAGATGTACAGAAATGCCTAGATGCCCACCAGGCAGAAGTTTGCTTCAGGGGCAGGGCTCTCATGGAGAACCTCTGCTACAGCAGTGAAGAAGGGAAATGTGGGAGCCCCCACACAGAGCCCCTGCTGGGGCACTGCCTAGTGAAGCTGTGAGAAGAGAGCCATCATCCTCCAGACCCCAGAATGGTAGATTCACCAACAGCTTGCACCATCCATGCACCTGGAAAAGCCACAGACACTCAATACCAGACCATGAAAGAAGCCAGGAGGGAGGCTGTACCCTGCAAAGCCACAGGGGCAGAGCTGCCCAAGACTATGGGAACCTACCTCTTGCATCACTGTGACCTGGATGTGAGACATGGAGTCAAAGGAGATCATTTTGGAGCTTTAAGATTTGACTGCCTTGCTGGATTTCAGACTTGTGTGGGGTCTGTAGTGCCTTTGTTTTGGCCAATTTCTCCCATTTGGAATAGCTGTATTCACCCAATGCCTGTACCCCCATTGCATCTAGGGAGTAACTAATTTGCTTTTGATTTTACAGGCTCATAGGTAGAAGGGACTTGCCTTATCTCAGATGAGACTTTTGACTGTGGACTTTTGAGTTAATGCTGAAATGAGTTAAGACTTTGGGGGACTGTTGAGAAGGGATGATTGGTTTTGAAATGTGAGGACCTGAGATTTGAGAGGGGCCAGGGTGAAATAATATGGTTTGACTGTGTCCCCACCCAAATCTCATCTTGAATTCCCATATATTATGGGAGGGGCCCGGTGGGAGGTAACTGAATCATGGGGACAGGTCTTTCCCGTGCTTAGTGAATAAGTCTCATGAGATACGATGGTTTTTAAAAAGGAGAGTTTCCCTGCACGAGTTCTCTTCTTTTATCTGCTGTCATGTGAGACACATCTTTCACCTTCCACCATGATTGTGAGGCCTCCCCAGCCATATGGAACTGGAAGTACAATAAACCTCTTTCTTTTGTAAATTGCCCAGTTTCTGGTATGTCTTTATCAGCAGCATGAAAGCAGACTAATACAGACCTCTTCCTGAGCACAATTGAGAGAGCTCTTGGGATGACTCAGAAATAGCCAATAAACACTTTAAAGGGCTCATTTCTGGCACTTAGACAGTGAAAACTTAAGCTATTGGAATCTACATATTTAAAAGAATAAATAACCTTATTTTATAAAACAGATGTTGAATCTCAGACATTTGAGTTATACATAGTTTTCAATAAATGGTAGCTATTTTTAATCATGTTGATGACTTGGATAATGGTATATAGTTCATATCGCATTTACACAAGCTCCACCTCAATTTTCAGCAATGAACCACTGCAAAAACAAGAAGGGATCAAGTAATAATAAGGGGCCATACAAGAATAAGACTAGAAGAACTCACCAAATGAGGAGAACTGACCAAATGATAGGGCTGAACCCCCAGGAGACCTTGAGAGCAGCCCAATCAAAATGGCTTGGCACATAAGAGGACACAGAAACTTTTATTTAATTAGGAACAGTTACAATGTCCGAAAACCAACTCTCTAGTAGGGCATTGTAGCAAGAATCCCTTCTCTGAACTGTTACTCTATGTTAGGGTGTGATGATTCCCTATTTCAGGTGGTTCATCTGGAAACTGGCAAGAATTAGACAAGGAGTTAGAGCCCTAGCCAAGTGCACTGGCAGAAGCCTAGTTACATAGATTGAATAAACATTGAGAATTAGAACAGGGGCTGTGATTCAAAGGACATTTTAGCCCCACCAGATATGGGACTAAAATTCCAGCTTCCATCTGAAAGATGAATTTGCCTGGAAGTGGGACTGGCTGGGCTGTATATTGCAAACATTAGTATCTACACAGGTGAAAAAGTTTGGGGCAGGTATTTTTTTAAAATGCAGATTTAGTTCTTCTCAAATAATACATGCAAACACTTACAATGTTCTGAGTTGTAAGATAACTTTGCATATATCCTTAAGAGTGGGTAACTTAATTGACTGTAGCTAATCACTGGATAAGCGGGACTTTTACTATAAGGTACCCTGGATATGAATGAACCTTGTTTGGGTATGCTACTCTTTTTACTAATATAAAAATAAGAATTTAAGGTTTCATTATTAAAATCAATTCATGTTATCAAATATAGGTATATTAACACTTATCATGTGTAAAGCAGGAATTTATGTCTCAGAAGTTATGCAACAGCAAATAAATATCAGAGATTTTCAGGTATCCCTAAAAAGGGCCTAATACCACTGATTCAAAAATAACGAAAAACTAGACCATGATCCTTTCTAATTCTGATTGCTGACAATGAATTTAAATAAGTTACAACTTTTTTTTATACTTTAAGTTCTGGGATACATGTGCAGAACATGCGGGTTTGTTACATAGGTATATACGTGCCATGGTGGTTTGCTGCACCCATCATCCCATTATCTACATTAGGTATTTCCCCTAATGCTACCCCTCCCCTAGCCCCCACACCCCATCAGGCCCCAGTGTGTGATGTTCCCCTCCCTGTGTCCATGTATTCTCATTGTTCAAGTCTTACTTACGACTGAGAACATGTGGTGTTTGGTTTTCTGTTCCTGTGTTAGTTTGCTGACAACGATGGCTTCCAGCTTCATCAATGTCCCTGCAAAAAACATGAACTCATCCTTTTTTATGGTTGCAAAGTATTCCATGGTGTATATGTGCCACATTTTGTTTATCCAGTCTATCAGTGATGGACATTTGGGTTAGTTCCAAGTCTTTGCTATTGTAAATAGTCCTGCAATAAACATACATGTGCATGTGTCTTTATAGTAGAATGATTTATAATCCTTTGGGTATATACCCAGTAATGGGATGGCTGGGTCAAATGGTATTTCTGGTTCTAGATCCTTGAGGAATCACCACACTGTCTTCCACAATGGTTGAATTAGTTTACACTCCCACCAACAGTGTAAAAGCGTTCCTGGCCGCATGCGGTGGCTCATGCCTGTAATCCCAGCACTTTGGGAGGCCAAGGCGGGTGGATCACAAGATCAGAAGATTGAGACCATCCGGGCTAACATGGTGAAACCCCATCTCTATTAAAAAAAAATACAAAAAAATTAACCGGGCATGGCGGCGGGTGCCTGTAGTCCCAGCTACTGGAGAGGCTGAGGCAGGAGAATGGTGTGAGCCCAGGAGGCAGAGCTTGCAGTGAGTCAAGATCGCACCACTGCACTCCAGCCTGGGCGACAGAGTGAGACTGTGTCTCAAAAACAAAAAAACAAAAAAACAAAAAGCCTTCCTATTTCTCCACATGCTCTCCAGCATCTGTTGTTTCCTGACTTTTTAATGATCGCCATTCTAACTGGCATGAGATGGTATCTCATCGTGCTTTTGATTTGTATTTCCCTAACGACCAGTGATGATGAGCTTTTTTTCATATGTTTTTTGGCCGCATAAATGTCTTCGAGAAGTGTCTGTTCATATCCTTCGCTCACTTTTTGATGGGGTTGTTTTTTCCTTGTACATTTCTTTAAGTTCCTTGTAGATTCTGAATATTAGCCCTTTGTCAGATGGATAGATTGCAAAAATGTTCTCCCACTCTGTAGGTTGCCTGTTCCCTCTGATGATAGTTTCCTTTGCTGTGCAGAAGGTCTTCGGTTTAATTAAATCTCATTTGTCTATTTTGGCTTCTGTTGCCATTGCTTTTGGAGTTTTAGTCATGAAATATTTGCCCATGCCTATGTCCTGAATGGTATTGCCTAGGTTTTTTCCTAGGGTTTTTATGGTTTTAGATTTTACATTTAAGTCTTTAATCCGTCTTGAGTTAGTTTTTGTATAAGGTGTAAGGAAGAGGTCCAGTTTCAGTTTTCTGCATACAGTAGCCAGTTTTCCCAACACCATTTATTAAATACAGAATACATTCCCCATTGCTTGTTTTTGTCAGGTTTGTGAATGATCAGATGCTTGTAGATGTGTGGCGTTATTTCTGAGGCCTCTGTTCTGTTCCATTGGTCTATATATCTGTTTTGGCACCAGTACCACGTTGCTTTGGTTACTGTAGCCTTGTAGTATAGTTTGAAGTCAGGTAGCGTGATGCCTCCAGCTTTGTTCTTTTCGCTTAGGATTGTCTTGGCTATATGGGCTCTTTTTTGGTTCCACATGAACTTTAAAGTAGTTTTTTCTAATTCTATGAAGATAATCAAAGGTAGTTTGGTGAGAATAGCATTAAATCTATAAATTACTTTGGGCAGTATGGTCATTTTCACAATATTGATTCCTCCAATCCATGAGCACGGAATGTTGTTCCATTTGTTTGTGTTCTCTTTTATTTCCTTGAGCAGTGGTTTATAGTTCTCCTTGAAGAGGTCCTCACACATCCCTTGCAAGTTGTATTCCTAGGTATTTTATTCTATTTGTAGCAAATGTAAAAGGGAGTTCACTCATGATTTGGCTTTCTGTCTATTACGGGTGTATAGAAATGCTTGTGATTTTTGCACATTAATTTTGTATCCTGAGACTTTGCTAAAGTTGTTTTATCAGCTTAAGGAGATTTGGGACTGAGACAATGGGGTTTTCTAAATATTCAATCGTGTCACCTGCAAACACAGACAATTTGACTTCCTCTCTTCCTATCTGAATACAATTTGTTTCTTCTCTTGCCTGATTTCCCTGGTCAGAACATCCAATACTGTGTTGAACAGGAGTGGTGAGGGAGGGCATTCTTGTCTTGTGCCGGTTTTCAAAGGAAATGCATCCAGCTTTTGCCCATTCAGAATGATACTGACTGTGGGTTTATCATAAATATCTCTTACTATTTTGAGATACGTTCCATCAATACCTAGTTTACTGAGGGTTTTTAGCATGAAGCGGTGTTGAATTTTATCGAAGGCCTTTTCTTTATCTATTGAGATAATCATGTGGTTTTTGTCGTTGGTTCTGTTTAAGTGATGGATAACATTTATTGATTTGCATATGTTGAATCAGCCTTGCATCCCAGGGATGAAGCTGACTTGATGGTGGTGGATAAGCTTTTTGATGTGCTGTTGGATTTGGTTTGCCAGTATTTTATTGAGGATTTTCACATCGATGTTCATCAGGGATACTGGCATGAAATTTTCTTTTTTTTTTTTTTAAGCTTATCCACCATTTGTATATATTTTTTTAATTTTTTTCTCTTTTTTATTATACTTTAAGTTCTAGGGTACATGTGCATAACGTGCAGGTTTGTTACATATGTATACTTGTGCCATGTTGGTGTGCTGCACCCATCAACTCGTCAGCACCCATCAACTCGTCATTTACATCAGGTATAGCTCCCAATGCAATCCCTCCCCCCTCCCCCGTCCCCATAATAGGCCCCGTTGTGTGATGTTCCCCTTCCCGAGTCCAGGTGATCTCATTGTTCAGTTCCCACCTATGAGTGAGAACACGCAGTGTTTGGTTTTCTTTACTTATGATAGTTTGCTGAGAATGATGGTTTCCAGCTGCATCCATGTCCCTACAAAGGACACAAACTCATCCTTTTTTATGGCTGCATAGTATTCCATGGTGTATATGTGCCACATTTTCTTAATCCAGTCTGTCACTGATGGACATTTGGGTTGATTGCAAGTCTTTGCTGTTGTGAATAATGCTGCAATGAACATACGTGTGCATGTGTCTTTATAGCAGCATGATTTATAATCCTTTGGGTATATACCCAGTAATGGGATGGCTGGGTCATATGGTACTTCTAGTTCTAGATCCTTGAGGAATCACCATACTGTTTTCCATAATGGTTGAACTAGTTTACAATCCCACCAACAGTGTAAAAGTGTTCCTATTTTTCCACATCCTCTCCAGCATCTGTTGTTTCCTGACTTTTTAATGATTGCCATCCTAACCAGTGTGAGATGGTATCTCATTGTGGTTTTGATTTGCATTTCTCTGATGGCCAGTGATGACGAGCATTTTTTCATGTGTCTGTTGGCTATATGCATGTCTTCTTTTGAGAAATGTCTGTTCATATCGTTTGCCCACTTTTTGATGGGGTTGTTTGTTTTTTTCTTGTAAATTTGTTTGAGTTCTTTGTAGGTTCTGGATATTAGCCCTTTTTCAGATGAGTAGATTGCAAAAATTTTCTCCCATTCTGTAGGTTGCCTGTTCACTCTGATGGTAGTTTCTTTTGCTGTGCAGAAGCTCTTTAGTTTAATTAGATTCCATTTGTCAATTTTGGCTTTTGTTGCCATTGCTTTTGGTGTTTTAGACATGAAGTCCTTGCCCATGCCTATACCTGAATGGTATTACCTAGGTTTTCTTCTAGGGTTTTTATGGTATTAGGTCTAACATTTAAGTCTCTAATCCATCTTGAATTAATTTTCGTATAAGGAGTAAGGAAAGGGTCCAGTTTCAGCTTTCTACTTATGGCTAGCCAATTTTCCCAGCACCATTTATGAAATAGGGAATCCTTTCCTCATTTCTTGTTTTTCTCAGGTTTGTCAAAGACCAGATGGCTGTAGATGTGTGGTATTATTTCTGAGGACTCTGTTCTGTTGGTCTATATCTCTGTTTTGGTACCAGTACCATGCTGTTTTGGTTACTGTAGCCTTGTAGTATAGTTTGAAGTCAGGTAGCGTGATGCCTCCAGCTTTGTTCTTTTGACTTAGGATTGTCTTGGCAATGCGGGCTCTTTTTTGGTTCCATATGAACTTTAAAGCAGTTTTTTCCAATTCTGTGAAGAAACTCATTGGTAGCTTGATGGGGATGGCATTGAATCTATAAATTACCTTGGGCAGTATGACCATTTTCACGATATTGATTCTTCCTATCCATGAGCATGGTATGTTCTTCCATTTGTTTGTGTCTTCTTTTATTTCACTGAGCAGTGGTTTGTAGTTCTCCTTGAAGAGGGTCCTTTACATCCCTTGTAAGTTGGATTCCTAGGTATTTTATTCTCTTTGAAGCAATTGTTAATGGAAGATCATTCATGATTTGGCTCTCTGTTTGTCTGTTACTGCTGTATAAGAATGCTTGTGATTTTTGCACATTTATTTTGTATCCTGAGACTTTGCTGAAGTTGCTTACCAACTTAAGGAGATTTTGGGATGAGATGATGGGGTTTTCTAAATATACAATCATGTCATCTGCAAACAGGGACAATTTGACTTCTTCTTTTCCTAACTGAATACCCTTGATTTCTTTCTCTTGCCTGTTTGCCCTAGCCAAAACTTCCAACACTATGTTGAATAGGAGTGGTGAGAGAGGGCATCCCTGTCTTGTGTCAGTTTTCAAAAGGAATGCTTCCAGTTTTTGCTCATTCAGTATGATACTGTCTGTGGGTTTGTCATAAATAGCTCTTATTATTTTGAGATATATTCCATCAATACCAAATTTATGGAGAGTTTTTAGCATGAAGGGCTGTTGAATTTTGTCAAAGGCCTTTTCTGCCTCTATTGAAATAATCATGTGGTTTTTGTCTTTGGTTCTGTTTATATGCTGGATTACATTTATTGATTTATGTATGTTGAACCAGCCTTCCATCCCAGGGATGAAGCCCACTTGATCATGGTGGATAAGCTTTTTGATGTGCTGCTGGATTCAGTTTGCCAGTATTTTATTGAGGATTTTTGCATCAATGTTCATCAGGGATATTGGTCTAAAATTCTCTTTTTTTGTTGTGTCTCTGCCAGGCTTTGGTATCAGGATGATGTTGGCCTCATAAAATGAGTTAGGGAGGATTCCCTCTTTTTCTATTGATTGGAATAGTTTCAGAAGGAATGGTACCAGCTCCTTCTTGTACCTGTGGTAGAATTCAGCTGTGAATCTATCTGGTTCTGGACTTTTTTTGGTTGGTAGGCTATTAATTATTGCCTCAATTTCAGAGCCTACTATTGGTCTATTCAGGGATTCAACTTCTTCCTGGTTTAGTCTTGGGAGAGTGTTTTAAGTGTCCAGGAAATTATCCATTTCTTCTAGATTTTCTAGTTTATTTGCATAGAGGTGTTTATAGTATTCTCTGATGGTAGTTTGTATTTCTGTGGGGTCGGTGGTGATATCCCCTTTATCATTTTTTATTGCATCTATTTGATTCTTCTCTTTTCTTCTTTATTAGTCTTGCTAATGGTCTATCAATTATGTTGATCTTTTCAAAAAACCAACTCTTGGATTCACTGATTTTTTGGAGGGTTTTTTGTGTCTCTATCTCCTTCAGTTCTGCTCTGATCTTAGTTATTTCTTGCCTTCTGCTAGCTTTTGAATGTGTTTGCTCTTGCTTCTCTAGTTCTTTTAATTGTGATGTTAGAGTGTCAATTTTAGATCTTTCCAGCTTTCTCTTGTGGGCATTTAGTGCTATAAATTTCCCTCTACACACTGCTTTAAATGTGTCCCAGAGATTCTGGCATGTTGTTTCGTTGTTCTCATTGGTTTCAAAGAACATCTTTATTTCTGCCTTCATTTCGTTATGTACCCAGTAGTCATTCAGGAGCAGGTTGTTCAGTTTCCATGTAGTTGAGTGGTTTTGATTGAGTTTCTTAGTCCTGAGTTCTAGTTTGATTGCACTGTGGTCTGAGAGACAGTTTGTTATAATTTCTGTTCTTGTACATTTGCTGAGGAGTACTTTACTTCCAATTATGTGGTCAATTTTGGAATAAGTGCAATGTGGTGCTGAGAAGAGTGTATATTCTGTTGATTTGGGGTGGGGAGTTCTGTAGATGCCTATTAGGTCTGCTTGCTGCAGAGATGAGTTCAATTCCTGGATATCCTTGTTAACTTTCTGTCTCGTTGATCTGTCTAATGTTGACAGTGGGATGTTGAAGTCTCCCATTATTACTCTATGGAAGTCTAAGTCTCTTTGTAAGTCTCTAAGGACTTGCTTTATGAATCTGGGTGCTCCTGTATTGGGTGCATATATATTTAGGATAGTTAGCTCTTCCTGTTGAATTGATCCCTTTACCATTATGTAGTGGCCTTCTTTGTCTCTTGATCTTTGATGGTTTAAAGTCTGTTTTATCAGAGACTAGTATTGCAACCCCTGCTTTTTTGTGTTCTCCATTTGCTTGCTAGATCTTCCTCCATCCCTTTATTTTGAGCCTATGTGTGTCTCTGCATGTGAGATGGTTCTCCTGAATACAGCAAACTGATGGGTGTTGACTCTTTATCCAATTTGCCAGTCTGTGTCTTTTAATTGGACCATTTAGTCCGTTTACATTTAAGGTTAATATTGTTATGTGTGAACTTGATCCTGTCATTGTGATATTAGCTGGTTATTTTGCTCGTTAGTTGATGCAGTTTCTTCCTAGCATTGACGGTCTTTACATTTTGGCATGTTTTTGTAATGGCTGGTACCAGTTGTTCCTTTCCACGTTTCGTGCTTCCTTCAGGGTCTCTTGCAAGGCAGGCCTCGTGGTGACAAAATCTCTAAGCATTTGCTCATCTGTAAAGGATTTTATTTCTCCTTCACTTATGAAACTTAGTTTGGCTGGATATGAAATTCTGGGTTGAAAATTCTTTTCTTTAAGAATGTTGAATATTGGCCCCCACTCTCTTCTGGCTTCTAGAGTTTCTTCCGAGAGACCTGCTGTTAGTCTGATGGGCTTCCCTTTGTGGGTAACCCGACCTTTCTCTCTGGCTGCCCTTAAGAACTTTTCCTTCATTTCAACTTTGGTGAATCTGACAATTATGTGTCTTAGAGTTGCTCTTCTTGAGGAGTATCTTTGTGGCATTCTTTGTATTTCCTGAATTCGAATGTTGGCCTGCCTTACTAGGTTGGGGAAGTTCTCCTGGATGATATCCTGAAGAGTGTTTTCCAACTTGGTTCCATTTTCCCCCTCACTTTCAGGCACCCCAATCAGACGTAGATTTGGTCTTTTTACATAATCCCATACTTCTTGAAGGCTTTGTTCATTTCTTTTTCCTCTTTTTTCTTTAGACTTCCCTTCTTGCTTCATTTCATTCATTTGATCCTCAATCACTGATACTCTTTCTTCCAGTTGATCAAGTTGGTTACTGAAGCTTGTGCATTTGTCACGTATTTCTTGTGTAATGGTTTTTATCTGTGTCAGTTCGTTTATGGCCTTCTCTGCATTGATTATTCTAGTTATCCATTCTTCCATTCTTTTTTCAAGATTTTTACTTTCTTTGCGCTGGGTACGTAATTCCTCCTTTAGCTCTGAGAAGTTTGATGGACTGAAACTTTCTTCTCTCAACTCGTCAAAGTCATTCTCCGTCCAGCTTTGATCCATTGCTGGTGATGAGCTGTGTTCCTTTGGAGGGGGAGATGCGCTCTTATTTTTTGAATTTCCAGCTTTTCTGCCCTGCTTTTTCCCATCTTTGTGGTTTTATCTGCCTTTGATCTTTGATGATGGTGACGCACTGATGGGGTTTTGGTGTGGTTGTCCTTCCTGTTTGTTAGTTTTCCTTCTAACAGTCAGGACCCTCAGCTGTAGGTCTGCTGGAGATTGCTTGAGGTCCACTCCAGACCCTATTTGCCTGGGTATTAGCAGCCGAGGCTGCAGAAGATAGAATATTGCTGAACAGCGAGTGTACCTGTCTGATTCTTGCTTTGGAAGCTTTGTCTCAGGGGTGTACCCCGCCGTGTGAGGTGTGAAGTGTGGGGTGTCGGTCTGCCGCTAGTGGTGGATGTCTCCCAGTTAGGCTACTCAGGGATCAGGGACCCACTTGAGTAGGCAGTCTGCCCATTCTCAGATCTCAACCTCCATGCTGGGCGATCCACTACTCTCTTCAAAGCTGTCAGACAGGGACATTTACCTCTGCCGAGGTTTCTGCTGCTTTTTGTTTAGCTATGCCCTGTCCCCAGAGGAGGAGTCTACAGAGGCAGGCCGGCCTCCTTGAGCTGTGGTGGGCTCCACCCAATTTGAGCTTCCCGGCAGCTTTGTTTACCTGCTTAAGCCTCAGCAATGGCAGGCACCCCTCTCCTAGCCTCACTGCCACCTTCCAGTTAGATCTCAGACTGCTGTGCTAGCAATGAGGGAGGCTCCGTGGGCACGGGTCCCTCTGGGCCAGGTGTGGGATACAATCTCCTGGTGTGCCATTTGCTAAGACCCTTGGTAAAGTACAGTATTAGGGTGGGAGTTACCCAATTTTCCAGGTGTTGTGTGTCTCAATTTCCTTTGGCTAGGAAAAGGAATTCCCTTCCCCCTTGCACTTCCCAGGTGAGGCTATGCCTCGCCCTGCTTCAGCTCTCGCTGGTCGGGCTGCGCCTGTGGACCAGCACCAACTGTCCGACACACCCCAGTGAGATGAACCCGGTACCTCATTCAAAAATGCAGAAATCACCCGTCTTCTGTGTCGTTCACACTGGGAGCTGGAGGCTGGAGCTGTTCCTATTCGGCCATCTTGGGCCAACCCTTTATTCTTAAATATCTTTTTCTCCATTGAATTCTGTTTCAGTCAAGGCTCAGTGGCAAAAAATAGAAACCAGCAGAGTATTTTCAAGCAGAGGAGGTTTTAAATGCTTTTTAAAAGGGATTCCCTTCCCCCTTGCACTTCCCAGGTGAAGTGATGCCTCGCCCTGCTTCAGTTCTTGCTGGTCGGGCTGCAGCAGCTGACCAGCACTGATTGTCCCACACTCCCTAGTGAGATGAACCTGGTACCTCAGTTGAAAATGCAGAAATCACCCGTCTTCTGTGTCCTCACACTGGGAGCTGGAGACTGGAGCTGTTCCTATTCGGCCATCTTGCTCCCATTTGTCCTGAAATTTTCTTTTTTTGTTGTTGTATCTCTGCCAGGTTTTGGTATCAGGATGATGCTGGCCTCATAAAATAAGTTCAGGAGGAGTCTCTCTTTGTCTATTGTTTGGAATAGTTTCAGAAGGAATAGTACCAGCTCCTCTTTGTACCTCTGGTAGAATTTGGCTGTGATCCATCTGGTCCTGGGCTTTTTTTTTTTTTTTTTTTTTTGGTTGGTAGGCTATTAATTACTGCCTCAATTTCAGAACTTGTTATTGGTCTATTCAGGGATTCGACTTTTTCCTGGTTTAGTCTTGGGAGGGTGTATGTGTCCAGGAATTTATCCATTTCTTCTAGATTTTCTAGTTTATTTGCATAGAGGTGTTTATAGTATTCTCTGATGATAGTTTGTATTTCTGTGGGATCAGTGGTGATAATCCCTTTATCATTTTTTATTTTGACTATTTCATTCTTCTCTCTGTTCTTCTTTATTAGTCTGGCTAGCGGTCTATTTTGTTAATCTTTTCAAAAAAAAAAAACAGTTCCTGGATTTATTGATTTTTGGAAGGGTTTTTTGTGTCTCTATCTCCTTCATTTCTGCTCTGATCTTAGTTATTTCTTGTCTTCTGCTAGCTTTTGAATTTGCTCTTACTTCTCTAGGTCTTTTAATTGGGCTGTTAGGGTGTCAATTTTAGGTCTTTCCCACTTTCTCTTGTGGGCCTTTAGTGCTACAAATTTCCCTCTAAACACTGCGTTAGCTGTGTTCCAGAGATTCTGGTACGTTGTGTCTTTGTTCTCATTGGTTTCAAAGAACTTATTTATGTCTGCCTTTATTTTGTTATTTACCCAGTAGTCATTCAGGAGCAAGTTGTTCAGTTTCCATGTAGTTGTGCAGTTTTGAGTGAGTTTCTTAATCCTGAGTTCTAATTTGATTGCAATATCGTCTGAGAGACTGTTATGATTTCCATTCTTTTGCATTTGCTGAGGAGTACTTTACTTCCATTTACTGAGGAGAAGGATTTTATTTCTCCTTCGCTTATGAAGCTTAGGTTGGCTAGATATGAAATTCTGAGTTGAAAATTTTTTTCTTCAAGGATGTTAGCCAGGCACGGTGGCTCACGCCTGTAATCCCAGCACTTTGAGATGCTGAGGCAGGCAGATCACCTGAGGTCGGGAGTTCGAAACCAGCCTGACCAACATGGTAAAACTCTACTAAAAATACAAAAATTAGCCGTGCATGGTGGCCAGCACCTGTAGTCCCAGCTACATGGGAGGCTGAGGCAGGAGAATTGCTTGAACCTAGGAGGTGGAAGTTGCAGTGAGCCGAGATCATGCCACTGCACTCCAGCCTGGGTGACAGAGCGAGATTCCGTCTAAAATAAAATAAAATAAAACTAAATTAAATTAATTAAATTAAATTAAATTTAAAAAAGAATGTTGAATATTGGCCCCCACTCTTCTGGCTTGAAGGGTTTCTGCAGAGAGATCTGCTGTTAGTCTAATGGGCTTCCCTTTGTGGGTAATCCGACCTTTCTCTCTGGCCACCTGTAATATTTTTTCTTTCATTTCAACCTTGGTAAATCTGATGACTGTGTATTATGTGTCTTAGGGCTGCTCTTCTCAAGGAGTATCTTTGTGCTGTTCTCTGTATTTCTTGAATTTGAATGTTGGCCTGTCTTGCTAGGCTGGGGAAGTTCTTCTGGACAATTTCCTGAAGAGTGCTTTCCAACTTGGTTCCATTATCTCCATCACTTTCAGGTACACCAATCAAACTTAGGTTTGCTCTTTTCACATCGTCCCATATTTCTGGAGGCTTTGTTCATTCCCTTTCATTCTTTTTTCTCTAATCTTGTCTTCATGCTTTATTTCATTAAGTTGATCTTCAATCTCTGATATTATTTCTTCCACTTGATCAATTTGGCTATTGATACTTGTGTATGCTTCACAATGTTCTTGTGCTGCATTTTTCAGCTCCGTCAGGTCATTTATGTTCTTCTATAAACTGGTTATTCTAGTTAGCAATTCCTCTGACCTTTTTCCAAGGTTTTTAGCTTCCTTGCATTGGGTTAGAACATGCTCCTTTAGCTCAGAGGAGTTTGTTATTACCCACCTTCTGAAGCCTACTTCTGTCAATTTATCAAAGTCATTCTCCATTAAGTTTTGTTCCTTTGCTGGTAAGGAGTTGTGATTCTTTGGAGGAGAAGAGGTCTTCTGGTTTTTGGAATTTTCAGCCTTTTTGTGCTGGTTTTTCCTCATTTTTGTGGATTTATCTACCTCTGGCCTTTGATGCTGGTAGCCTTCGGATGGTGTTTTTGTGTGGATGTCCTTTTTGTTGTTGATGCTATTCCTTTCTGTTTATTAGTTTTCCTTCTAACAGTCAGGTCTCTCTGCTGCAGGTCTGCTGGAGTTTGCTGGAGGTCCACTCCAGACCCTGTTTGCCTGGGTATCACCAGCGGAGGTACAGTTGGAAATGCAGAAATCACCCGCCTTCTATGGTGGTCTCGCTGGGAGCTGCAGACCAGAGCAGTTCCTATTCAGCCATCTTGCCAGCCATGGTAAGTTAAAACTTTTAACAATCTCAATGGCTCCCCTTGTTCATACACAAAATCAGTATTTTTATCTCAGATACTAGTGCAAACACTAAGAACCAAATTTTTAGAATTCAGTATTGGGGTTTACATCTAGCAGAATTTCACAGGATCTCAGACTATTAGTTTGGGAATAGTTCAGAGAAAGACTGATAGGGAAGGTGAGTGATAGACCACAGGGGTTAAGAGAGGATTGTTCCAGTAGTACTAGGCCAGCTCTAGTTTTTGTTCCCCTTTTTCTATAGAAGGTGAGACAAAGCATGAATCATATGTCATGAAGTTTTTGCTATCCTCCTTGCTCTCCTTGAATTTCAACAGATACCTAAAGTCATTCAAATATACAAACAATTCACAGCTACCAATCTCAAAGAGAGAAAATAATATAAAGATGATATCCCAAAAGAAACTGTCAAGGCTAAAGAGGTTTAATGAGAGAGTAGCTTGGGACTATATTGATATTTTCTCTCTTCCTTTACAAAGTGGAAAGAAATCACAGCAAAGACATACAATTATGTATCAGAAGCACTAATGCCTCCAGAAATGTTATCTGAAAGAAATTTAAAAGCAGTAATTAATGCCTACACCTCACAAAAAGTGTTTTATATCAACTCTTATCCCTTATAGAACACCTACAAAAGACCTTTTAAATGACTGCATGGTTTCATAAATTAAGCTTATATTTTTAAATTTCCAGTATTAAATATTCATTAAATAAGTGAACATATTTGCTCAAATATTTTAAATGTTGATGAAACAGATTAAAATCCCTTCTATGGATTTCTTATGACAAAGAAACACTCTATAACATAGAGTTTTACATGAGGAAGAGGATGGAAAAGGGAGAACAACAATTATATCTTTCAGTTCTTTTTTTTTTTTTTTTTTTTTTTTTTTTGAGACAGAGTCTCACTCTGTCACCCAGGTTGGAGTCCAGTGGCATGATCTTGGCTCACCACAATTTCTGCCTCCCGGGTTCAAGCAATTTTCCTGCTTTGGCCTCCCAAGTAGCTGGGACTACAGATACGCGCCACCACGCCCAGCTAATTTTTGTATTTTTAGTTGAGATGTGGTTTCGCCACGTTGGTCAGGCTGATCGCGAACTCCTGACCTCAGGTGATCTGCCCCACTTGGCCTCCCAAAGTGCTGGGATTATAGGCATGAGCCACGGCACCTGGCCTTTTTTTTCTTTTTTTCTTTTTTCTTTTTTTTTTTTTTTTTTTTTTTTTTTTGAGACAGGGTCTCATTCTGTTGCCCAGGTTGGAGTGCAGTGATGCAATCACGGCTCACTGCAGGCTGGACCTCCTGGGTCCAAGTGATCCTCCCATCTCTGCCTCCTAAGTAGTGGAACTACAGGTGCAAGCCACCACACCTAGCTAGTTTTTGTATTTTTAGTAGAGACTTTGGGGTTTCACCATGTGTCTAGGCGGGTTTCAAACTCCTGAGCTCAAGCAATCTTCCTGCCTCAGCCTCCCAAAGCACTGGGATTACACGCATGAGCCACCATGCCCAGCCTCTTTCAGTTCTTTGATAAACAATTTAATCCCACAAGGCCCATGATCCTAAATAGTAGCTTCATTATGAATAAATGTTTTTTGGTCCACTTTCAAAACATAAAACATAAAGTATCCTCTGTATCAGATGCTTCTGATGCCCTGCCCACACCTGCTTAGCCTCACTTCTGATTCCAGTCACGACTATGAAGGATAGTTACTAGCAGACCACAGTTCTCTCATGTGGTCAGTGTCACACCCCACATCTTTCTCTGTATGCCATGGGGCTTCTCCAAAGCCAGAAATGACACAGGGAACCCACTAAGTATATGCATATCCATGGATGTTCAGAGCAGTTAGTGCCCTAGATTAACCCACAACCAATGGGGGCAAGGAGCTGGTAAACAATTGCTCCTTCAAGTAGACCTTTAGGTAGAGAACTCCAAGGGACATTCAACACAATTCTCAGAAAGTTCTGAGTAGCATCATGCCCCAGCTGGGCTCAGCAGTGACCCTGATAATGTAAGCTTATCCTACATTATTCTTTCCACCTTTTCTTCTGCCCAGTCCCTCACCCCTGCTCCCTGGTGTTACCACCCAGACAAACTACCTAGCGTTGTTGTCTCTGGCTCTTGCTTTTAAGGAGAATCCAAGCTAAGACTGTTTATACCAGGAATGGGTCTAGAAAACAGACCCTTAGGATGATACTGTTGAACTGGATCACTCACAAGCTAGATGGAAATGAGGGTCTATTGTTGGTGATAATCCCTGGTATATGGTATCTCTCTAGTGTGGATTAGACGAGGTACAGGTAGAAGAGCTTATTGTGAACATCAATTCCCAATTTCACATTCAGTTACATCATGCAGATAATTTGAAAATAGCCAGGTGACAGTATTTACACCACAGAAATGGCAAGCACTGCAATTTCGGGTTTCCCCACCCCTGGTGTTCCAGAGAATACCGGCTTCTCCAAAGCCACAGATGATACAGGGAGCCAACATGTGCATATCCACGGAAGTTTAGAGGAGTTAGTGCCCAAGATCAACCCACAATCAATGGGGGCAAGGATCTGATAAACAATTGCCAGCTCTTATACAGAATTTCAGCCAACATTCCAGTTTTCAGCTTCCCTCTTCACATAATCCTGTTTTTTAGAAGTACCTGGTACATTTTCCAAGTTTTATGGCACAAATCACTAAATCCAAAGCTATCCTGGTGCTGTGGCATAAATTTGCTGCCTTTACTGTATGATCAGTCCTTATCTAAGTGCAGGAAGCCTATTTGTAATAATTAAGAGGTTTAGGAAAGTTTCTAAATACATATTTATACAACAATTTGCCAGTGCTCAGGTAAGAATTTCATATGCCAAAACTTTAAACCTTAATTCCTATTACACAAATTCTTATTATATTTTATTACACAAAAATATTCTTGTTAAAAATTTTATAATTTATAAAATTATATCTATTTATTATCCCACTATAATTTATTATCCAAGTTTTTACTTTCTCAGGGTATACACTATTTGATAAGACAATGGATTTGTAGTTCTGCATGAGTCACTTAACTATACATCCATTCACCTATACATAGTATTGATTTATTAATTTTTTTTTTTTTTTGAGACGGGAGTCTCACTCTGTCGCCCAGACTGGCATGCAGTGGCACGATCTCGGCTCACTGCAAGCTCCACCTCCCGGGTTCATGACATTCTCCTGCCTCAGCCTCCCAAGTAGCTGGGATTACAGGTATCTGCCATCATGCCTGGCTAATTTTTGTATTTTTGTAGAGATGGGGTTTCTCCATGTTGGCCAGGCTGGTCTTGAACTCCTGACCTCAGGTGATTCGCCCACTTTGGCCTCCCAAAGTGCTGGGATTACAGGTGTGAGCCACTGGGCCCAGCCTATATTCTCAGAAACTCTAAAGTAAATAGAATTACTTTTATAAACCCTCTAAAACAACTCCCAATTCCTTTTTGACCTCAGGAAGAGAGGCATGCTTAACTATACCCTCTCCCCACCTACCCAATCAGTCATTAAATCCTAATGACTCTAAATTCTCTCTCCATTCTCCTTGTCTCAAATCAGAATCTTATCAATAGTCATCTGAACTACTGCAAAAGCTAAGTGATTTCCCAACTGTTAGCATTCTCAGTGTTACTGCCTCCATCACACAACTCCACCAATCCATTCTTCACATTTCTATCATAGAGGTCTTTCTAAAATACAATCTGATCATTTCATTACCCTGCATACAAAGTCTCTAGGGGACCTCCAGGATAAAATATAAACTCTTTAGCTTGGCATTCCAGGCCCTTTTTCAAATACTAGAGCTCCATAAGAGCTCCTTTTATACTCCCATCCCATTTGAATATCTCTTACAGTTGGTCACTCATTTATTATTCTTCTTTTTCACAATTTTATCAGGTACTCACACATTTATTTTTCACATGAATCAGCTTGTTTGGCTCCCCAAAAATCCTATGAGGCCAAGTGCAGTGGCTCAAGACTGTAATCCCAGCACTTTCGGAGGCCAAAAGACAGGAAGATCGCTTGAGCCCAGGAGCTCGAGACCAGCCACAAAGTGAGACACCATCTCTAAAAAAAAGAAAGAAAGAAAGAAAAAGAAAAAATCCTATTAATACTTCAAGATTGCACCAAATATATGGAACAGTTTAGGAAAATTAAGAACTCTATAAGAAAAGAACAAAGACTGTCTTTCCATTTACTCAAGTCATTTTTTATTCGCCTCAGTAGAGCTTTAGAGTTTTCTTCCTATTTGTGCTCTACATTTCTCATTAAATGTGTTTCAATTTATTATAAATTTGATCTTGATCTTTCTTTTACTCTCAGGTGAGAAAAAGTTGAATAAATCATACTTGTCAGTTTATGGCAATTATCACTATTGACTATTGATCTATAGAAGGCTCCTCTTGTTACTTTATTTATTCCTTTATACCATGAACCCTCTCTATTTCCCAACTCCCTCAGAAGCAACCATTCTAATATGCCCAAAATTTATTTTTATATTTGTGTTTGTTCCAGCAAAATATGTATTGTTTATGTGCACATATTTTATTTACATAAATGATATTTGTGTTATGTATCTCACTCTGTTTCACTTTTTCAGTCAGCACCACGATTTTAACATCCATTCATGTATAGGCAGTTTTTCACCTCTAATTACTGTATTAACCTCCATGTTGGATATGCATAATATTTAACTTATCCATTAGTGACAGACAACCAGATTGTCTTCCACCCACCTACCATAAAAAAATACTGCAATAAACACCCCGGTAGTAATAATTTGGATAATGTTATTTACCACAATAAACAAACCTGAAATTTCAGTGCTTAACAAAATAGGCTTATTTCTTGCTTATATAACAGTCCAGTGCTGGTAGGTGGATATCTTTCCTCTATGTGGTGTACAGAGAGATTATGTAATGTGCCCAGGGTCACATAGAGACTAAATAGTGTAGCTAAAAATCAAATCTAAGTTGTTCCATTCCAGAATCAGTACTCTTTTTCTTTTCTCTCTCGAGTCTCACTCTGTCGCCCAGGCTGGAGTGCAGCAGTGCAGCTCATTGCAACCGCCGCCTCCCGGGTTCAAGCGATTCTCCTGCCTCTATATCCCGAGTAGTGGGATTACAGGTGCATGCCACCACACCCAGCTAATTTTGTATTGTCAGTAGAGATGGGGTTTCACCATGTTAGCCAGGTTGGTCTCAAACTCCCAATGTCAGGTGATCACCTGCCTCAGCCTCCCAAAGTGCTGGGATTAAGGTGTGAGCCACTACACCCAGCCCAGAGTCTGTACTCTTAATCACACTGCTTATGCATATACCCTTATGGACATGAGTGGGAATTTCTAGTGTTTTTTATTATATATTAAGAGTTCATATTGTGCTAGATATTAAACTATTGTCTCTCAGCTCCCAATGTACTTCTATGTTTTGCTTTGTGATGCTGGAGCTGGAACTCCCTTTTGCCAGATATTTATTTTCTTGCAAGAACACTAGAAGTCAGGAGAGTAGATGCAATTTCTCCTTCCTTTTTCCTTGCTATTCATTTCAGCTCATACCAACAATGGCTCTTCATCCCATCAGCAGCAGTTGTTACAGTGTCCAGCTCCTTTACACTCCAGAAATGATCTCTCTGTATGCCCTCATCCCGACAGGACTCTCTCCTCAGACATCTGAGTTCCCAGCTCCAAAGGGCCCCCCATCCATGCTCAAGAGTTCTAAGAACCCCAACCTGCTTCTTTTATTCTCCCAAGAACGACGGCTATTTCCTGTGTTCCTTCTAGTTTTTGGTTTTTCAGCCTTCCAACGCCTATCTAGCCAATTCCCAATATGGAACTGTTTTTATTGAACCTCCCCGTATGGTTTCTGGTTTCTTAAGTAGACTCTGACTGATTACATATACACTCAATTCTCATTTAGTTACACTATAGTCACCACACACACTGAATTAGCAAATACTGTACCATTGCTCTTAGAGTAAATACAATGCCTGTGAATCTCTGATCACATTTCCATCAATCAATTCACATCATTGCTTTATGTGTGTCTCTGTTTAAAGACATCTTTTAAAATATATATTGTTAATTCATTAACATTGAACTCACAGCCAAAAACATAACAATTTACATCTGAACTAAGCTTATCTAACACAAATATTTTGTCCTTAAAGCACATCATAGGCTCCTTGTGCCTAAGAACACTAGAGAATACTTCAGCACTACATTTGGGGGCAATTTTAAACAGTGAAATTATCAAAAAGCACAAAAATGCAAAAAGTCACTAAATAGACCTTAGAAAGGACACATTTACAGTATGAAACAAGAAGACAGAGCACGGCCTTGTTCAACTGGGAACATGCGCATGAGCAACTCAAATTTTCTGCCGCTCTGTGCATGTCAGTAAATGACTTCAAAACTGCTGCAAGTATTGATTTCGGGCTTATAAACACATTTTAGCAAGTAGGCAAATTTACAAATGCAGAATCTATGAAGAATGAGGATCAAAGGTATACATGCATGGTTTGTCTCTGAAACCTCTAAGCTATTTCATTGGCCTATGTGTAATGTTAAGGTTTTTTAATGTCTTAAAATCTAGCATGATAAGTCCTTCCCCCTTTGCTCTTCTTTTTAAAGACTGACTTAGGAACTTATAAGGAACTTTTTAGAGACTAGTTAAATAGTTGTAACCAATATGCTCATAGTGATATGGACAATGACATCCAGACTGAGGAAGTCTCAGATAGAAATGAGGAACTCATTGGAAACTGAAGTAAAGGCCATGCACGTTATGCCCTAGCAAAGAATTTGGCTACATTCTGTTCATGCCATCGTTTATGCTCTAATACCTTTCTTATTCCATACACATTTTATTTTTTCTTTTGATTTCATTGAGATAATCAATTCATCGACATGCAATTCACCATTTTAACAATTTTTAAGTTTACAATTCAGTGGTTTTTATATATTCACAATGTGGGCAACCGTCACCACAGTCTAATTCCAGAACATTTCCATCTCCTCCAAATAAAGCCCTTTTAATCTGAATTCCTGCTTACTCCCATCCTTTGTCAACCACTAGTCTACTTTCTGCCTCTATGGATTTACCTATTCTGGACATCTCGCATAAACAGAATCATATCATATGTCAATGCCTAACCTATTAAGCATGGTGCCTTTTAGGTAAATCATTTGACCTCTCTGCAACAACTTAGGTGCAGACAATTTTTATACACATTGTGGGTATCTCTGTAGGTTTATTGTGTGGCTTAAGCAAGAACCTATGTCAAATGCATTCTATGAGCAAGTGTGAGGATTTTATTGTTATGGCTTTTGTCTTGGACGTGTGTATGAATTACAGGCCACTCTGAGAGAAGATCTTGCTGTCTTCTTAACTATTTAAAGGAAACATATTGACGTATTTCACAAGGACACTGTGGAAAAAAAACAATGATTTTTCAAAATAAAACTTTTATTTTTATTATTTTTGTCGATACATAATAGATGAACACATGATATAGTTTCAATGTTTGTCACTACTAAATCATCTCATATTGAAATGTAATACCCAGTGTTGGAGGTGGGCCTGGTGGCAGGTGATTGAATCATGGGGGCAGATTTCTCATGAATGGTTTAGCACCATGCCCTTTGGTAATGTCATCATGATAGTAAGTTATCATGATAGTGAGTGAGTTCTCATGAGATCTGGTTGTTTAAAGTGTGTAGCACCTCCTTCCTTGCTCTCCCTTGCTCCTGCTTTTGCCATGTAACATCCAAGCTCCTGCTTTATCTTCTGCCATGATAGTAGGCTTCCAGGGGCCTCCCCAGAAGCAGATGCCAGTGTATGCTTCTTGTAACACTTGTAGAACTGGGAGCCAATTAAACCTCTTTTCTTTATAAGTTAGCCAGTCTCAGGCATTTCTTTATAGCAACGCAATAACAAGTTAATATAGAAAATTATTACCAAGGAGTGTGCAATTGCTACAAAGATCCCTGAAAATGTGGGAGCAGCTTTGGAATTGGGTAACAGGCAAAGGTTGGAAGAGTGTGGAGGGTTCAGGAGAACTACTCTTCCAGAAGTTGGAAGAGTGTGGAGGGCTCAGAAGAAAGATGAGGGAAAGTTTGGAACTTTTTAGAGATGAGTTAAATGGTTATGACCAAAATGCTTATAGTGATAGGGACAATGAGGCTGAGGAGGTCTCAGAAGGAAATGAAGAATTTATTGGAACTGGAATAAAGGTCACAAATTTTATGCCTTAGCAAAGAATGTGGCTGTATTCTGTTCATGCCCTAGGGATCTGTGGAAGTTTGAACTTGAGAGTGATGACCTAGGGTATCTGGCAGAAGCAATTTCTAAGCAGCAAAGTGTTCAAGAAGTGGTATGGCTGCTTCTAACAACCTATACAATGATGCAGGAACAAAGAAATAAGTTGGAACTGATATTTAAAAGGGAACCAGAGCATAAAAATTTTGAAAATTTGCAGCCTGGCCACATGGTAGAAAAGAAAAGCTCATTTTTAGGAGAAATCAAGTGGGCTGCTGAGCAACGACTTGCTAAAGAAATTTGCAAAACTAAAAAGAAGGCAAGTGCTGATAGCCAAGCCAATAGGAAAAAGGCCTCAAAGTCATTTCAAAGATCTAAGAGGCAGCCACTCTCATCACAGGCCCTGAGGCCCAAGAGGACAGAATACTATTGTGGGTCAGACCCAGGGCCTCACCATCCTGAACAGCTTCAGGACACTGCTCCTGCATCCTGGCTGCTCCAGCTCCAGCTGTCACTCAAAGGGACCCAGGTACAGCTCAGGTGTCTGCTTCAGAGGGTACAAGCCTTAAGACTTGTTGGCTTCCATGTGGTGTTAAGCCCGCAGGTGCACAGAGTGCAAGAGTTGAGGCTTGGGAGCCTCTGCCTAGATTTCAGATGTATGAGAAAGCCTGGGTGTCCAGGCAGAAGCCTGATGCAGGGGTGAAGCCCTCATGGAGAACCTCTACTAGGACTGTGCAGAAGGAAAATGCGGGATTACAGCCCCCACACAAAGTCTCCACTGGGGCACTGTCCAGTGGAGCTATGAGAAGAGGTTCACCATCCATCAGACTCCAGAATGGCAGCTCCACCAACAGTTTGTACCTTGCACCTGGAAAAGCCACAGGACTCAACAACCTGTGAGAGCAGCCTCTGGGACTGAATCTTGCAAAGCCACAGGGGCAGAGCTGCCCAAGGCCTTGGAAGCCCACCTCTTGCATCAGTGTGCCCTATATGTGGAACATGGAATCAAAGAAAATTACTTTGGAGTTTTGAGATTTAATGACTGCCCTGCAGGATTTTGGACTTGTATGGGGCCTATAACCCCATTCTTTTGACTGATTTCTCCCTTTTGGAAAAAGAATGTTTACTCAATGCTCATATTCCCATTGTATCTTGGAAGTAACTAACTTTTTATTTTACAGGCTCACAGGTGGAAGGGACTAGCTTTGTTTCAGATGAGATTTTAAGCTCTGGACTTTTGAGTTAATGTTAGAATGAGTTAAGACTTTGGAGATTATTGGGAAGGCATGATTGTATTTTAAAATGTGAGAAGGACATGAGATTTGGGAGGCGCTGGGGCAGAATAATACTGTTTGGGTACCTGTCCATGCCCAAATATCATATTGAAATGTAATCCCCAATGTTGGAGGTGAGGCCTGGTGGGAGGCAATTGGATCATGGGGGCAGACTTCTCATGAATAATTTAGGACCATCCCCCTTGGTACTGTCCTCATGACAGTGAGTGAGTTCTAGTGAGATCTGGTCATTTAAAAGTGTATATCATAGTTCTCCTTGACATCTCTTTCTCCTGCTTTCCCATGTGACATGTAAGCTCCTGCTTTGCCTTCCATCATGACTGTAAGCTTCCAGAGACCTCCCCAGAGCAGATGCCAATGTTATACTTCCTGTACAGTCTGCAAAACCATGAGCCAATTAAACCTATTTTCTTTATAAATTACCCAGTCTCAGGTATTTCTTTACAGCAATGCAAGAACAAACTGATACAAAATATTTTTGGGGTACAGGTGATATTTTGATACATTAATATAATCCACATTCATTTTAGAATAAGCTTATTAAATTTCTAAAAAAAACTGCACTATAATTAGAATTGCAATTAATTTATACATTAACTAAGAGAAAACTGACATATTTTTATTAGGCTATCTCATCCAATATGGGATATCCTTCCATTTATTCAGTCAATCTTGTTCCAGAGTTTCAAAGAGAGATTTCTTACCATAGAGATTTTGTAAGTACCCAGACACTTTAGGGTTATTGTTAAGTTGTGAATGAAATTGTTATTATATTTTCTAGTGCAGAGAAATGCTATTAATTTTTATAAGCTGATTTTGTATTGAGCAATCCTGTACAAGTCTCCTTAGCTTTACATTTCTCAGTTGATTCTGATATCATCTACAAATGACAGTGCTCCTTTTAAACCCTCCCTCTCTGTTCCCTCAGACTTACCAGCCTGGATCATCCTGCTGAAATTGTTTCCTTTCTTCAAGGCCCAACTCACACATTACCTTCTTTGACAAGTCTTACCTGGCCTCATATACAACCACCACTCCTCCTTGTTCTCCAGTTAAACTAAATGTCAAGTAAAATGTGTCATCCACATGCTTCTATAGCACTTTATACATACCTCTATTATACTACTCAGCACACTACATCAAAATTACTTGTTTAGGTATTTCTCCACAAAAGAATGAACTATATCATTGTTAAACAAACTACGGCCTGAAAAGGACTCCGTACCTCTATATCTGCATTCTTCTGGACGAACCATAAGCTAGGTTGACAAGACTGAAAATTTAACTTAGGAGTATGCATCTGTAGCAACAGCTGAGTGTTGGCCAATCCCAGCAGCCATACTTCAAGCACTTATAAACTGCTGAGCATTCAAACTGTGTTCAAATAAGGCAAATGCCCAGCTGTAACCAATCCTGCTGTTTCTGTACCTCATTTCTGATTCTTGTATATCACTTGATTTTTTTTTTTTTTTTTGGTCTATAAATTTGTTCTGACCACGAGACACCCCTGGAGTCTCTCTAAATCTGCTGTGATTCTGGAGGTTGCCTGATCGTTTCTTCTTTTTTTGCTCAATTAAACTCCTTCAAATTTAACTCGTCTGAAGTTTTCTTTTAACACCACATGATACTCATGCTTATACACCTAGCACCAAGCATGGTACCTAATACATAATACTCAGATGATACATAGTTGTTAAATAAATGAATAAATTAGTTGAGTTGGCCAAAATGTTGCACAACATTCAGCACATAGATGGAACAAATCAGTATTAATATAATCACTTATATGCATAACTCTTGTTAAGTAGTTTCTTGAATTTAATAAATATGTGCACAAACTCTCAAAAATTCATACAAAACAAGGGCCAGGCACAGTGGCTGAAGCCGATAATCCCAGCAATTTGGCAGACCAAGGTGGGCAGATCACTTGAGGTCAGGAGTTTGAGACCAGCCTGGGCAATGTGGTGAAACCCCGTCTCCACCCAAAAAAATACAAAAATTCGCCAGGCATGGTGGTGCGCACCTGTAATCCCAGCTACTCAGGAGGATGAGTGGGGAGAATTGCTTAAACCTGGGAGGCAGAGGTTGCAGTGAGCCAAGATAACACCACTGCACTCCAGCCTGGGCAATAGAGTGAGACTCCATCTCAATAACAACAACAACAAAAAAAAAAAGGTATATAAAGTAAGAATAAACAGTCATGCTTCTTTTTTTATTGGTATTTTAAGCTATGATGCTGAAGAATTAAGTAAGTTGACACATTATTTAAAAAAATATATGAAATGAATAGTACACTTGTATTAGTCTGTTTGCATGCTGCTGATAAAGACATACCCAAGAGTGAGAAGAAAAAGAGGTTTAATGGACTTACAGTTCCACATGACTGGGGAGGCTTCACAATCATGGTGGAAGGCATGGAGGAGCAAGTCACATCTTATGTGGATGGCAGCAGGCAGAGAAAGAGCTTGTGCAGGGGAATGCCTCTTTTTAAAACCATTAGATCTCATAGACTTATTCACTATCATGAGAACAGCATGGGAAAGACTTGCCCCTATGATTCAATTACTTCCCACCAGGTCCCTCCCACAACACAAGGGAATTCAAGATGAGATTTGGGTGGGGACACAGCCAAAGCATATCAGCACTAATACATACTTTTCTCTATAAATTTCTAGGAATCTGTAATACTTATCATAAAGACAGTGAAAATAAAACAACTCTAACAAAGGTAACTTCCTCTGTGAGATGGAATATAAGTTTTAAATGAGAAAAATAAAATACGGTTCTGAAATTATGCCTGCTTAAAACATTTTTTCCCTAAAAATTTAAAAGTTTTAATTTTAAAGATCATACATAACTATAAAAGAAAGTAGAGCCAATTTTCCATTAACATGAAATATAAATAATTTAAGCACTATTAGTCACAAAGATGAAGGGCTAAAACTAGAATCTCAGCAACTATACAAAGTTGGCTCTGGAGTTAAACAAACATTAATAGTACCTCTAATTGTAATAGCTAATAGTTACTGAGGATTTATTATGTGTCAGATACTATACTAACACCTTAGATTTAATATAATGCTCACATCTATAAATTATAATTTAAATATAATATAATGTTCAAATCTATAAATACTATTTTCCCCGTATTTTATAGAGGAGAAAACCTAACATCAAAGGCACTAACTTATTTGCCAAAGACACACAGCTAATAAGTGAAGAGGTATTTTATCAGATTCCAAAGACTCTCTATTAACCACGAAACTCAAGTAAACAAGTGCCTCTGCACTGAGATTAAAGGCGAGGAAAAGCTAATCAGTCCCAAAATGTCTTCTTCAACTGTTTATCATAGTCTCCAAATTCCTGCCATTACAGCCTTCAAGATAGGACCCGAAGACTGAGAAAATATGCGATGAAAGAAGTGAATCAAAAAGAACTAGACCAAAGAATGAAACACTGAGCAATCAAGGTCCAAAAATTGAGGAGATAGGAAGTACTTAGAGGAGGTGTCAAAAAGAAAAGGCATAAATGAAAAACACAAATAACAAATTATTAATGGATTATATTTATATATTGAATATTTAAAGTATTACATTATATAAGTTAACTTATCTAATAAATTAACATTTTAAGTATCCACTATTGCCTGCTTTACAGTTTTACCAACTTGGTCAACCTCTTTAGCAATGTGAGAAGATATTAGTAAGTTTATATAAAGATAGTAAAGTAGGCAAGGAACTTCATCCCTCCTACTAAAAAGATAACCTTCCATAGTACAAACGTGGAAATTATGAGGATGAAATTATGAACTATTAAGTTGCCTTTAAATATTGTGTTTACAAACTATTTTTAATAATATGGACAATGCTTATTCCATAATGTTAAGCCCAAAAAAGGTCAAAATTTAAAGTTGTATAGATCATATTTTCTAAAATTTGTAAAAATGTGCAAGGAAGACAGACTGCAAAGAAATATTGAGGGAAGATAATTTTAAAACACAGAAAATTATTTCATTTTTATCTTTACATCAAGACTTCTTGGCCAGGCCTAACAATTTTCCAAATACAATTTCAGCAAAAACACAGGAAGGCACCCTATCAGGGTCTAATATAGTGATTCTCAAACTGGAGCATGGTTCTTGCATCAGAATCATCTGGAGGGCTTGTTAAAACGAATTGCTGGACCCCATCCCTAGGGTCTCTAATTCAGTGGGATCTGCATTTCTAACAAGTTTACAGGTGATGCCAATGCTGCTGGTCTGGGAACCACACTGTAAGAACCACTGGTCTAAATAATTACACTTAATTATTATATATATGCACGTATTTGTATATCTACATTTCATTAACATATGTAATTAATTTTTCATTGTTTTATCTTCTAATTAATATATTAGCTGTAATTATTAATAATCACAGCTGTGTGCTAACTTATAAAGCTCCATAGTTAGCTAGATTGTTAGGTCTGACTGATCACTATGTGGTATTTACTTACACACTGAAGCAAAAATGAAAAATAGCCCATCTGTACTTAAAAATTAAATGTTAAGAAGAGTTGTGAAGGGAAAAATACTTTAAAATGTTTAAAAGCAAACTCTGGCCCTTTTCCTATTCCCTTTTCTTACTGTCCCCTGAAAGGTACCAGAATTATTCTCCATGTAATTCCACCCACTTTAAGCCTGTTCATAGGAGACTCTCCAACATAGAATGACAATGATAATCATCCAATGCCATGTGACAAATGGCAGCATAATGAGCTGCTGAAAGAAAGAAACATTTACAGATCTATTAACTTGTTTGTTAAATGAACCATTTCTTGATGAGATTTTTCCTACTCTCTAGCCCGCATTTTCAAAGTTCTGTAGCACTGCATTTTTAAACATCCCAAAACAAAAACAATAAAGACAATGTTAATCTAATTTTTTATACAAAAATTGTCCTAATTTAATTTCTATATTACTAAATTCAAAGAACACAATAGGCAGGAAGGACTTTAATACACTTTTGTGATTTTCTGATAAGAAAACTATAAACTATCTACAAGGTAGTTCATTTTTAAGGAATTGCATGGTCAGAATATAATAAATAGGTTATTTCCAGAGTTACTAATATATAAAGACCAAATTTTGAGGCAAAGATAAAAGTTTAGGTTCTATGAAAAGAATCAGTATCAAGTTTCCACAATTTACAGTGATTAAAATGTTTTAGAACTAGATAGAGGAAGCAGTTGTACAAAGTTATAAATGTACTAAATGCCACTGAAATGTCCACTTTAAAATTATTAACTTTATGATTAATCATTATGTCCATTTCACCTCAATTTTTTAAAATATGTAAAAATAAAAACAAAAAATAATGGCAAGACAACTTTCACAACTTTCAAGTTGTTTTAAGATTCTTGCTCCTAACATTGTACAAAAGAAAAAAAATGTAAGAGGAAAATGTTACAGTTCTTACGTATAAAGAAAAAAATAAATAATCCTGAACACTAATCCTAGAAAAGTATTTCATTTGGTGTTCCTTACCCACCAGGATCTTCATTTACGCCCCTTCTTTTGTGGAGGGAACAGTTCTAACTTCAGTCTAACTTCATACACGTCCTTTTAGAATCTAAGGAAAATCTCAGAAATTTCTAAGTAAAATTTTACACATACTTGAGCTAAAAAGCAGAGAGGTAAACAGGTTACTTTTAACTAGATCAGATTCAGATGGCTTGCATCTTTCCAAATAAACACAAAATTTAGCCCTCATTGGACCTTTCCTTGGGCATTTTTTTTTTAAGAATGTTAAGATTTGTGGTGAAATTTTCATTAACCCTACCATTTTTTTAGCCAGTCACACTATCAAACACATCCAAGAATAAAGACATTTTCAGATATGCAAACTTTAAAAATAATTTTTCCCTCTCCTGTGCCCTTTCTGAGGAAGCTGCTGGGGTACACGCTTCTCTAAACTAAGAGAGTAAACCATGAAAGAGGAAGACATGATCCAAGAAAGAATAGAAGACATTACAGAAGAGAACTGAAGGGAGATCCCAGGATGACAGGTGAGCAGTAGGCTTAAGATTGGAGCAGAAGGATAGAGACTCTAAGATGGGATATCCAAATGCATAAAAGAAAGGAAGAGAGAGAGGGAGAAAGAAAAAGATAAAGGAGGGAGAGAGGAAGAAAAACCTAACAGAAAATCTGATGTTTAAATATAATGAGAGATTCATAATTCTTTCAGACAATTTGGTGATGAATTAGTGATAATCAAATAGAAAACTAAGCAGACAAAAGGGAACAGCATAATCATTAATGCCTGGGAAAAACAGAAGTTCTAGTAGAAAGGAAATTTAATAACAGCACAATATGTGGCTTGGCTGTGAATAATACATACATAGTCATAATATTAATAATACAAACATTGAATATTGATTTAACCAAATATTATCACATACTTTAAAAGATATGGGAAAGGAGCAATGTATAAAAAAGCTGACAGATTATATTTCATAGTAGAAAGTCAAGAGATAAAATCTGAAACTAAAAACTCAAGAAATGATTGTATAAAAATATTATTTAGAAAAATAGAGGTAAATACCAGAATAAGCAATTAAGAGTTAAAGGTGGCTATTATATCCAGAATGAGACATGAAGTTGGAAAGCATGGTGTAGGAAATGCTGTTTTTTTCATTGTCTTATGATAGCCAGGTGCAGTGGCTCACACCTATAATCCCAGCACTTTGGGAGGCTGAGGTAGAAGGATCACCTGAGGTCAGGAGTTTGAGACCAGCCTGGCAAATAGGGTAAAACCCTGTCTCTACAAAAAATACAGAAATTAGCCAGGGGCTGAGGCAGGAGAATCACTTGAACCTGGGAAGCAGAGGTTGCAGTGAGCCGAGATTGCACCACTGCACTCCAGCCTGGGTGACAAAGCAAGACTCTGTCTCAAAAAAAAACAAAAGTCTTAAGATATTTTGCTTTTAAACAATTGCTCACATCATTAGATTTTGTTTTTTGTTTTGTTTTGTTTGTTTTTTCAGTAGCTGGGATTACAGGGGCCCACCACCAAGTCCGGCTAATGTTTCTTCTTTTTTTTCTTTTTTTCTTTTTTTTTTTTGTATTTTTAATAGAGATGAGGTTTCACTATGTTGGCCAGGCTGGTCTTGAACACCTGACCTTATGATCCAACCACCTTGGCCTCCCAAAGTGCTGGGATTACAGGTGTGAGCCATCGTGCCTGGCCCATCTTTTTTTTTTTAAGTTTAATTGAAAAATAACAATATTTGTTATCAATTGTTGAACTTGGGTATTTTATTTGTATAAATTTAAGGGGCACAAGTGCAGTTTTGTTACGTGTATATATTGCATAATGGTGAGGTCAGGGCTTTTAGTGTGTGAACCTGTATTTTTCAAATCAAGCAAGAGTACTATGGTATATAAAACAATTTAAATAGTGCTTAAATTAAAACATGTATATGCATATATAGATATGCATTCAGTTAAAATTGTATTTGGGCATCTGAATGGGACATAGTCTTATGAAAAAAGTATCATAAAAATCTCAGAAATCATAATGTCTAAAACCATTGATGACTTTATCTTCTTGATGAGTAAAAACCTGTTACTAATTTCACCCAAGTTGAGAAGCCACTCATGGTTTAAGCAGTTCTGATTCTTGACATAACTTTCTAATTAAAAATGCATTCTGTTTTAGGACAAAAACATAAGCCTTCATTTCAGAGCTCATCAGTAACAGAATGGCCTTAGATCTAACTACATATCCACTTGAATAATGAGCCAGCAACACAAAAATGAGCAGCAGTTTTAAAATCAAGATATTCTTCTAATAGGGTATGAAATCAGACAAAATGTCTTCAAACTTACTATTTCTCTCACAACATTAGTTTCTCATTATTTTTTCATTTGTCCATGTAAACCTATAAAAAAACTGAGTATCAACACTGTAATATAACCTAAGAAAATATTTAAAATTATGTTAAAGATGGCAAATTGAATGCAGCCTTCTCCCTCTTTCTCTCTCTCTCTCACACACACACACTTTCTCTCTCAAGACTCCATTAAAAGTGTAGAATTGAGCAAAGAAGTCAAGCTCCAAAATACAGAGCAAGCACACTAAGGTATGTTACAGTGTTTATGGGGAAAATCCACACAGATGTGAATAGTAGCAGCTGTACATTCCAACGCCCCACTACATAACTAAAAATGTAAATGTTTATCTATATCAAATAAGTACATGATCAAAATCAAATTATGTGGAAGGATTATAATGAGTTAACCAAGTACCTTTATTACACACCTAAGCATTTAAATTTTAAATTAAAAATTAATATTTAAAGCTAAGTTTTAGAAAAGCTGAGATTAAAAAATGAAATGACCCACATAAATTTTCTTTGAAAAGTTGCTACTATACTTTCAGTTCATAAGGTTTGGTTCTGCCCAAAACGGTTCCAAAGTCAAATCATGACAAATCTATTTGAATGTGTCAGAGGTATTTCAGACATAATACATCTAAAGTGGAATTCTGGGTTCCTCAACCTACTCTACATCTGTAGATGTGGAGGCTGGTCTCTGCTTGGAGAACAACCACAAAAAGGACTGCTGGTGGTATGCAGACTCTCCTATTGCTTAAAGCAAATCACTTCTGGCCCTAAATTGTACTCACCACTTAAATGGATTCACCATCCTTAGAAAACAGTTTAGCAACATCTTTCATTACTGGAGCATGTTCCCTTGGAAATGTCACTTACCTTTCCGACAAATACTCCTTCCACTACAAGTGTCACTCCTTCCTACCATATTTACCTCTCTTCCTGCCAGGTATTCTAGAAAACACAACTTAATCCACCCTATTACATTGCCATTCATACTTTAATAACTCTTGTAAGGGTACATTCTGGGCAGCCACCTGGCAGTCAGAACCTAAATTTGGCTGCGGCTTTAAGAGATTAAAAAATAGCAAAAGAAGCCACAGTCCCTATCCTTTAGAAATTTATAGTTTCCCTTTCCATGAAAAGGTTCCACCTGAGCCCTTTAGAGGGAGACAAATTTTCACAAAATACTTAAATTTTCCACCAGGGAATTTATTTTAAAGTCTCATAACAACCACACTGGATTTTTAAAATTATATCTAGCCTAAATTTTTATAGGTAGAGCTTAAGTTCCTTCTATCTCCTATGTAATACCCACTTATAGACATAAGACCTTATTAAATAATCTTCCTCTTTTCTCTTTTCCGGGCCAACCAACAAAATTACCGTAACTTCTGTTCAAATATTAACCCTACATTTTAATTAATTCAAATTAACTTTTTAAATATAAAGCCAAGAACTCTGTGAAGATAAAGCTCCTGACTGGTCAGAATCAGTGTGAAGATAAGACTAAAAATCAACAATTATATGTTCTGAATCTGGAGTATAGAGTTGAAGAATCTACTATTTTTGATAATTCAAGTCAAATATATAAAAATGTATTCAGTGACTAGCCAGGCAAGGCTCCAGTAAGGGTGAATAAAAATAAATATAAGACTCAAAGATATATATGATCCTGGGGAAAGGAATAATCTAGCAGAAGAGAATAATATGAAAGATTGTACCTATTATATAGAAATAATTAACATGAGTTAAATCATTAGTCAAAACAAGAAGATACTACCTTTTGCTTATTGACCAAGATTTGAAAGAATAATAAAAGTATAGACATAAGGAAGTCAAAGCTCTAGAGAAGCAGATACTAGGATAATTCCTGGTATGAATATGAACTGGGAAAACATTTCTGGAGGGCAATTTGGCACTAAAATCCTTTTGAAAGTACATACTTTGACCAAAAATAATATATCTAAGGGCTTGTCCCAGGGAAATAACCAGACAAGTCTTTAAAGGATTTACAGGAAGCAAGCAATATGACTTATAACCATGGAGAATTATAAATAATCTGAATGTCCTATAACATGGGGTTTTTTTTAAATAAAACCTATGATACACACGTGGACATTAAAATGATGATATAGCTGATTATACATACATATGTCAACATGGAAATGTCTTTAAGATAAAGTAAATTTTACAAAACAGTTTTTTAAAAGGTATGCAGTGTTTCTTCAAGTAACATGTATCACTGTTTCTAAAGGTACACAATGTCCTCAACACTGTGACACAACAGGTCTAGAGCAAGGTTGGAAATGTAAACTTTTAACATGTCCACTCTTCCAGCAAGCGAGCACACAAACACACACACAGGCTCACTTAGGTGATCTTAATGTAAGTGCTCTATAGAGCATCCTTTGAGAAATGGCACATTAACATATCTCAAGTCTGGGAAGGAGTATATGTGCAAAATAGGAAGATGAAATAAGAATCTGGAGTTTGGAGTGGGTATTGAAGTAGGAAGAGTAAGAGAAAAAAGAATCAGAAAATAAAATATAATACATCAACTCAATGGACAATTACATAATCATTAATAACCATGATGACAGAATGGATATAATGTAAGTTATATTAATCAACAACAAAAAACAAACAACTCAGATCAAAAATGGGTAAAGGACTTGAATGATCATTTGTCCCAAGGAAATATACTAATGGCCAATAAGCACATAAAAAGAGCTCAACATCATTAGTCATTAGGGAAATGCAACCAAAACCACAATGAGATACCATATCACATCTTCTAAGATGGTTATAAGTTTTTTAAAAAATAAAGAAAGTGTTGACTAGGATATGTAGAAATTGAAACCCTCATGTATCGCTTGAGCAATTGTAAAATGGTACAGTGCTGTTGCTACGGAAAACAGTTTGGTAGTTCCTCAAAAAGTTAAACAGAATTACCATACAACCCAGCAATTCTACTTCTAGGTATATACCCAAGAGAATACTTGAAAATAGATGTTCAAATATTTGTACATAAATGTTTGCAGCAACAGTATTCATAATAGTCCAAAGGTAGAAATAATCCAATGATGAATGGATAAACAAAATGTGTATACTCATGCATTAAAGTATTATTCATCCATAAAAAGAAATTAGGTGATAGTTGCACACCAATGTTCACAGTAGCATTATTTACAACAGCGAAAAGCTAGAAGCAACCCAAGTGTCCACTATCAAATGAAAGGATAAACAAAATGTGGTATATACGTACAATGAAATATTATTCAGCCAAAAAAAAGAATTAAATTCTGATATATGCTATAACGTGGACAACCCTTGAGAACATTATGCTAAGTGAAATAAGCCAGACACAAAAGGATAAGTATTGTGCAATTCCACTTATATGAGCGACCTACAGAGACAGAAACCAGAAGTTACCAGAAACCAGGGGCAGAAAGGAAGGTGGGGTTACCATTTATTGGCTACAGAGTTTCTGTTCTGGATGATTAAAAAGTTCTGGAAACAGGTAGTGGTGATGGTTACAAAACATTGTAAATGTATTTAACGTTCCTGAATAGTTCAATAACAAGTAGTTAAAATGGTTAATTTTACGTTATGCATATTTTACCACAATTTTTTATTTATTTATTTATTTTTTTTGAGATGGAATCTTTCTCTGTCGCCCAGGCTGGAGTGCAGTGGTGCAATCTTGGCTCACTGTAAGTTCCGCCTCCTGGGTTCACACCATTCTCCTGCCTCAGCCTCCCAAGTAGCTGAGACTATAGGTGCCCGCCACCACACCTGGCTAATTTTTGTATTTTTTAGTAGAGACGGGTTTCACTGTGTTAGCCAGGATGGTCTCGATCTCCTGACCTCATGATCCATCCACCTCGGCCTGCCAAAGTGCTGGGATTACAGGCGTGAGCCACCATGTCTGGCCCACAATTTTTAAAAGAACAAAGAAACATCAGATTTAAACTACATACTAGACCTAAGAGGCCTGACATTTACAGAATATTTCACCAACTGCTACAGAATACACATTCTTTTCACCAGCACACAGGACATCCTACAGAAAAGACCATATATCAGGCCACAAGACAAGTCTGAACAAATCCAAAAAAGAAGAAATCATATCAAGTACCTTTTTATTTTAATT
Organism: Macaca nemestrina; assembly: GCF_043159975.1. Taxonomy (NCBI): domain Eukaryota; kingdom Metazoa; phylum Chordata; class Mammalia; order Primates; family Cercopithecidae; genus Macaca; species Macaca nemestrina. Next base: position 63,924,449 of record NC_092133.1, read on the forward strand.
TCTTTTTTTTTTTTTTTTTTTTTTTTTTTTGAGACAGAGTCTCACACTGTTGCCTGGCCTGGAGTGCAATGACGTGATCTCAGTTCACTGCAACCTCCACCTCCCGGGTTCACGTGATTCTCCTGCCTCAGCCTCCTGAGTAGCTGGGATTACAGTCACACACCACCACACCCAGATAATTTCAAGTACCTTTTTAAAGCACAATGGAATAAAACTAGAAATAAAACCAAAATAACAAGAGAAGTCTTGGAAACTTCACAAGTGCATGGAAATTAAATTACATACTCCTGAATGATCAATGGATCAATGAATAAATTAAGACAGAAATTTTAAAATGTCTTGAAATAAATGAAAATGAAAATACAACAATACCAAATCTACGTAATAGAGGAAAAGCAGTACTAAGGGAGAAGTTTATAGCCATAAACACCTATCAAAAAAATAGAAGGACTTCAAATAAACAACATAACAATGCACCCCAAGGAACTAGAAAAGCAGGAAAAAACAAACCCAAAATTAGTAGAAGGAAAGAAACAATAAAGATCAGACCAGAAATAAAAGAAATTGAGACAAAAAAGTGCAAAGGATCAACCAAAGTAAAAGTTAGTTTTTTGGAAAGATAAACAAAATCAACAAACCTTTAACTAGACTAAGGAAAAAAAGAGAGAAGATCCCCTCTCAGACAAGCAAATGCTGAAGGAATTCATAACCACCAGACCTGCCTTACAAGAGCTCCTGAAGGAAGCATTAAATATGGAAAGAAAAGACCATTACCAGCCACTACATGAAGACACTGAAGTATACAGACCAGTGATACTATAAAGCAACCACATAAACAAGTTTAAAAAATAACCAGCTAACATCATGATGGCAGGATCAAATCTGCACATATCAATACTAACCTTGAATTTAAATTGGCTAAATGTCCCAATTAAAAGACACAGAATAGCAAGCTGAATAAAGAAACAAGACCCATTGATATGCTGTCTTCAAGAGGCCCATCTCACATTTAATGACACATATAGGCTCAAAAGAAAGAGATGGAAATCGGGGGGCAGGGCATAGCTGAACAAAAGGCAGCAGAAACTTCTGCAGACTTAAATGTCCCTGTCTAACAGCTCTGAAGACAGCAGTGGTTCTCCCAGCACGGTGTTTGAGCTCAGAGAATGGACAGACTGCCTCCTCAAGTGGGTCCCTTACCCCTGTGTAGCCTAAATGGGAGATACCTCCCAGAAGGGTACGACTAACACCTCATACAGGTGGGTGCCCCTCTGAGACAAAGCTTCCAAAGGAAGGATCAGGCAGCAATATTTGCTGTTCTGCAATATTTGCTGTTCTGCAGCCTCTGCTGGTGATACCCAGGCAAACAGGGTCTGGAGTGGACCTCCACCAGACTCTGACAGACCTGCAGCTGAGGGACCTGTTAGAAGGAAAACTAACAAACAGAAAGGAATAGCATCATCATCAACAAAAAGGACATCTACACCAAAACCCCATCTGTAGGTTACCAATATCAAACCAAAGATAGATAAAACCACAAAGATGCAGAGAAACCAGAGCAGAAAAGCAGAAAATTCTAAAAACCAGAGAGCCTCTTCTCCTCCAAAGGATCACAGCTCCTCAGTAGCAACAAAAGAGAGCTGGATGGAGAATGACTTTGACAAGCTGACAGAAGTAGGCTTCAGAAGGTCAGTAATAACAAACTTCTCCGAGCTAAAGGAGGATGTTCGAACCCATCACAAGGAAGCTAAAAACCTTAAAAAAAAATTAGACAAATGGCTAACTAGAATAAACAGTGTAGAGAAGATCTTAAATGACCTGATGGAGCTGAAAACCATGGCACGAGAACTACGTAACACATACACAAGCTTCAACAGCCAATTTGATCAAGTGGAAGAAAAGATATCAGTGATTGAATATCAAATTAATGAAATAAAGTGAGAAGAGAAGTTTAGAGGAAAAAAGAGTAAAAAGAAATGAACAAAGCCTCCAAGAAACATGGGACTATGTAAAAAGACCAAATCTACGTTTGATTGGTGTACCTGAAAGTGACGTGGAGAATGTAACCAAATTGGAAAACACTCTTCAGGATATTATCCAGGAGAACTTCCCCAACCTAGCAAGGCAGGCCAACATTCAAATTCAGGAAATACAGAGAACACCACAAAGACACTCCTCAAGAAGATCAACTCCAAGACACATAATTGTCAGATTCACCAAAGTTGAAATGAAGGAAAAAATGTTAAGGGCAGCCAGAGAGAAGGGTCGAGTTACACACAAAGGGAAGCCCACCAGACTAACAGTGGATCTCTTGGCAGAAACTCTAGAAGCCAGAAGAGAGTGGGGGCCAATATTCAACATTCTTAAAGAAAAGAATTTTCAACCCAGAATTTCATATTCAGCCAAACTAAGCTTCATAAGTGAAGGAGAAATAAAATCCTTTACAGACAAGCAAACACTGAGAGATTTTGTCACCACCAGGGCTGCCTTACAAGAGCTCCTGATGGAAGCACTAAACATGGAAAGGAAAAACCAGTACCAGCCACTGCAAAAACATGCCAAATTGAAAGACCACCAATGCTAGGAAAAAACTGCATCAATTAACGGGCAAAATAACCAGCTAACATCATAACGGCAGGATCAAATTCACACATAACAATATTAACCTTACATGTAAATGGGCTAAATGCCCCAGTTAAAAGACACAGATTGGCAAATTGGAGAAACAGTCAAGACCCATCAGTGTGCTATATTCAGGAGACCCATCTCACATGCAGAGACACACATATGCTCAAAATAAAGGGATGGAAGAAGATCTACCAAGCAAATGGAAAGCCAAAAAAAAAAAAAAAAAAAGCAGGGGTTACAATCCTAGTCTCTAATAAAACAGACTTTAAACCATCAAAGATCAAAAGAGACAAAGAAGGCCATTGCCTAATGGTAAAGGGATCAATTCAACAAAAAGGGCTTTCTAAATATATATGTACCCAATACAGGAGCACCCAGATTCATAAAGTAAGTGCTTAGAGACCTACAAAGAGACTTAGAGACCTACAAAGAGAACACCACACAATAATAATGGGAGACTTTAACACCCCACTGTCAATATTAGACAGATCAACGAGACAGAAGGTTAATAAGTATATCCAGGACTTGAACTCAGATCTGGACCGAGCAGACCTAATAGACATCTACAGAACTCTCCACCCCAAATCAACAGCATATACATTCTTCTCAGCACCACATCGCACTTATTACAAAATTGACCATATAGTTGCAAGTAAAACACTCCTCAGCAAATGTGAAAGAACAGAAATCACAACAAACTCTCTCAGACCACAGTGCAATCAAATTAGAAGTCAGGATTAAGAAACTCACTCAAAACTGCACAACTACATGGAAACTGAACAACCTGCTCCTGAATAACTACTGGGTACATAATGAAATGAAGGCAGAAATAAAGATGTTCTTTGAAACCAATGAGAACAAAGACAAAACGTACCAGAATCTCTAGGATATATTTAAAGCAGTGTGTAGAGGAAAATGTAGAGCAGTAACAGCCCACAAGAGAAGGCAGGAAATAATCTAAAATCGACACCCTTACATCACAATTAAAAGAACTAGAGAAGCAAGAGCAAACAAATTCAAAAGCTAGCAGAAGGCAAGAAATAACTAAGATCAGAGAAGAACTGAAGGAAATAGAGACACAAAAACCCTTCAAAAACTCAATGAATCCAGTAGCTGGTTTTTTGAAAAGATCAACAAAATTGATAGACCACTAGCAAGACTAATAAAGAAGAAAAGAGAGAAGAATCAAATAGATGTAATAAAAAATGATAAAGGGGATATCACCACTGATCCCACAGAAATACAAACTACCATCAGAGAATACTATAAACGCCTCTATGCAAAAAAAACTAGAAAATCTAGAAGAAATGGATAAATTCCTGGACACATACACCCTACCAAGACTAAACCAGGAAGAAGTTGAATCCCTGAGTAGATCAGTAACAGGCTCTGAAATTGAGGCAATAATTAATAGCCTACCAACTAAAAAAAGTCCAGGACCAGACGGATTCACAGTCAAATTCTACCAGAGGTACAAAGAGGAGCTGGTATCATTCCTTCTGAAACTATTCCAATCAATAGAAAAAGAAGGAATCCTCCCTAACTCATTTTATGAGACCAGCATCATCCAGATACCAAAGCCTGGCAGAGACACAACAAAAAAAAGAGAATTTTAGACCAATATCCCTGATGAACACTGATGCAAAAATCCTCAATAAAATTCTGGCAAATTGAATCCAGCAGCACATCAACTGGATGCACCATGACTGATCCACAACGATCAAGTCAGCTTCATCCCTGGGATGCAAGGCTGGTTCAACATATGCAAATCAATAAATATAATCCATCACATAAACAGAACCAATGACGAAAACCACATGATTATCTCAATAGATGCAGAAAAGGCCTTTGACAAAATGCAACAGCCCTTCATGCTAAAAACTCTCAATAAACTAAGTATTGATCGACCGTATCCCAAAATAATAAGAGCTATTTATGACAAACCCACAGCCAGTATCATACTGAATGGGTAAAAACTGGAAGCATTCCCTTTGAAAACTGACACAAGACAGGGATGCCCTCTCTCACCACTCCTATTCAACATAAGTATTGGAAGTTCTGGCCAGGGCAATCAGGCAAGAGAAAGAAATAAAGGGTATTCACTTAGAAAAAGAGGAAGTCAAATTGTCCCTGTTTGCAGATGACATGATTGTATATTTAGAAAACCCCATCGTCTCAGCCCACAATCTTCTTAAGCTGATAAGCAACTTAAGCAAAGTCTCAGGATACAAAATCAATGTGCAAAAATCACAAGCATTCCTACACACCAGTAACAAACACACAGAGAGCCAAATCATGAGTGAACTCCCATTCATAATTGCTACAAATAGAATAAAATACCTAGGAATACAACTTGCAATGGATGTGAAGGACCTCTTCAAGGAAAACTACAAACCACTGCTCAAGGAAATCAGAGAAAGGACACAAATAAATAGAAAAACATTTCATGCTTATGGAGAGGAAGAATCAATATCATGAAAATGGCCATACTGCCCAAGGTAATGTATAGATTCAATGCCATCCCCATCAAGCTACCAATGACTTTCTTCACAGAATTGGAAAAAACTACTTTAAAGTTCATATGGAACCAAAAAAGAGCCCGCATAGCCAAGGCAATCCTAAGCAAAAAGAACAAAGCTGAAGGCATCATGCTACCTGACTTCAAACTATACTAAAAGGGCACAGTAACCAAAACAGCATGGTACTGGCACCAAAATAGAGATATAGACCAATGGAACAGAACAGAGGCCTCAGAAATAACACCACACACCTACAACCATCTGATCTTTGACAAACCTGACAAAAACAAGAAATGAGGAAAGGATTCCCTATTTAACAAATGGTGCTGGGAAAACTGTCTAACCATATGTAGAAAGCTCACACTGGATCCCTTCCTTACATCTTATACAAAGATTAATTCAAGATGGATTAAAGACTTAAATGTTAGACCTAAAACCATAAAAACCTAGAAGAAAACCTAGGCAATACCAATCAGGACATAGGCATGGGCAAGGACTTCATGACTAAAACACCAAAAGCAATGGCAACAAAAGCTGAAATAGACAAATGGGACCTAATTAAACTAAAGAGCTTCTGCACAGCAAAAGAAACTACCATCGGAGTGAACAGCAACCTACAGAATGGGAGAAAATGTTTGCAATCTATGCATCTGACAAAGGACTAATATCCAGAATCTACAAAGAACTTAAACAAATTTCCAAGAAAAAGACAAACAACCCCATCAAAAAGTGGAGAAAGGATATGAACAGAGACTTCTCAAAAGAAGACAGCCAACTGACACATGAAAAAATGCTCATCATCACTGGTCATCAGAGAAATGCAAATCAAAACCACAAAGAGATACCATCTCACACCAGTTAGAATGGCGATCATTAAAAAGTCAGGAAACAACAGATGCTGGGGAGGATGTGGAGAAATAGGAACAGTGTTACACTGTTGGTGGGAGTGTAAACTAGTTCAACCATTTGGAAGACAGTGTGGTGATTCCTCAGAGATCTAGAAGCAGAAATACCATTTGACTCAGTGATCCCATTGCTGGGTATATACCCAGAAGATTATAAATCATGCTACTATAAAGACACATGCACACGTATGTTTATTGCGGCACTATTCACAATAGCAGAAACTTGCAACCAGCCCAAATGTCTGTCAATGATAGACTGGATTAAGAAAATGTGGCACATATACACCATGGAATACTATGCAGCCATAAAAAAGGATGAGTTCATGTCCTTTGCAGGGACATGGATGCAGTTGGAAACCATCATTCTGAGCAAACTATCGCAAGGACAGGAAACCAAACACCACATGTTCTCACTCATAGGTGGGAATTGAACAATGAGAACACTTGGACACAGGTAGGTGAACATCATACTCCGGGGCCTGTCATGGGGTGGGGGGCAGCAGGAGGGATAGTATTAGGAGAAATGCCTAAACAACGAGTTGATGGGTGCATTAAACCAACATGGCACATGTATACCTATGTTACAAACTTGCACGTGGTGCACATGTACCCTAGAACTAAAGTATAATAAAATAAAATAAAAATAAAATCTAATAAAATAAATAAATAAATAAATAGAGGAAGAAAATTCTACCAAGCAAATGGAAAACAGAAAAAAGTAGGGGTTGCAATCCTAGTTTCTGACAAAACAGACTGTAAGTCAACAAACATCACAAAAGACAAAGAAGGGCATTACATAATGGTAAAGGGTTCAACTCAACAAGATATAACCATCCTGAATTATATCGCCCAACACAGGAGGACTCAGATTAATAAAGCAGGTTCCCAGAGACCATCAAAGAAACTTATACTTCCAGACAATGATAGTAGGAGACTTTAGTATGCCACTGACAATATTAGATCTTTGGGACAGAAAAGTAACAATGATATTCAGGACCTGAACTCAGCACTGGATCAAATAGACCTGATAGATATCTACAGAAGTCTCCATCCAAAAGCAACAGAATATACATTCTCCTCATTGCCACATGGAACGTACTCTAAAATCAATCACATAATCAGAAGTAAAATGTTCCTCAGCAAATGCAAAAGCACTAAAATCGTAACAATCTCTCGTACCACAGTGCAATCAAATTAGAAATCAAGACTAAGAAATTCATTCAAACCCACGCAATTACATGTAAATTGAATAACCTGCTCCTGAATGACTTTCAGGTAAATAATGAAAATAAGGCAGAAATCAAGAAGTTCCTTGAAATGAATGAGAACGAAGATATAACATACCAGAATCTCTGGGATACAGCCAAGGCAGCGTTAGAGGGGAAATTTATAGCACTAAATGCCCACATCAAAAAGTTAGAAAGATCTCAAGTTAACAACCTAACATCACAACTGAGAGAACTAGAGAACTAAGAGCAAACAAATCCCAAAGCTACCAGAAGACAACAAATAACCAAAATTGGAGCTGAACTGAAGGAGACTAAGAAGGGAAAAATCATTCAAAAGATCAATGAATCCAGGGGGTGGTTTTCAAAAAAAAATAAAATAGACTGCTAGCTAGATTAATGAAGAAGAGAGAAGATTCAAAAAAACACAATCAGAAAAAACAAGGAGGATCTTAGCACTGACCCCACAGAAATACAAACAATCATCAGAGAATATTAAGAACATCTCTATGCACATAAACTAGAAGATTTAGAAGAAATGGATAAATTCCTGGACACATACACCCTCCCAAGACTGAACCGGAAAAAAAAAATATAATCCCTGAACAGACCAATAACAAGCTCTGAAATTGAATCAGTAATAAACAGCCTACCAACCAAAAAAAAAAAAGCCCAGGACCAGACAGATTCTCAGTTGAATTCTACCAGATGTACATAGAAGAGCTGGTACCATTCCTGCTAAAATTATTCCAAAAAACTGAGGAGAAGGGACTCCTCCCTAACTCATTTTATGAGGCCAGCATCATCCTGACACTAAAATCTGGCAGAGATACAACAAAAAAAAGGAAACTTCAGGCCAATATCCTTGATGAACACTGATGCAGAAATACTCAACAAAATACTAGCAAACTGAATCGAGCAGCACATCAAAAAACTTATCCACCATGAACAAGTAGGCTTTATCCCTGGGATGCAAGGTTGGTTCAACATACACAAATCAATAAATATGATTCATCACATAAATAGAACTAAAGACAAAAACCACATGATTATCTCACTAGATGCAGAAAAGCCTTTTGACAAAATTCAACACTTCTTCATGTTAAAAACTCAATAAACTAGGTATTGAAGGAACATATCTCAAAATAATAAGAGCCATCTATGACAGACCCACAGCCAATATCATACTGAATGGGCAAAAGCTGGAAGCATTCCCCTTGAAAACCAGCACAAGACAAGGAAGTCCTCTCTCACCACTCCTATTTCAACATAGTATGGCAAGTCCTGGACAGGACAATCAGGCAAGAGAAAGAAGCATCCAAATAAGAAGAGAGGAAGTCAAACTATCTGTTTGCAGATGACATGATCTTCTATCTAAGAAACCCATAGTCTCAGCCCAAAAGCTTTTTAAGCTGATAAATAACTTCAGCAAAGTCTCAGGACACAAAATCAATGTGCAAAAATGACTAACATTCCTATACACCAATAACAGTCAAGCTGAGAGCCAAATCGGGAATGCAATTCCATTAAAAATTGCCACATACAAAAAATAAAATACATAGGAATACAACTAAACAAGAAAGTGAAAGATCTCTACAAGGAGAACTACAAAACGCTGCTCAGAGAAATCAGAGATGACACAAACAAACAGAAAAACATTTCATGCTCACGGATAGGAAGAAACAATGTTATTCAAATAGCTATACTGCCCAAAGCAATTCATAGATTCAATGCTATTCCTATTAAACTACCATTTTTCTAGTTCTTCACACAACTAGAAAAAACTATTTTAAAAGTCATGGAGCCTCAAAAAGAGCCTGAATAGCCAAGATAATCCTGAGCAAAAACAACAAAGCTGGAGGCACTACCTGACTTCAAACTATGCTACAGGCTTACAGTAACCAAAACAGCATGGTACTGGAACAAAAACAGATACGCAGACCAATGTAAACAGAATAGAGAATGCAGAAATAAAGCCACACACCTATAACCACCTGATATTCAATGAAGAACCTGACAAAAGCAAGCAATGGGTAAAGGATTCCCTATTCAATAAATGGTGCTGGGGTAACTCGCTAGCCATAGGCAGAAGATTGAAACTGGACCACTTCCTTAGACCATTTACAAAGATTAACCCAAGATGAATTAAAGACTTAAATGTAAAACCCAAAACTATAAAAACCCTGGAAGACAACCTAGGCAATACCACTCTGGACATACGAGTGGGCAAAGATTTCGTGATGAAGACACCAAAAGCAATTGCAACAAAAGCAAAACTTGAAAAATGGGATCCAATTAAACTAAGAGCTTCTGCACAGCAAATCAAACTATCAACAGAGTGAACAGACAACCTACAGAATGGGAGAAAATTTTTCCAAACTATGCAACTGAGAAAGGTCTAATAGATAGCACCTATAAGGAACTTAAATTTACAACAAAAAAAAAACCATTAAAATGTGAGCAAAGGACATGAACACTTCAAAAGAAGACATACTTGTGGCCCACAATCATATGAAAAAGGCTCAGCATCACTGATCATTAGAGAGATTCAAATCAAAACCACAATGAGATACCATCCACAATACCATCCAGATACCAGTCAGAATGGCTATTATTAAAAAGTCAAAAAATAATGGGTGCTGGCAAGGTTGCGGAGAAAAAGGAACACTTATACACTCTTGCTGGGAGTGTAAATCAGTTCAACCATTGTGGAAAACAGTGTGGCAATTCCTCAAAGACTGAAAAACAGAAATACCATTTGACCCAGCAATCCCATTACTGAATATATACCCAAAGGAATATAAATCATTCTATTACAAAGACACATGCATGCATATGTTCATCGCAGCACTATTCACAAGAACAAAGACATGGAATCAGACTAAATGCCCAACAGTGGTAGAATACATAAAGAAAATGTGAAGGCCAGGCGTGGTGATTCACACCTGTAATCCCAGCACTTTGGGAGGGTGAGGTGGGTGGATCGCAAGGTCAGGAATTCGAGACCAGCCTGGCCAACGTGTCAAAAATCCCATCTCTACTGAAAATACAAAAAAAAAAAAAAAATTAGCCAGGCATGGTGGTGGGCACCTGTAATCCCAGCTACTCATGAGGCTGAGGCAAGAGAATCCCTTTAACCCGGGAGTTGGAAGTTGCAGTGAGTCAAGATCATAACACTGCACTCCAGTCTGGGTGACAGAGTGGGACTCCATCTCAAAAAAAAAAAAAAAAAAGAAAGAAAAGAAAAAAGAAAATGTGATATATATACACCATGGAATACTATGCCACCAGAAAAAATGAATGAGATTATGTCCTTTGCAGGAACTTGGATGGAGCTAACACGGGAACAGAAAACCGAATACTGCATGTTCGCACTTATAAGTGCGAGTTAAATGATGAGAACACACGGACACATAGAGGAAAACAACATACACTAGGGCCTACCAGGAAGTGGAGTTTGGGAGGAGGGAGAGGATCAGGAAAAATAGCGGGTATTAGGCTTAATACCTGGGTGATGAAATAATCTGTACAACAAACTCCCATGATACAAGTTTACCTATATAACAAATGTGCACATGTACCTCTGAACTTAAAATAAAAGTTAAATTTTTTTAAAGTGAGGAGATCCAAATAAAATCAGAAATGAAAAAAGAGACATAACACCTGAGACCACAGAAATACAAAGAATAATTACAGACAATTATGAACAACTATATGCCAACAAATTGGAAAGCCTACAAGAAATGAATAAATTCCTGGGCAGACACAACCTACAAAGATTCAATCATGAAGAAATAGAAAAACCACAGTAAAGCAATGAGTGATGACATCAAAGCTGTAGTAAGAAGCTTCCCATCAAAGAAAAGCCCAGGACCTGACAGCCTCACTGCTGTATTCTACCAACCATTTAAAGAACAATTACCAATTATACTCAAACTTTAAAAAAAAAAAAAAAAAAAAAAGCTGGAAAGGAGGGCATACTTCCAAACTAATTCCATGAGGCCAGCATTACCCTGATACCAGAACCAGACAAGGACACACACAGAAAAGAAAACTACAGATCAATATCACTGATAAACCTAGATGTAAAAATCCTCAACAAAATATTAACAAATTTAACAACACATTAAAAAGACAATTCACCATGATCAAGTGGGATTTATCCCAGGGATGCAAGTATGGTTCAACAAATGCAATCAACATGATATACCACATTAACAGAATGAAGAGCAAAAACCATACGATAATCTCAATAGACATAGAAAAAAAAGCATTCAATAAAACTCAACATCTCTTTATAATAAAACCCCCCTCATGCAACTGGATCTAGAAGGAGCATATCTCAAAATAATGAAGGCCATGCTTGACAAACCCACAGCTAATACTCTACTGAACAGGAAAAAAGTCTTGATCCTCTAAAGATGTGGAACAAGACAAGGATGCCCACTTTCATCACTCAACATAGTCCTGAAAGTCCTGGCTAGAGCAATTAGGCAAGACAAAGAAATAAAGGGCATCCAAACTGGGAAGGAAGAAGCCAATTATCCTTAAATACAGATGACATAATTTTATACTTTAAAAAAAACTAAAGACTCCATGAAAAAAACTGTTAAAACTGATAAATTCAGTAAAGCTACAGAGTACTGAATCAACATACAAAAACCAGTAACTTTATATATGTCAAAAGCAAAAATCTGAAAAAGAAATTAAGAAACCAATCCAATTTATAATATCTACAAAATTATATAAAATACCTAGAAATCAACTGAACCAAGGAAGTGAAAGAGTTATACAAAGAAAACCATAAGACACTGATGAAAGAAATTGAAGAGGACACACACACAAAAAAAGATATTCCATGTTCATGGATTGGAAGAAATGATATCATTAAAATGGCAATACTGCACCAAGCAATTTACAGATTCAATGCAACTCCTATCAAAATACCAATGACACTCTTCACAGAAATAGAAAAAAACAATTCTAAAATTTACGTGGAAACACAAAAGCCCCCAAATAGCCAAAGACGTCCTCAGGAAAAAGAACAAAGCTGGAAGCATCCCACTTCCTGACTTCAAAATTTACTACAAAGCTATAGTAAGAAAATCAGCATGGTCCTAGCAAAAACAGGGACACAGATCAATGGAACAGAATAGAGAACCCACATATAAATGTATGCATTTACAGCCAGCTCATCTTCAACAAAGGTACTAAGAAGATACGGTGGGGAAAGGACAGTCTCTTCAATAAATGATGCTGGAAAAACGGGATAACTATATGCATAAGAATGAAACTGAGGGAGTGGGGTGGAGTTGAGATGGCTAACTAGAAAGAGCTGCAGTGGGAGGCTCCCACCAAGAAGAACCAAAACAGCATGCAAATCCTACATCATTAACCAAGGTATACAGGTTCTATCATCAGGACTGACTAGGTGGTTGGTGTGACCCATGGAGAGCAAAGAAAAGTAGAGTGGTGCCTCAGCCCACCTGGGAGCCACATGGGACAAAGGGAGCCCCCACCCCCAGCCAAGGGAGGCAGTGAGCAATCCTGCTACCCAGCCTGGGAAACCACGCTTCTTCATGGATCTGTGCAACCTGCAGATCAGGAGACCCCACTCGTGAGCCCAGGCCACCACCAGGGCCTTGGGTCCCAACCACAGAGCTGTGCAGATTCTCAACAGCCAATCAGCTGGAGTCTGCCTAAAACAACAGAGCTCCACAGGGAAGGGACGGCAGCCATCATGCAGCTGCCTAAAATGACTAAACTCCAGGGGGGGGAGTGGTGGGGGCGGGGGCCGGAGGGAGAAGGGCTGCAGCTATCACTGCAGCTGCAGACCGCCATTTTTCCCCAGCTGGTGCTGGGGAAACTGGATGGCTTGGATCCAAGAGGTATTCCCCACAGCGCAGCACACCGACTGTGGCAGATCATGGCCAGATTGCCTCTTTAGGCCAGACCCTGACACATCTCTCCTCACTGGGCAGTACCTCCCTGCAGGAACTTCAGCAACTCTACCCAGGGCCTTAGGGACAGAATGGTGATCTCCCTGGGCCTGAGCCCCTAGGGGATGGGGTGGCCATGGTCTCCATGGACCAGCTGACTTCATCTTTCCTCCTGCTAGCTCTGAGGAATCTGAGCAGACCAGACGAGGGGGTTTCCCCCCAGCACAGCACACCCCCTCCACCAAGGGGCAGCCAGCGTGCTTTATTAAGTGGGTCCTGGATCCCATGCCCCCCAACAGGAGTTGCCAGACAACTTATACGGAGCACTACTCTTGGCATCAGGTCAGTGCCCCTTGAGGACAGAGATCCCAGAGGAAGGAGCAGGCTCCCATCTTTGCTGTTCTCCAGCCTCCTTAGTTAACATCTCCAGGTGCGAGAGGGACCCAGGTGAATAGGGCCTGAAATGAAACTCCAGCAAACCACAGCAGCCCTACAGAAAAGGGGCCTGTTAAAAGAAAAACAAACAGAAAGCAACAACAGCGTCAACCAAAAAGTCTTCACAAAAACCTATCTAAAAGTCAGCAGCCTCAAAGATCGAAACTAGACAACTCATGAAGATGAGAAAGAATCAACAAGAAAATGCTGAAAACTTAAAAAGCCAGAGTGCCTCTTCTCCTCCAAATGATCACAACACCCTCCAGCAAGGGCACACAAATGGGCAGAGGCTAAGATGGGTGAATTGACAGAAGTAGGCTTCAGAAGGTGGGTAATAACAAACTTCATTGAACCAAAGGAGCATGTTCTAACCTAATGCAAAGAAACCAAGAACCATGATAAAAGGTTACAGGAGCTGTTAACTAGAATAACCAGTTTAGATAGGAACAATATGACCTGATGGAGCTGAAAAACATAGCACGAGAACTTTGTGATAGAAGTATCAATAGCTGAATCAATGAAGCAGAAGAAAGAATATCAGAGCTTGAAGACTATCTTGCTGAAATAGAGCAGGAAGACAAGATTAGGGAAAAAAGAATGAAAAGGAACAAACAAAACCTCTGAGAACTATGGGACTACATAAAAAGATCAAACCTATGATTGATTGGAGTACCTGAAAGAGTCAGAAAGAATGGAACCAAGTTGGAAAACACACTTCAGGATATCATCCAGGAGAACTTCTCCAACCTAGCAAAACAGGCCAACATTCAAATTCAGGAAATACAGATAACCCCAGGAAGATACTCCATGAGAAGTTCACCCCAAGAAACATAACCATCAGATTCTCCAAGGTCAAAATGAAGGAAAAAAATGTTAAGGGCACCCAGAAGAAAAGGCCAGGTCACCTACAAAAGGAATCCCAACAGACTAACAGCAGACCTCTCAGCAGAAACCCTACAAGCCAGTAGACAGTGTGGGCCAATATTCAACATTCTTAAAGAAAAGAATTTCCAACCCAGAATTTCATATCCAGCCAAGCTAAGTTTCTAAGCAAAGGAGAAATAAAGTATTTTTCAAACAAGCAAATGCTAAGGGAATTTGTCACTGCCAGGCCTACCTTGCAAGAGCTCCTGAAAAAAAGTACTAAATATGGAAGGGAAAAACCAGTACCAACCACTGCAAAAACACACTGAAGTGCAAAAACCAATGACACTTTGAAGAAATTGCATTAAGTAGTCTGCAAAATAAGCAGCTAGCATCATGATGACAGGATCAAATTCACACATAACAAATTTAACCTTAAATGTAAATAGACTAAATGCCCCAATTAAAACACACAGACTGGCAAATTGAATAGAGTCAAGACGAATTGGTGTGCTGTCTTCAAGAGACCTATCTCACATGCAAAGACACACATAGGCTCAAAATAAAGGGATGGAGGAATATTTAACAAGCAAATGGAAAGTGAAACAAAAGCAGGGGTTGCAATCCTACTTTCCGACAAAACAGACTTTAAACCAACAAAGATCAAAAAAGACAAGGGCAGTACATAATGGTAAAGGGATTAATTCAACGAGAAGAACTAACAATTCTAAATATATATGCACCCAATAAAGAAACACCCAGATTCATAAAACAAGTTCCTAGAGACCTAAAAAGAGACTAAGACGCTGGGCGCGGTGGCTCAAGCCTGTAATCCCAGCACTTTGGGAGGCTGAGACGGGCGGATCACAAGGTCAGGAGATCGAGACCATCCTGGCTAACACGGTGAAACCCCGTCTCTACTAAAAAATACAAAAAGCTAGCCGGGCGAGGTGGCGGGCGCCTGTAGTCCCAGCTACTCGGGAGGCTGAGGCAGGAGAATGGCGTGAACCCGGGAGGCGGAGCTTGCAGTGAGCTGAGATCCGGCCACTGCACTCCAGCCCGGGTGACAGAGCGAGACTCCGTCTCAAAAAAAAAAAAAAAAAAAAAAAGAGACTAAGACTATCACACAATAATAGTGGGAGACGTTAACACCCCACTGTCAATATTACACAGATCATTGAGATAGAATATTAACAAGGATATTCAAAACTTGA
Source organism: Macaca nemestrina (assembly GCF_043159975.1). Taxonomy (NCBI): domain Eukaryota; kingdom Metazoa; phylum Chordata; class Mammalia; order Primates; family Cercopithecidae; genus Macaca; species Macaca nemestrina. Next base: position 63,940,179 of record NC_092133.1, read on the forward strand.
ACTCAGCTCTGGATCAGGTGGACCTGATGGATATCTACAGAACTCACCACCCAAAAAAAACAGAATATACATTCTTCTCAGTGCCACATGGCACATACTCTAAAATTGATTGCATAATTGGAAGTAAAACACTCCTCAGTGAATGCAAAAGAACTGAAATCATAACAGTCTCTCAGACCACAATGCAATCAACTTAGAATTCAAGAATAAGAAAGTGACTCAAAACCACACAACTACATGGAAATTGAACAACCTGCTCCTGAATAACTCCTAGGTAAATAATGAAATTAAGAGAGAAATCAAGGAGTTCTTTGAAACCAATGAGAAAAAAGAGACAAAGTACCAGAATTTCTGGGATGCAGCTAAAGCAGTGCTAAAAGGGAAATTTATAGCACTAAATGCCCACATCAGAAAGCAAGAAAGATCTCAATTTGACACCCTAACATCACTACTAAAAGATATAGAGAGGCAGGAGCAAACAAATCCAAAAGCTAGCAAAAGACAAGAAATAACTAAGATCAGAGTGGAACTGAAGGAGATAAGAGACATGAAAAAACCCTTCAAAAAAAATCAATGAATCCAGGAGCTGGTTTTTTGAAAAAAATTAATAAAATACATATAGACCGTGAGCAACCCGCTTGGGTCCCCTTCCACGCTGTGGAAGCTTTGTTCTTTGACTCTTCACAATAAATCTTGCTGCTGCTCTCTTTCAGCCCCCTGCCCCCCCACCAACTGTAACACTCACCACAAAGGTCCGCGGCTTCATTCTTGAAATCAGCGAGACCATGAACCCACCTGAAGGAAGAAACTCCAGACACATCTGAAGGAACAAACTCTGAACACACCATGTTTAAGAGCTGTAACAGTCACCGCCAAGGTCCACGGCTTCATTCTTGAAGTCAGCGAGACCAAGAACCTACCAGAAGCAACCAATTCTGGACACAGCAAGACATGAGACCTCTACCTACTCACTCAGAATCATTTCTGCACCAACCATGGCCACCTTCGTAGAGCTCAGTACCAAAGCCGAGATGCCCATTGTGGGCCTGGGCACTTAGAAGTCTCCTCTCAGCAAAATGAAAGAAGTGGTGAAGGTGGCCATTGATGCAGGATATCGCCACATTGACTGTGCCTATGTCTAACAGAATGAACATGAGGTGGGGGAAGTCATCCAAGAGAAGGCTGTGAAGAGGGAAGACCTCTTCATCATCAACAAGTTGTGGTCCACTTTCTTTGAGAGACCCCTTGTGAGGAAGGCCTACGAGAAGACCCTCAAGGACCTGAAGCTTAGCTATCTGGATGTCTATCTTATTCACTAGCCACAGGGATTCAAGTCTGGGGATGACTTTTTCCCAAAAGATGACAAAGGTAATATGATCAGTGGAAAAGCAATGTTCTTGGATGCCTGGGAGGCCGTGGAAGAGCTGATGGACGAGGGGCTGGCAAAAGCCTTTGGGGTCTCCAATTTCAACCACTTCCAGATAGAAGGGCTCTTGAACAAACCTGGACTGAAATATAAACAAGTGACTAACAGGCTGAGTGTCACCCATACCTCATGGAGGAGAAACTGATCCAGTACTGCCACTCCAAGGGCATCACCATTATGGCCTACAGCCCCTTAGGCTCTCCAGACAGATCTTGGGCCAAGCCAGAGGACCCTTCCCTGCTGAAGAACCCCAAGATTAAGGAGATTGCTGCAAAGCACAAAAAAACTGCAGCCTGGGTTCTGATCTGTTTCCATATCCAGAGGAATGTGATTATGATCCCCAAGTCTGTGACACCAGCACGCATTGTTGAGAACATTCAGGTCTTTGACTTTAAATTGAATGATGAGGAGATGGCAACCATACTCAGCTTCAACAGAAACTGGAAGGCCTGTAACATGTTGCAATCCTCTCATTTGGAGGACTATCCCTTTGATGCAGAATACTGAGGTTGAATCTCCTGGTGAAATTACACAGGGGATTCTCTTTCTTCACTGAAGTGTGACTATCTCCACTCAAGTCCTATTTTAGCCAAGCTTATCTGAGATCACAGGGAACTTCGTTCTATTGTAGGCCAGAATCAAGGTGCTGTTTTAGACATTTATTTCTGCATGTTCAACTAGGATCAGAATATCACAGAAAAGCATGACTTGAATAAGCAAATGACAATTTTTTCCACATATCTGATCTGAACAAATGTTTGTTAAGCACCAGAAACTCTGCCAACACTGAGGATGTAAAGATAAATAATAAAAAATAATGATGGTAAAAAAAATAGACCATTAGCTAGACTAATAAAGAGGAAAAGAGAGAAGAATCAAATAGACACAATAAAAAATGATAAAGGAGATATCACCAACCATCAGAAAATACTATAAACACCTCTATGCAAATAAAGTAGAAAATCTAGAAGAAATTGATAAATTCCTGGACACATACACCATCTCAAGACTAAACTAAGAAGAATTTGAATCCCTGAATAGACCAATAACAAGTTCTGAAACTGAGGCAGTAATAAATAGCTACCAACCAAAAAAAAAAAAGCCCAGGACCAGACGGATTTATAGCCAAATTCTACCACAGGTACAAAGAGGAATGGGTACCATTCCTTCTGAAATTAATTCAAACAACTGAAAAGGAGGGACTTTTCTTTCACTCATTTTATGAGGCCAGCATCATCCTGATACCAAAACCTGGCACAGATATAACAGAAAAAGAAAACTTCAGGCCAATATCCCTGATGAACATTGACGCAAAAGTCCTCAGTAAAATACTGACAAACCAAATCCAGCAGCATCAAAAAGGTTATCCACCATGATCAAGTCAGCTTTATCCCTGGGATGCAAGCATGGTTCAACATACACAAATCAATAAATGTAATTCATCACATAAACAGAACTAAAGACAAAAGTCACGCAATTATCTCAACAGATGCAGAAAAGGCCTTTGATAAAATTTAACATCACTTCATGTTAACAACTCTCAATAAACTAGGTATTGATGGAACACATCTCAAAATATTAAGAGCCATTTCTGACCAACCCACAGCCAATATCATACTAAATGGGCAAAAGCTGGAAGCATTCCCCTTGGAATCTGGCACAAGACAAGGAAGCCCTCTCTCCTTCTCACCACTCCTATTCAACATAGAATGGAAGTTCTGGCCAGGGCAATCAGGCAAGAGAAGGAAATAAAGGGTATTCAGATAGGAAGAGAGGAAGTCAAACTGTCTCTGCAGAAAACATGATCCTATATTTAGAAAATCCCATTGTCTCAGTCCAAAAGCTCCTTAAGCTGATAAGCAACTTCAGCAAACTCTCAGGATACAAAATCAATGTGCAAAAATCACAAGCATTCCTATACACCAACAATAGACAAACAGACAGCCAAATCATGAATGAACTCCCTTTCACAACTGCTGCAAATAAAATATTTAGGAATACCGATAAAAAGGGATGTAAAGGACCTCTTCAAGGAGAACTACAAACCACTGCTCAAGGAAATAAGGACACAAACAAATGGAAAAACATTCCATGGTCATGGATAGGGAGAATCACTATCATGAAAATGGCCATATTGCCCAAAGTAATTTATAGATTAAATGCTATTTCCATTAAACTACCATTGCCGTTTTTCACAAAATTAGAAAAAACTACTTTAAAATTCTTATGGAACCAAAAAAGACCCCTTATAGCCAAGACAATCCTAAGCAAAGAGAACAAAGCTGGAGGCATCATGTTACCCAACTTCAAACTATACTACAAGGCAATAGTAACCAAAACAGCATGGAATTGGTACCAAAACAGATACACAGACCAATGGAACAGAACAGAGATCTCAGAAATAAGGCCACACATCTACAATCATCTGACATTTAACAAACCTGATAAAAACAAGCAATGGGGAAAGGATTCCCTATTTAATAAATGGTGCTGGGAAAACTGGCTAGCCACATGCAGAAAATTAAAACTGGACCCCTTCTTTACAATTCATACAAAAATTAACTAAAGATGGATTAAAGACTTAAATGTAAAACCAAAAACTACAAAAACTCTAGAAAAAAATCTAGGCAATACCATTCAGGACATAAACAAAGATTTCATGACAAAACATCAAAAGCAACTGCAACAAAAGCAAACTTTGACAAATAGGACCTAATTAAACGAAAGAGCTTCTGCACAGCAAAAGGAACTATCATCACAGTGAACACACAACCTATGGAATGGGAGAAAATGTTCACAATCTATCCCTCTGACAAAGGTCTAATATCCAGAATCTATAAGGAACTTAAACAAATTTACAAGAAAACAATGAACAACTCCATCAAAAAATGGGCAAAAGATATGAACAGACATTTCTCAAAAGAAGATATTTATGTGGCCAAGAAACATATGAAAAAAAGCTCAACATTACTGATCATTAGAGAAATGCAAATCAAAACCACAATGAGATACCATCTCATGAGTCAGAATGGCAATTATTAAAAAGTCAAGAAACAACAGATGCTGGCAAGGCTGTGGAGGAATAGGACTGCTTTTACACTGTTGGTGAGAATGTAAATTAGTTCAACAATTGCAGAAGACAGTGTGGCGATTCCTCAGGGATCTAGAACCAGAAATACAATTTCACCCAGCAATCCCATTACTAGGTATATACCCAAAGGAATATAAATCATTCTATTATAAATATACATGCACACATATGTTTATTGCGGCACTATTCACAATAGCAAAGACATGGAATCAACCCAACTGTCCATCAGTGATGGACTGGATAAAGAAAATGTGGTACATATACACCACGGAATGCTATGCAGCCATAAAAAGGAACAAGATCATGACCTTTGCAGGGACATGGATGGAGCTAGAAGCCATTATTGTCAGCAAACTAACACAGGAACAGAAAACCAAACACCGCATGTTCTCACTTACAAGTGGGAGCTGAATAATGAGAACACATGGACACAGGGAGGGAAACAACACACACTGGAGCCTGTTACGGGGGCGTAGGGAGGGAGAGCATCAGGATAAACAGCTAATGCATTTGGGGCTTAATACCTAGGTGATGGGTTGTTAGGTACAGCAAACCACTATGGCACATGTTTACCTATGTAACAAATCTGCACATCATGCAAATGTATCTCAGAACTTAAAATAAAATTTTAAAAAAGAAGCAATGATACTAGACCCCTATCTCTCACCATACACAAAAATCAAGTCAAAATGGATAAAAGACTTAAGTCTAAGACCTGAAACTATGAAACTAGTATTAATAGAAGAAAACATTGGGGAAATGCTCCAGGACATTGGTCTGGGCAAGATTTTCTGTGTAAGACCTCAAAAGCACAGGCAACCAAAGCAAAAATAGACAACTGGGATTTTATCAAGATAAAAGTCTTCTGTACAGCAGAGGAAACAATCAACAAAGTGCAAAAACAACCCACAGAATGGGGGAAAAGATCCTCAAACTACCCATCTGACAAAGGATTAATAACCAGAGTATATAAGGAGCTCAAACAACTCAATGGAGAAGAAAATAATAATAATCTGATCAGAAAGTGGGCAAAAGAGCTGAACAGACATTTCTCAAAAGAATACATACATGGCTGGACACGGTGTCTCAAGCCTGTAATCTCAGCACTTAGGGAGGCTGACGTGGGAGGAGCAACTGAGGACAGAAATTTGAGACCAGCCTGGACAATATAGCAAGACTCTATGTCTAAAAAAAAAAAAAATTAAATTACCCATGCCTGTAGTAGTCCTAGCTACTTAGGAGACTGAGGCAAGAGGATCACTTGAGCCCAAGTGTTCAAGGCTGCAGTGACCTGTGATCACTCCACTGCACTCCAGCCTGGGTGACAGGGTGAGACCTTATCTTTTAAAAAAAAAAAAAAAAAAAAAGATGATGATAACATACAAATAGCAATGAGTATACGAAAAAATGCTCAATGTCACTAACCATCAGAGAAATGCATATCAAAACTACAATGAGATAACATCTCACCCCAGTTTAAATGGTTCTTATAAAAAAGACAAGCAATAACTGATGCTGGCAATGATGTAAAGAAAGGGAAACCATTATACGCAGTTGGCAAGAATGTAAATTAGTACAGCCACTACAGAAAACAGCATGGAGGTTCCTCAAAAGACTAAAAATAGAACTACCATATGATCCAGCAATTCCACTACTGGGTATACATCCAAAAGAAAGAAAATTGCCAGGGCATGGCAGCTCATGCCTGTAATCCCAGCACTTTGGGAGGCTGAGGCAGATGTGTCAGGAGTTTGAGACCAGCCTGGCCAACATGGTGAAACCCCGTCTCTACTAAAAATACAAAAATTAGCCAGGTATGGTGGCACACACCTGTGATCCCAGTTACTCATGAGGCTGAGTCAGGAGAATCACTGGAACCGGGGAGGCAGAGGTTGCAGTGAGCCATGATCACGCCATTGCACTCCAGCCTGGGCAACAAGAGAGACTCTCTGTCTCAAAAAAAAAAAAAAAAGAAAGAAAGGAAGGGAGGGAGGGAGGGAGGAAGGAAATCAGTATGTCAAAAAGATATATGAACTCCCATGTTTATTTAAGCACTATTCATGATAGTCAAAATATGGAATTAATCTAAATGCTCATCAGTGGAAGAATGGATAAAGAAAAAGTGGTATAAATATTATTCAGCCATAAAAAAGAATGAAATCCTGTCACTTGCAGCAACATGTATGGAACTGAAGTTCATTACCTTAGTTGAAATAAGCCAAGCACAGAAAGACAAATATTGCATGTTCTCACTCATATGTGAGAGGTAAAACAGTGGATCTTATGAAAATAGAGAGAAGACTGGTGGTTACAAGATGACAGGTAGGGTGGGGGGAACAGAAAGATGAAACGAAATTGATTAACCAGATACATATTTATACCTATTCAATAGTTTAATAGAAGAAATAAATCCTAGTTTTTAGATAGATCAGTAGGGTGTTTATAGTCTACAGCAGTCTATTGCACATTTCAAAAAAGCTAAAAGAATAATTCAAATGTTTCTAGCATAAAAAAGACAAATATTTAAGGTGATAGATATCCTAACTACAACAATTTAGTATTTACAAATCATGTATTAAATTATCATATGTACCTCAAAACAATGTACATTATGCATCAATAAAAATAAATTAATTTTTAAAAGGCAAGTAACAATATTTTCAAAACACTAAAAAATAAAGAAATGAAGTAGCAATACATGCTGTAACATGGAAAAACCCAGCAAACATGCTAAGAGAAAAAAATGGACATAAAAAGCCACATATTGTATGATTCTATTTACGTAAAATGTAATAGGCAAACAGAATATAGAGACAGAAAGCAGATTAGTGATTGCAGGGGCTGAGGAAAGTGGGGAGTGAAGAGTGGTTGCTTACTGAGTACAGGTTTTCCTCTTGGGCTGATGAAAATGTCCTGGAATATACAGTATTGACAATAACACAGTATTATGAATGTAATGGAAACCACTGATTCATACACTTGAATGGTTTAAATGGTGAATTTTACCTCAATATAACAAAAGTAGAAAAATTACCATGTACACAGTTACAACTATGTAAAAATATACATAAGTATAGGGGAAAAGACTAAAATAATCGTTTTTAAAAGACTTAGGTGGGTTGAGTTTTTTTCTGTTTTTCAAACTTTTTATTAATATTATATTGTTTTCACAACAAAAAAAGATAATTATCATATATTGAGTACCTACTATACCTACTATATATTAAACACTGTACTAGGCATTTTAATGAATCAAGAGTGTCTTCCAGCCTGCTGGGTAAACAGAAAACATCTGACAGAAACATGGAAGGGAGCAAAGGTATCTAGTTCTAGGAGGAAAAACTAAATGCCTTAGTTATCTATTGCTGTATGACAAACTATCCCTAAACATGGCAGCTTTAAACAATAAATATTTAGCAAATATCTCTTGTGTATTTAAAGGCATGGGCATAGATGAGCTCTCTAAGGTCAATGTGATGGTTAATTTTAGGTATCAACTTGACTGGGCTAACGGATGCTGTGATGGTTAATACTGTCAACTTGATTGGATTGAAGGATGCAAAGTATTGTTCCTGGGTGTATGTGTCAGGGTGATGTCAAAGGAGATAAACATTTGAGTCAGTGGACTGGGAGAGGCAGACCCAGCCTCAATCTGGGTGGGCACCATCTAATCAGCTGCCAACGTGGCTAGAATAAAGCAGGCAGAAGTTGGAAAGAGCAGACTTGCCGAGTGTTCCGGCCTTCATCTTTCTCCTGTGTTGGATGCTTCCTGCCCTCGAACATCAGACTCAAAGTTCTTCAGCTTTTGGACTCACACCAGTGGCTTGCCAGGGGCTCTCGGGCCTTTGGTCACAGACTGAAGGCTGTTGCACTGTCAGCTTCCCTACTTTTGAGGTTTTGGGACTCAGAGTGATCCACCACTTGCTTCCTTTCTCCTCAACCAGCAGACAGCCTATCGTGGGACTTTACCTTCTGATCATGTGAGTCAATTCTCCTTAATAAACTCCCTTTCATATACATGTCTATCCTATTAGTTCTGTCCCTCTAGAGAACCCTGATTAATACAGATGTCCAAATATCTGGTAAAATGTTATCTATGGGTATGTTTGTGAAGGTATCTCCAGAAGAGATAAACATGTGCATCAGTAGAGTGAGTAAAGAAGACCACCCTCACCAATGCAGGCAGGCAGTATCCAATCCACTGAGGGCCTAAATAGGACAAAAAGGCAGAGGAAAGGCAAATTTTTTCTCTCTCTTACTGAGCTGAGACATCCATCTTTTTCTGCCCCCAGACATCAGCATTTTTGGTTTTTGAGCTTTCAGACCTGAACTGAACTATATCACCAGTTTTCCTGGTTCTTCAGCTTGCAGATGGCAGATCATGAGACTTCTCAGCCTCCCTAACCACATAAAGCAATTCCTATAATAAATCTCCTCATGTGTATATGTATATATATACATACGTACACATACACACACACACACACATATATCTTAGGGACCCTGTTTCCCTAGAGAACCCTGACTAATACAGTCAAGGAAAAAGACTTGGTTTCCTATATAATGTAATAGCCCCCCCAAAAAATAAGAATTAGTAAAAGGGATGACAGTATCTTGTAAGGAAATAAAACGGTGCTATAACTCCTTAAAGTTATAAGATTGGTGGTCTGTGGATCTAGTTGTGCCCCAATTATAATCCCAATACATTGATCATAGCTGTATTTTAATGTAATCCTTAAAATTGTTCATTTCAGTTGCCTTTATAAAAATCCCACTACATCAACCCCATATATAGAGCTTGTCCATAGAGTTTCATAGGGAATCAATTCATTTCTATAAATAACTGGGTATAAGATTTCATTCTTAACAAGCTTATTCTGCCCTTCGATATCTGATTTGGTTTAAAAAAATAGATTAAGATGTCTTTGGTAAGTCCAGATCTCTGCTATCACAAAGTCAAAGAAAACTACTTTTTTGAGAATTCGAGGTTGAATATTACACTGGCATCACACCGTTTAAGAAAAGAAGACCCCTGGCCGGGCGCGGTGGCTCAAGCCTGTAATCCCAGCACTTTGGGAGGCCGAGACGGGCGGATCACGAGGTCAGGAGATCGAGACCATCCTGGCTAACACGGTGAAACCCCGTCTCTACTAAAAATACAAAAAACTAGCCGGGCGAGGTGGCGGGCGCCTGTAGTCCCAGCTACTCCGGAGGCTGAGGCAGGAGAATGGCGTAAACCCGGGAGGCGGAGCTTGCAGTGAGCTGAGATCCGGCCACTGCACTCCAGCCCGGGCTACAGAGCAAGACTCCGTCTCAAAAAAAAAAAAAAAAGAAAAGAAGACCCCATCCTTCTTGATTCTTCTTACTTCTTAATTGGCCATGGCATTAAGAGACTGCTTAGGCACGAAAATCCTGTAAGTAAGCTTACCTAGTGCTAACTAGGACATATCTTCAACCTTCTTCAAACATTTACGTATAAGTACCACAGTGACTAAAATCTAACCCACAATTAATTACTTAAGCTTTAAAAGTACGGTCATTTGCAATGCAGCAATTCCTTGGTAATTATTTCCATCACTTTTCATGATACATTTAATTTACTGACTAACGCTTAATGAAGGTTTTATTGCCAATAACTTCATAATATTCTTTGTCCAATTTGTACTAAGTCTTCTCACACATGGTATCCAAAACATATACCTAGAGTTATTCTCCAATTCATATAAAATTACAGAAAAGAAATCCTAAATAGTGGCAAAGCCTCTAAAACTCTGCAGTTGTAGTCAAACCTATTCCTTTCAAGTGAAATGCAAAAGCACACAAGGCAGCTAAGTTAAAATTACCACACTTTGATCACCTCTTGTTGGTTACTATGTGTTTTGTGTGAAATTTTCATAATACAACTGTGTAAAAGAAAGAACAAGGATTTGGGGTCTGATTGGCCTAGCTTGAATTGTGTGGTAGGCAAAAATCTAAGATGTCCCCAATATTCCCACCCCTGCTATTACACTCCCTAAATAATCCCCTTCACTTCTGCAGGACTTATGAATATAATAGAATAATCATCACTTTCATAATTTCATTCTATTATATAAAACTCCATTGTAGCAGACTACAGAGGAATTATCATGCTGATCTTGAAGAAGCAAAGTACCATGCTGTGGAAACAGCCACATGGCAAGGAACAAAGTGGGCAGCCTATAGGAACTGAAAATGCCCCCCTACTGACAAGCAGCAAGTCTTACAACCACAGGAGCTGAATTCTGCCAACAACTAGTTAACTTAGAAAAGGACCCCAAACCTCAGATGAGATTGCAGCCCCAGTCACCACCTTGAGACCAGATGAGACCCTGAGCAAAGAACCCAGTGAACACATAATCACACTCCTCACCTACAGAAACTATGAGGTAATAAATGTGTGTTGTTTTAAGCCATTAAGTTTATGGTTCTTTCTTATGCAGCAATAGGAAACAAATACAAGTCACATGCCCACTCCTTGGCCAGAGGAGGGTGGGATACCTTGACTCACAGACAAAGTAACATTTCATCCAATGGCGGAGGGGTGATGCCCCTTAAGTACAATTGAGGTGTCAGTATCAGTTGGGAGGATAGATTCTGGAATAAAGAACAAAAATGACCCATCACAACACATTCATTATCTGACATCTCATATGCCTTCAACATTCAACTCATGACTCTTCCCTACTGGAGGCTTTGTCTACTGCCATCTATACATCTCAATTTATATGCCATTGTGCCAGAGACTAACAAATAATACATGAGGGCAACAAAATGAGTGAGAACACTAAGCTAATATTACAAGTTATACCTCTGTCTGCCAATACACTCGTGTCGCTTAATGATAAGGATATGTTCTGAAAAATCCATCCTTAGATGATTTCCTCATTCTGCAAACATTATAGAGTGTACTTACACTAACCTAGATGGTATGGACTACCACACACTTAGTCTATATAATATAGCCCCTAGGGTCCCCAACTGGTACCCTAGGAGGTGAGCAGGTGAGAGAGAAAAGCTTCATCTGTATTTACAACCATTCCCCATTGCTCACATTACGACCTGAGCTCTACCTCCTATCAGATCAGCATTAGATTCTCATAGGAGCATGAACCCTACTGTAAAGTGCACAACCTACTGTGATGTAGGTTGTGTGTTCCTTATGAGAATCTAATGCCTGATGATCTGTCACTGCCTCCCATCACCCCCAGATGGGACTGTCTAGTTGCAGGAAAACAATCTCAGGGCTCCCACTGATTCTACTTTATGGTGAGTTGTGTATTTCATTATATATTACAATGTAATAATAATAGAAATAAAGTACACAATAAATGTAATGCACTTAAATCATCCCAAAACCATCCTCCCTCCCCCAGTCTGTGGAAAACTGTCTTCAACAAAACTGGTCTCTGGTGCCAAAAAGGTTGGGGACCACTGGTGTAGCCTATGCTCCTAGACTACAAACCTGTACAGCATATTCCGTAGGCAACCGTAACACAATAGTGTTTGTGTGTATAAACATAAAAAAGATATAGTGAAAACACAGTATTAAAGTTTTATGGGACTACTGCTGTATATGTGGTCCACCATTGACCCAAATGTCATTATGAGGCACATGACTGTAATTAGCTATGTGAACTTGGGCAAGCTATTCATGGCCACAGTTTCCTCCTGTAGATGAAGAGATTGGACCAGCTTTAATGGTTCTTCCAGCATTAAAATTCTATGATTTTACAAAATGCTCCCAAAACCATCAAAATAATTTAAAATAAATTTCTGATTTGCTATAAAAGAAAAAAGAAATGCCATACTGCTCCCAATCACATCCCCTGTTCCTCCCAGTATTCTGTCTGCCTCTGAATATGGCACCAAGAAGGGTTTTCTGAGAAAGTCACAACATATTTGCCTTCCACACCCAAATTAGCTTAATAGAAACTGCCACATTAAAAAAACAGAAACAGGGAGTGGCAGGGAGGAGACCATCAGGATCACCAGTGGACCTTTACCAACTGAAATTTGTATATGGTTGCAAAACAATGTTTTATGATATGATTGTCATGAATTAGGAGCATATGTATTTTACTTCTGTATTCCTAACTTGCTGCTCACTGCATTAAATGACAATGCTAAAGACTTAAGGTTGGAGCCAAAAGAACTCATTTGGATTTGGAAACTCACACTTTTGCAGGGGGGGGTGGTGGGAGGAATCAACAATTTTGATCTCTTGGCTCATTCTAGCATTATAATAAATCAGCAAAGAAAAAAATTATTTCACTGTTTTAAAAGCCTACATTAACTCAAACAAGCTAAAAGTTAAATATTAAATATAGGTATTTCACTTGAAATGTTGCAAAGACATTTTAATCACAATTGTTCTCACAAAATATACAATAACTTTATAATAGATTATTTTCCCCATAGTCTTGCTTTCCCCTCCCAAAATAAAGAAAGCCCTCTCAAAGTAAAAATTTTGATTGAGCAATTTTAACCATAATCAATTTCCATTACTGTCAAGCTTTGAAGCAATTGAAGGGATTCTTTAAAGGGAAAGGAAAGGTTATGGAAGAAAAGGAGCTTTCAGTAAACATTATCATCATTCAACTGCACAGAAGGAAAGATAAAAATTGCTTCAAGATCAAAATACAATGAGTAAAATTAGGTAAAGTTAAATTCTAGGTTATCTCAGGGCATAGGTAAGGGAGGAGGTTACCCCTCATATTGTCTTATGCCCAATTTCTGCCTCCAAAGAAAGAAGTAGTAAAAACTAAAAGGCAGAAATGAAATCCACTGGCAGACAGCCCAGCGCCACACCCTGGGCCTGGTAGTTAAAGATCAACCCCGATCGGTTATGTTATCTATAGATTACAGACATTGTATAGAAAAGCACTGTGAAAATCCCTGTCCTGTTCTATTCTGTTCTAACTACTGGCACATGCAGCCCCCAGTCATGTACCCCCTGCTTGCTCAATCCATCATGACCCTCTCACGCAGACCCCCTTAGAGTTGTAAGCCGTTAAGATGGACAGGAATTGCTCACTCAGGGAGCTTGGGTTTTGAGAAGTGAGTCTTGCCAATGCTCCCAGCTGAATAAAGCCCTTCCTTCTTTAACTCCGGGTCCGAGGAATTTTGTCTGCAGCTTGTCCTGCTACATAGGTACAATCTAAGGACAAGATTTAAAAAACAAAAATGTTCTTGCACAATACCTATTGGAAAAAGTGCAAGTGAATTTTGTGTTTATGATAAAATCCATGCCTGGCCATATTGGGAATTATTTTGTTCCCATGCAGTATTCATAGAGAAAATGGGATCCCTCCTGTAGCTCTGCCAAAATAAAAGAATAAAATTCCTGAAAGAACAATCTCAAATCAGACAAAATTTATCCTCACAATTCTCAAATATTCTGCTCCTCTTCCACAATTAAATGGGTGTAGACATTTAACACTACACTTTGGTTTCGAGAAATGGTATGGAAGGTCTCAAGAAAAGTTACACACCTTAACTAGCGGAACCACAACACAGAGGCTTCCAAAGGTGGAGCTGCCTTCCTGCCTTATTATGAAACGTACCATTATGAGAAGGGCAGTGAGTTTCCATGAATACTCCTAGAAACTTGAACTAGTGAAAGGCCTTCTGTTATTTTTCTCAAATTGTCCACCAACAGAACTTGGCGCTTCTGTGGCGCCACGTGACGCAGGTAGTGGCTTCGGAGGCGCTCTGGAATCAGCGCGCCAACCTGCGGCACAACCCCGGGCCTCAGGCCTGAGGTGGGCAACAGGACCAGACCTCGGTTCTCAAGGCTTTAACGAAATAACGCTGGTAAAGCATCTAGGGCAGAAGCCACAGAGAACACAAGAAGGCATTAATGGCATTTGAAGGTACTGAATGCAGACTAATGCGCAGAACTTGGTTCTCAGACCACGTCCCCGGCCACCCATCTCCTGAGAGAGCGGAGAGCACACTTGCGGCCTGACGTCTCCCAGCTGAGCTCGGCAATGAAAGGATCACTGAAGAATTAAAAAATGGGAGACGACTGCTTGGGCAGAAGCCCGCGGGGGACTAGCCCACGGGCAAGTATCCCGACTCCTCACACTTCCTGCCTCAATGCGCAGAAGAAAGTGTTCTGAAGGCGACGCCCCGCCGAGGCGGGAAACGCCGCGGAAGACGCTTCTCTCGCAGAAATGCCAAATTTTCGGGAGCGCGGGCCCGCAGCACGTAAGAGAACAGATCTTTTTGTTTCACGGCCCTCTGGTAGACTTAATGAAGCGGGAGGGCGAAAACCAGGTCAACGACCAGAAGCCAGGCAAGGTTGCGATTTTCGAAGCACAGCGAAGGGAAGAGTTTCTAAGTTCTGAACGTACCTCTACTCAGGGTGGTTTACTATTATTTCTTCGCGTCTACCCTGTAGTTCCCGCACCCGGAGCCCTCAGCCCCGCCGCTTCTCGGCGAGCTGAGCTCAGAGGGTGCGTGCCCCGCCCGCTCGCGGGCCTGGCGTGAGCGCAGTGGTTGTTACACTAAAGTGTCTCCGCCTCTCCGATCTCCTCGTGGCAGCGATGGCCGAGTGGTTAAGGCGTTGGACTTGAAATCCAATGGGGTCTCCCCGCGCAGGTTCGAACCCTGCTCGCTGCGGAAGCGGGTGCTTCTGTCTTTTCGATTATTTTTAATAAATACCTTCAAAAGAAAACTTTTACTCTTCTCTCTGTATTTTCAATGCCTGCCAGCTAAATGGCGCGCCAACGGAGTGGTTTTACACGCCGTAGAAAAGTAAATAAATGTCAGTGCAAACACGCACTGTTTACACCAAGAGGAAAATCCTTCCACTGCCCTAAAAGGCAAGGTAACTAACTCCTCGTGCTCCGTGAGAAGAGCAAGCTGGCAAAATAGAAGTAAAATGAATATAAATACTGATGCAAGTTTTCGGGCTATCACAGCCTGAGCAAACTATCAGCTCACTAAAACTAAGAACAACGCTATGCCACCTTCCCTTCCATCCCAGAATCACTTCCAACGGTTTGCAGACCACATCCAAAAGTGATATGAAATGGGAGATAATAAAAGCAATTTTAAAGTTCTACTTATAAAGCATCTTAGACACATCCACATAATGTAATACTATGCATGTAAGCATTAAAATGATGTTAATGATGTGGGAGGGCCTTCCCAATGCATTGCCCAATGCAAAAACTAGGACAGATCGAAAAACAGCATTATGATAACATTTTTGTTAAGCAATTCATGTATATACCCATTCATGTGGGAAAAATGGGAGAGAAAGAGAGAGAGATGGAGAATGAATGGAGGCTGGAAAGAAATACACCAAAATGTTAGCAGGGATTATTATCCCTGGGTGGTGTGATTTGGGAAGATTTTTGTTTTCTTAAATAATTTTTTCCTTAACTGGGTTTTCTAAAATTTCTACATGGACCCAGTATTATGTTTTAAATAAGAAAATTGTGAGGTTAGTCTTTGGGACCCTACACATCCCCTGTCTGCTTCCTGTAACCCACTTTCACCATATCTCTCCCACCCCATGCTTCCCAGGCGCTCTTACGGACTTACCTGATACCTCAAGGCTAGGGATAGTTTTCTGTGGTACCTAAGTGGATTCCACCCACACAGCCCCATCCTATTTGAGACTTGGCTGAACACACACACTCACCATATTTACATTTTCAATCCGTCTTCTCTGCCCAATCCCCACCCTTTCTGCCCCCATTTAAGTCACTTACGAGCAGCTGCATTAGTTTCCTAACTGGTCACCTTTCCTGTATCAGTCAGGATTACATTCAGCTGCAAATAACAGAAAATCCAATTCTAGTGACTTAAACTCATAGGGATTTGTCTCTAAAAACCTGGGAGATTAATACCATTCCTGTATCCAAGAGAATGAAATAGTCTATAACTTATTTGTTTGCATCTAAAATTTTTAAAAATACGTGACACTATATTAAAATGGCAATCCTGGCCAGGCGCAGTGGCTCATGCCTGAAATTCCAGCACTTTGGGAGGCTGAGGCGGGTGGATCACCTGAGGTCAGGAGTTCGAGACCAGCCTGGCCCCATGGTGACCCCATCTCTACTAAAAATATGAAAATTAGCTGGGCCTGGGGGCAAGGACCTGTAATCCCAGTTACTCAGGAGGCTGAGGCAGAGGAATCTCTTGAACCAGAGGCGGAGGTTGCCGTGAGCTGATATCACGCGACTGCACTCCAGCCTGGGCAACAAGAGTGAAACTCCATCTCAAAAAAAAAAAAAAGTGAATCCAAGAAGGAGAGATATCTAAAATTATAAATTAAAACATTCCATCAAAAAGGCAAATTAATGATCAATTTTATTTCTAAATGGTTCTCTCCAAGCTGTAAAGTTAGCTTCATTTGACAACTCTTTTTTCTTGTGAAATATCTTATGGTTTCAAGAAATGTTTTCAAATAGTCACTTGTCACCATTTTTTAAAAAAAGAAAGAAAGAACAAAGAAATCTGGGAATAGGAAATTCTCAGATGGAACAGGAAACAGGCCTCTTTCCATCTTTCTGCTCTGCCATTTTTAATATGCATATACAGCTTTTCATCTCATAGTCCCAATATGGTTGCTATACCTTCAGACCTTACATATGCATTCAACCAAGAAGAGGAGAGACAAGACCCTCTTTTATATCTCATTTACCCAAACTATGTATCATGGCTATCATTAGCTAGAAGGAATCTTGGTGAAGTTTAGCTGGGTATATTGCTCCCCAAATTGAAATTCGGAAGGAAGAAAATCAGATGGTACTAAGTGAAAATCAGTTACGTCTGCCACAGTCCTATAACAGGAAAGTCAAAGCTTGTAGACATTGGGCCTTCAAGACAAGTCCCCTGCCTTCCCTTCTGACCTTCCCACCCTTCTCCTCCTTCTCCTTTGGAGTTACTGGAAGACCTCCCAGCGCTGCATGCTGGCTCATGCCTTTGGGCCTTTTTAACATGTTCACATGTGACTACCTGGAATATCTTCACCCTTGTCCCCTCACTAGAGGAAAAGGGCTACCTAGCATTTGAAGTCCCTTCTTATTTAGGGGACTTGCTTTCCTTTTGAATCTAGGTGTGAGGCTATAATCCACTCCCAACCCCACTCCCAGCATAGAAGCTGAAAAAGTCACATGCTGTCTCAGACTCCCTTGCAGCTGAGGAGGCAGCATGTGACCTAGGCTCAGCCAATCAGATGTACCCATGCCCAACTTTCAATCCAGAGCTGTTATTAATAATACAAAAAGCAAGTAGGATGGAAATCCATCCTTGCAGTGGGTAGAGGCAACAATGGCACCCACAGGGATTGCCAGAGCCAGAGCTGCAACTGGAGTTTACAGCTGTTCAGCAGCAGAACAATAAGGTCTACACAAGACTAATTTTGTAGCATCATTCTGCTGTGATCTTGAACTCCGCCTACCCTAACTTACTCCTGTTCTACTTTCCAAAAGTGATTTTGCAGCCTTCTTGGCAAATCTACAAACTACTCAATATCTTTCCAGTAAGTTCCTATGAGTTTCTGCTTAAATCAGCCCCATTTGAAAAAAAAAAATTTTTTTTGGCTTCCAAAAGTTTTAGATATAACTCCCCCTCCGCCCATCATTGTCTGCTAAGAAAACTCATATTCTTTCAAGTCCCACTTCTCAGGGAAAGCTTTCCTGCAAAATCTCCCAGGCTGATTCAAAAGCCACCCTTTAGGCAGGATGCAGTGGCTCACACCTGTAATCCAAGCACTTTGGGAGGCCAAGGTGGGCGGAACAACTGAGGTCAGGAGTTCAAGACAAGCCTGGCAAACATGGCAAAACCCTGTCTCTACTAAAAATACAAAAATGAGCTGGACATAGTGGTGCACACCTGTAGTCCCAGCTACTTGGGAGGCTGAGGCAGGAATATCACTTGAACCCAGGATGTGGAGGTTTCAGTGAGCCCAGATTGTGCCATTGCACTCCAGCCTGGGGGACAGAGCAAGACTCCATCGCCAAATAAATAAATAAATAAATAAAGCCACCCTATTTTTTTTTTTTTTTTTTTTTTTTTTTTTTTTTTTTGAGACAGGGCCTTGCTCTGGTCACCCAGACTGGAGTGCAGTGGCAATCACATCTCACTGCAGCCTCAGCCTCTCGGACTTAATTGGTCCTCCCACCTCATCCTCCTGAGTAGTTTGGACTGCAAGTGCACACCACCATGCCTAGCTAATTTTTTTATTATTTTTTTGTAGAGACAGGGTCTCATTATGTTGCCCAGGCTGGTCTCAAATTCCTGGCTCAAGGGATTCTCCCATCTCAGACTCCCAAAGTGCTGGGATTACAGGCCTGAGCTACAGTGCTCAGCCTCCGGAAGCCCCTTTAATTCTCCCATTTCCTATTATAGCAAGGCTGACATTGCACTGTTTCCACCTGTTTGCCTTTCTTACCACTAAATGGTAAACTCCCTGAGAAAGTGTAAAGGGATAATATCTCTCATTTTTGTGCCCCTACATACGACAGAAAAGGGACTCAAATTTTTGATGAAATAATGAATGAATATATGTCGGCACACATCCATACTTCACCCCTAGAATGCCCAAAAAAAGTGGGAGAGAAAGGAGGGGCTTAACATGCTGTTCTCCTTTTGAAGGCCACTAATCTTGGCCTTAATATAAGTTTTTGTAATATTGAGTATCCCCCACCTAAAATAGTTTTAATATAAAAGAGGTCAGAGGACAACAGCCTATGTACCCTTCCTTCCCTTTCCATATTTTTTCCTTACCTTTTCTTCCCATCCTTTGTCTTCTAGCACTAAAAGGGCAGACAGAACCAGGAGGCAAGTATGTACAGACCTCTGCCTTCATGGGTCACCCCCACCTTTGTCTCCTTGAGAATGTTCACTTTCCAACTGGCCTCCATACAACTCAAGGTTTAGCTCTCTCCATGGTGAGCAAAGGAAAATCCATGGAAGGGGTGGGGGTGGATGTGGAAGAGGTTCTGCAGCGCACTCCTCTTCTCAGAGGAAACCATTTCAACTCCTCTTTCCACATTTCTCTTCTCCAGAGTTCTCTTATCCACTACCAACCCTCCTGTGCATCCCCTCGAGCCAGTTTTTTCTGACCCAACCTCACATGATGCACTGTCTTGAGGATTTTCTTTCAAGACCCCAACTTTTTCATTCTTTTATGTTACACAGCAATTCAGCCTTGTCCCTGCGATCTGGCCTCAACATGCCTGGCAATCAGAGCCCTCTTCGAAGGCAGAGGAAGTTATAAGTATAATATCAAGGTCCCCTTCTCCCAAATGTTTTTCTACCTACTTCCTTCAATAGAAATTAAATCCTGCAACTTTCTGATCCTGCAACAGTCTGATTCACTTCAACAGACTGAAGTGAATGTTTTGCAAATTGTAATCAGTTAATCTGTAGGAATACTGAATAAACAATTATCCTTCCCTTCTAAATCCAGGTCCCAAATCCATCCCAGTTTGTGGCATTTCCAGCCATGGAGCAGGACACATCCACTTGGAATGATCCTGATATTTCCCTGTTCCTTAACCCATTTCCTATTCAACCCAAGTGCCATTGAGTTTGCCCCTAAAACTGCTGAGAATCCACTTTGTTCCATACTTACTACCACCACCCAGTCCAAATCAACACTACCTCTCATCTCAACTACTTCTCAGCCTCTTAATTATCTCCTCCAATCCACTCTTCCTCCCCTCCAATCTGTTCTCCATAAAATAAAATTTTCTTTTAAAATGCACATTTGGTCTTATAACCTTCCTCCTGAGAACTCTTCTGGGGATTTCCATGTGCTGTTACAATAAAGACTAGAATCGCCAGCATGACCCCATAGCTCTCCATGATCCTGCATGGCATAATTACTGGGCCTCTCCCCTTCATTCTCTAGCCATGTGTACTTTCTTTCCTTTTAGTTCCTTGAAGAGTCCAAACTCTTTCCCACGTTAGGAATTCTGTACATGCTCCAATGTCTCCATCCCCATCAAACTGACCAGTCCTCTTTCTTATGTAATTTCATACCGTTTTACTCTTTTTCTTCACAACACATCATGCTTTGTGATATTTTAGTGTGAAATATTTGCTTAATATCTCTGTGTGTGCGCGCGCACGTGTGTGTGTAAAACCACAAAATCCCCTTATCTGCTATTTAATGGGCCTTCAATAAGTAATATTGTTGAGTGAATTTTGTGATTGTGAGGATCAGAAAGCAAGAGGTCTCAGAACACCTGCAGGGGTGGGAAACAGAGGGTAAACTGTGTTTTCCTGCAACTTTGGGGATGAATCAAAACTGTGTCTGAAGAGATTTGTGCCCTGACTGCATAGATCTGCAGGAATATTGCAGCTCAACCATTTGATATATTGCAGAACTGTTTAGCGTGATTTATGAAGCTGTTGTTCTGTTTTAACTCAACGTGTTCATTGCAAAGGAGTTTCATCCTCAGAGTTTTCATTAATGGAGGCATTGTTGTGTAGTGAGGCAGTAGAAAAAGGAAGTGAGAGATAGGGCTGGCCTATGACCTGTGTAAAGCTTGCATTTCAAGTCCCCTCTGGAGGGAATGCCCATTTCTGGAGTCTTGTTTCCCAGTGTGCCCATGTCCCCAAAAACATCTGATCTCAGGCTCTTTCTACATATTAGAGTGCAAACAACTAATAATAATACCTAAGTCTTAGCTCCTGCAGGGATGAGAGAGACAGAGGCTCTGACACTGGAATTTTCAGGTAAAGCAGATATCCTGTTCTATCTGAAGCACTGATGGAGAAAACATAGAGCTTTCAGCTCTTGTTCCAAAGACTAGTTTCTTTCCCAATCTGCATGAAGTTGATCAGTCAAGCTCACCCAAGCTCATAGACTAGAAGCCCCAGGAAATGAATTATTTCTGTTTCCTTCCCACCATCCCACACACATGCTCTTAAAATATCCATTCCCTTCCCTCCCCTCAGGTCCTAGGTGCTGAGACAGGCTCTCACAGCCCAGAGAGTAGTTGTGATGGACTTAGTCTTACCTCAGCTGCTTTGTCTGGTGCTGGGTTGCCAAAGGAGGCATGCATGAGTAAGGCCAGTTCTCCATTCATATCTCAGACCATTTAGAAGAATTCAGTGACAGAGGATGTGGCCTGTGGATTTTATGCTCGTGATGCTTTCTGCTGCTTGAGGTCGGATTGGAGAAGAGACTAGGGCTGACAAGCTTCTCACTCAGGGGCTGAGGTAGGGCACAGCTCCTGTCTGCTGGACTCATAAATCCCCTGGTCCCCACCCCAGGGATCTCAGAGGCTCCCTTTGTTCTTTTAATTTTTATTCTAATAAAACCTCCTACATAACATAGGTCTACAAAGACTCTTGGGGAATATATTTCCCTCCCAAACATACTCATTTGAGACAAAATTATCAAAACATTTGTTCAGGCCAGGCACGGTGGGTCCCACCTGTAATCCCAGCAGTTTGGGAGGCCCAGGCAGGCAGATGTCTTGAGGTCAGGAGTTTGAGACCAGCCTGACCAACACGGTGAAACTCCATCTCTACTAAAAACACAAAAATGATCTGGGCGTGGTGACGCATGCCTATAATCCCAGCTACTCGGAGGCTGAAGCCTGAGAATCTCTTGAACCCGGGGGGTGGAGGTTGTAGTGAGCCGAGACTGTGCCACTGTACTCCAGCCTGGGCAACAGAGTGAGACTCAGTCTTAAAAAAAAAAAAAAAAAGATTGTTCAGCACACGAACTTTAGACACATTTTATCTGACATCACAAATCATTCCAAGAGATGAATATACACAGTGGCCCTCTGAAAGCTACTTGTCTTCCAGATGTAAAGACACATACATCATTGGAGACAGAATGCTAGTGTTTTGAAATAACATATGCTTAGGATGTTGGAGCACAGAAATGCTGCACTTAACTTTGGTACCCACATCTAGTGCAGGGGTTAGTTAGCAACTTTTTCTACAGAAGGTCAGCCAGTAAATATTTTAGGTGTTGCAGGCCATATGGTTTCTGTTGCAATTACTCAACTCTGCCTTTGTATCACAAAAGCAGCCATAGATAATCTGTAAACAAATGAGTGTGACTGTGTTCCAATAAAACTTTATTTACAAAAACAGTGGGCTGGATTTGGCCCGTGGCTATAGTTTATTTCTGCTCTAGAGGATTCTCCTCACTATAATAAAAAAGTTCTCCCTAAGTTATCACTGTGAAGATATCATTAAGTGGGACACTGTCAAGAGGCCGGTTAACATTTCACTAGTTCTTCCTGGTTTATACACATCCAAGAAATCTCATGATTTCCATTAACACAAAGACACCAAGAAAGGACATCAGTAATACACACATGAGGCAAGTTGCAAATGAATGTTTTTTAAGATCATTTTATCTCAATACATCAGAATGGCCCAAAGCCTTCCAGAATCCTCTCCTGTATACTGCGATTCTCTGCTCCACTTGCCAGTGGATGAGGTGCAGGTCCTGCTTACCTAGTTTCTCCTTTCTCTGTAGTTAGTATTGTATCTGCTGCTGTAAACAAAGCCCTTCAGCCCTTGAGCATGTTAAGATGTAACCTGAATCCAGGTTTGCAAGTTTATTTGTGAAGTAATTTGAAGGAATAGGAAGAATTTGAAGGAATAGGAAAAATGGAGGCTTTGAAGTCAGAGCAACCAAGCATCAAATATAGGCTCCTTCCCTTTCTTGCTATGTAACTTTGGGCAGTTTGCATAACCTCTCTGAGCCTTAATTTCCTTATCCCTAAGTGGTAATAATAATTACTTCTACCTCATGACATTGTCAGCAGTACTGCCATTTTCTAAGTTCGAACCACAGGTCAGGCACTGTGATGAGGGTTCATTCATTTAACCTCCAAAACAGACCACAGCTAGTTTACAGATGAAGAGGTGAAGATGAGATCACATGCTGGTATTCTCTTCCCCTTTTGCCAAAATGGGTCCCCCATAGAGGTATCTGCAACCAACTCAAGGGAGACACTAGACAGGGATTTAAAAAAAAAAAAAAAAAAGCCATTTGACTCATGTTATTGAAGGAGTGGAATGTTCTTTGCTCTTTTGTCTCTCCAAGCTGGATAAAAGGAGGAACAAGTTCCCTGGGAGTTGATGTACAAAGCTGCCCAGAGTTGACTCTAGCCGAGAATGTGTTTGGGACTGCATGAGGCTGTCTCTGAGAAGCTAACAGCAGCTGCTCTGACATTCTCTCTGATCTAGGCCTTTTTTTTTTTTTTTTTTTTTTTTTTGATGCCTATTACAGCTCATGATTGGTTTTACAATATAATTCCCCGGCCTATGTAACACTCATCATTCCAGGTTCATCTCCAAACACTTTTTAAAAAATATATATCAACCGCATGATATGTGTCAATGACCCCTGAATGTGAGATATTCTGTCCTTGAAAGGAAAGACTTGGAGGAGCCTTCTCTCCCGGCATCCCTGGACTGGGTAAGACTGTTTAGTCACCATCACCATTGCCTCTTTCTTTTTTTTTTTTTTTTTTTTTTTTTGAGAAGGAGTTTTGCACTAAGTGCCCAGGCTGGAGTGCAATGACACAACCTCTGCCTCCCAGGTTCAAGCAATTCTCCTGCCTCAGCCCCCCAAGTAGCTGAGATTACAGGCATGCACCACCACACCCAGCTAATTTTGTATTTTTAGTAGAGAGGGGTTTTCACCATGTTGGCCATGCTGGTCTCGAACTCCTAAACTCAGGTGATCTGCCTGTCTCGGCCTCCCAAAGTGCTGGGATTATAGGCGTGAGTCACCACGCCCAACCGCCATGGCCTCTTTCTAGACACCGTTCTGACCACCTCTCTCTCCTGCCCACAGACCTCCAGTAGATAGCTGGCAGAGTAAAGGCCAAGCTTCCCAGTTTCATTCACAAGGCCCTTCATAATTTGGCCCTAACATCTTTTCAACCTTGTCTCATAATACTGCCCAGCATGACTCCATAAGACATACAGTTAGGCTGCCTTACACACTCCCACAGAACCGAATAGCAATTTCTGGTCCTTTCACACATTGAAATCCTTGGTTAGAAACTTCTCCAGATCTTAATGGTTTCCTGGAACATACACACTCCTCAACATGCACACACAAATACACACACACTCCACACACATGCACACACATGGATTTAAGAACATACACACAAATAAATTTAAATAGGTATATATAAGCAATAACTAATTTATGTTCGGTCTCATTTTCAAGAAATACTCCAAGGCCAGCCATGGTAGCTCATGCCTGTAATCCCAGCACTTTGGGAGGCCAAGGCAGGCGGGTGGTTTGGGGTCAGGAGTTCGAAACCAGACTGGCCAACACGGTGAAACCCCGTCTCTACTAAAAATACAAAAATTAGCTGAGTGTGGTGGTGGGCACCTGTAGTCCCAGTTACTTGGGAGGCTGAGGCAGGAGAATCACTTGAACCCCATGGGCAGCGGTTGCAGTGAGCCAAGATCACGCCACTGTACTGCTGCCTAGGCAATGGAGCAAGCCTGTGTCTCAAAAAAATTAAAAAAGAAAAAGAAATACTCCAGAAAAGCTAGGTATACTAGAAAAACAGTCGAGAATTAAAACACCAAGAATCTTATTTCATGGCAAGACAAGCAGTGATTTTTATTATTAAATAATATTAATTTGCTTATTGAATAGGTCATATATTCTCATGGCTCAAAAATCACAATGGCTCCCTCTCACCCCTGTCCTCTGAGGTCCCCTTCCCAAAGGCCACCCATCATCAGTTTCTCACCTTTTATTTCGGTGTATTCTTTTTTTTTTTTTTTAATTTATTTATTATTATTATACTTTAAGTTGTAGGGTACATGTGCATAACGTGCAGGTTTGTTACATATGTATACTTGTGCCATGTTGTTGTGCTGCACCCATCAACTCGTCATTTACATCAGGTATAACTCCCAATGCAATCCCTCCCCCCTGCCCCCTCCCCATGATAGGCCCCGGTGTGTGATGTTCCCCTTCCTGAGTCCGAGTGATCTCATTGTTCAGTTATGCACATAAAAGAACATATACATATTGTTCACAAATGTTAGCATATTATTCAAAATGTTCTGAACCCTGCTTTTGTTATTTAAAGATATACACTATCTTTCTGTGTGAAGAGTTTGCTCACTAAAACTGGCCTCTGCTAACTCAAATGCCAGCTGCAGGTAGAGCTCACTGCCTCAGAATAAATAGATCATTATTTATTTAACCAAATCCCTACTGAAGACCATTAAAGTTGTTTCTAATCTTTTGATTTCGAAAAACAAATGCTTAAAAAAAAAAAAAAAAAAAAAAAAAACTTGTGAGATTTTTCCAAAGCAGGAATCTTAACCCAAGTCATCCAGAATTAGAATTAGAAGGGGTCAGCACCTTGTTCAGGTATCAGAAATTGCGCACAAGAAATCACTGTAGTTCAGCAGTCCTAGAAGCACAGCCTACACAAATACCCGAGAAAAAGGAAGCACACTCACTCCCACCTCAGTCTATTCCATTTCCAGAGAAAACGAAGAGCCAGAAGGAAAAGTATTCCTTTACCTCATGACTTCTCAAATGAGTCAATTCTTAGAAACTGTTTCTTTCCTTACTACTTCTGTCTCCCCTCCCTTCTCCTTAGCTCCATTAGCTCCCCAGAAATGACTGGACTTCCTGGAATTTTTTATCAACAATTCAAGATGCTCCAGTCGTAATTTCTGTGACCATAGCCTCTGCTAACTCAAATACCTTCTGGGTGTAGCACCCACTGCCTCTGGCTCATAAGAGGGACAGATAATGACTGGAGTTACAAAGAAAGTAGGTCTGGAGCCTTCCCTGCAGAGTGTCAAGGGTCATTTATAAAGCAAGAGAGGGATGGGAGGTCCGTGAGACCCACTCTCAGTTCCCGCTTCAGCTTGCAGAACCTTTCAGGGATAAGATGTATAACCCTATGAATTTTTTTCAGTACCCACATGTATATCATGACACAATCCCAACTCCTTTGCAAGACTGACTTGAAGGTACATTCACTCTGGAAGCTAATTTATTTCTAAAATGCAGGCAAAGAGGCTCAGAGATGCTGTTATCTATTGCTTCTCCTATTCCTGCTTTTGCCACGAAAATTAGCCAATATATCGTTCAAATCTACTTTTGACAATTTGATTTTGGTTTACATCCATCCGGGCTTGAAAAATGACCAGGGCTGAGGTATATTGATGCCTCCTGAGCCACTCATTTCTAACACATATTAATACATCAGCACTACCTTCAAGTAGTATGTCTTTCTGAATTATTCTTTGGGTTTTTCCCCCCACTGCTTTTAAAACTTCATTTAAAAAAATAACACTCAAACCATTTTTCTCAAGATTGTCTCTATAAAACATCCAACCTGTTAGCGGCTAGGCTGTACCTTCACATCTCAGTTTTTTAGTTGCTTTTTTTTACTCTCTATTATTATTATTATTATTACTACATTTGAGGATTTCTCAGTGGGGGTAATGTTTGGCTACTGGGAAAATAGGGAGGTTTTCATCTTTCCAGCTAAAATCTACCACAAAGCTGAAACATTTTCTTGTCATGACTCTTCAGGCTGCAATGTCACAGGTTCTGATGGACGCTGTCTACATTTTTTAAATGATAAAAGTATCAGACTTCGTATATGAGTCAGTCTCAGCAGGAAACAGAAAGCACAGTCAATTTAGAACAATTCTATTCAGATTTAATAAAAAGACTACAAAGGTATAGGGAGAATATAAAGAAACCACAAGGGACACTGAGCTGCCATCACCCCTAAGAAGGGAGAGAGCAGCCACCAGACTCCTGAAAGAGAAAGTTCTGAGGCAAGGGCTGCCCCTGAGGAGGAATAAATATATACTCCTAAATTGCATTGCTAAAGAGGACACAACCAGGGCAAGGTGATCCTTCCTGGAGGGAGCTGTGGTAGTAAAACACCACCTCACTCATCTCCCTTCTTCTGCTCCCCAGTTAGGCCTCCCTGTTGGCCAAATGCAACTGCTCAAACTCTGTGTCTGAGAACAGGACACAGAGTGGGTTTGGAAAGACAAATAGGAGATAGCTGGGACTCTGACTTACAAAAAACTTGGGAAATAGAGAAAATAATCATCCATAATCCAGCACCTTAACACATTAATCTTTCCTATATTTATATTGTCTAATATACGGTTACATTAAAAATTAAATCATTAGGGGCATGGTGGCATGTGCTTGTACTCCCAGCTACTCAGGAGGTTAAGGCAGGAGGCTGACGTGGGAGGATCACTGGTGTTCAGGAGTTCTAGTACAGCCTGGGTAACATAGCAAGACTCTGTCTCAAAAAAAAAAAAAATTGCCAAGGCTGGAGTGCAGTGGCACAATAACAGCTCACTGCAGCCTTGACCTCCTAGGCTCAAGCCATCCTGCCACCTTCACCTCCAGAGTAGCTGGAACTAAAGACATGTGCTACCATGCCCAGCTAATTTCTTTCTTTTTTGTAGGGATGGGATCTTGCTATGTTGCCCAGACTGATCTGTAACTCCTAAGCTCAAGTGATCCTCCTGCCCCTGCCTCACAAAGCCCTGGGATTACAGGCATGAGCCACTGCCCCTAGCCCCCACAAAAAAAAATTCTTAACACTATGGCTAATCATTTCAAAAAAATAAAAATTACAAAATTACAAATTAAATCATTAAATCATTGAATATTTCAAACACACAGAGATGCACAAAAGACATCATATATTTTGTATTTTTCATTAAAATTATCTTAGGGGCTTTTTGCTGCTTCTTTGTCTTCATAATCATGATTTTTTTTTTAATTTTTCCTTTTTGGTCCTGTCTCTGGAGACATAATCATTGTTTTTAACAGTTCTACAGTAGACTACACAGTAGCTGCACCAAATTTAAGAAATCAACTGTTGCACACTTAAACTCTTTTTTCTTTGCATGTAATGTTGTTATGTGTATCTTTATGATACAAGCTTTTTTCCATAATTCATGTCATTCCTTTAGCCCTACCTCTATAGTTCCAAGAATGCAAATATTGAGGCAGAGGATATGAACATGTTTATGTCTCTAAATATGTATTTCTAAATTGCATTGCTAAAGAATTATACCCATGTTTAGGGCCACCAAGAATATATAAGAAAACTAGAATCATGGAACCCTCATCGACATTGAGTATTATCTCTTTCAGCTTTTTTTCCCTTTTATATTTTTTGCTAATTTACTAGGCAAACACACTCAGTTTTGTTTAATTTGCTTTTCTTTGATTACTAGTAGAGTTTCTATGTTTTACTGTATATTTACTAGTTGTACTAAATTGAATTTGCTATTCAATTTCTGGCTTTCTGACTTTCTACCAAATCAGTTATTAGACCCTAAAACTGCAGCTGAAATTGACTCTTTGGAGCATCCTTACTGAAAACAATTGAGCATCATAGTGGTAACATAGTAATTTCAAAGGAAAGAGACTAGTAAATTTCAAGTTGAGGGTATGTGGTCTTAATATCTACTTTTTGGAAAGTTTATAACTCTGCTAAATTTTAAGATTTATCTACCGCTTCCCCCATTTTACCCATCTTGCCCCACATTCCAGCATTAAAAATAACTGGTACAAAGCAAAATTCAGCCTGAAAGATAACAGTAATTAATTCACATTACTTTCTGCTCCTCCTTGGCAATGTAATGGTTCAGCATCCACTTTGGGAGATATTAGGGGTAGCTAGGCTTGACTGACTGATTCTGAGATACATGTGGGTCTGTTGTGGTCTAAACTTTCACTCCTCTCTTTTCTTACTTCACAGGCTATTTGAGGAAGTATCTTCCTTGACCCACCAGGCTCTAAGGCTGTAGAAGATTCTTCTTATATCAGAGATTCTCAAACATTAGAAGAATCAACTAAGAGAGCTTATTAAAAACATAATCCCTGGACCTCACTGTTGGATATTCTGATTCAGTAGATGTGGGGTGAACCTAAGAATCTACACTTTTTAAAACAACTGAGATGCAGTGCTGTCTTGATCACACTTTGGGAAACTAGTATAGATCCTTGGCATAGAAAGCGTATCTATACTAAGAATATTCGAGGTGGCAGGGGAAATGAGGATGGGAGGCGGGAGAAGGGGAATATAGCCCAGCAACAGCTCCTTCTCAGCCCGTTCTCCAAAAGTATCATTGTGGAAGAAACTATAAGATCATGATTTGGTGGTGGAAAAGGTAATCAGTGTGTAGCAACGTTTCTTTCTTTCTTTTTTTTTTTTTTTTTTTTTTTGAGACAGGGTCTCACTCTGTCACCCAGGCTGGTGTGCAGTGGTGTACGTCTGTAGTCCCAGCTACTAGGGAGGCTGAAGGAGGAGGATGGCTTGAACTTGGGAGGTTGAGACTGAGGCTGCCATGAGCCATGATCATGCCACTGCACTATCTCACTCTGTAGCTCAGGCTGAGCGCAGTGGCATGATCACAGCTCAATGCAACCTCAACCTCCTGGACCCAAGTGATCCTCCCACCTCAGCCTCCCGAGTAGCTGGGACTACAGGCATGCAACCATGCCTGGCTGATATTTTAATTTTTTTTGTAAGGTGGAGGGTCTCACTCTGTTGCCTAGGCTGGTCTTGAGCTCCTGGGCTCAAGCAATCCTCAGCCACCCAAAGTGCTGGGATTACAGACATGAACCACCATGCCCAGACTGTGGCAACATTTTTGTATGCTAAGGATAGGGTGGTCAACAAAACAGACGTATCCGTACCTTGTTGAAGGCCACCATCTAGTGACAATCCATTATGACATCATTTGGTGATATTTAACATATTTTCAGTGTTGTATCACCTATTTCATAACATTCTAAAATGTTCATCTGAGCTTCCACATCAATCTTACCTCTGGCTACAATGCTTTCAGATAGCAAAAACTTTCAGATTCTTGGCACACACATATTCCCCTTGTGAACAAAAGTATTTCTCTTCTGCACTGACAGCACTGGCCTGAGCAACTGCAGAATTGCTAGATTGTTTAAGATTTCTTCAAGCCCCGCTAGGTTTTATTCATGAAATGTCTGCAGTGGACAACAATAATAGCAGACCACACCGTAGGGTTATAGAAACCACCAGATCTGGAGTCTTTTTGCACCATCACAGCCACTTGGAAATGCTTTCTATGTGGATTCTTCTGCTACTATTAGCCCAATGCTGCCATCTTGTGGCCTTCTAAAGAAACGTAGCCAGAGTTTACAGATGGTGAAGAATTTTTTCTGGGGATCATGTCAATATTTTGCGGCAGGCGGAAACCTTTACACTTCCTTATCATGTCCTCTATCAATTTTTCATCGAGGTAGAACTTACTTTGGGAAACTTTGAAAGTGGACTAAAAAATTCTAAGCAGAGAAGCTTAGATCTTAGAAATCACCTTGTAAAGAGATGGCTGGGTTTTTTTTTATTTTTTATTTTATTTCACTTTTTTGAGACAGGGTCTCTCTCTGTTGCCCAGGCTGGAGTGCAGTGGTGCAATCATAGTTCACTGCATCCCAGCCTCAACCTCCCGGGATCAAGGGATCCTCCCACCTCAGCCTCCTGAGTAGCTGGGACTACAGGAGCGTGCCACTGGCCTGGCTAATTTTTGTATTTTTTGTAGAGATGAAGTTTCATCATGTTGCCCAAGCTGGTGTCGAACTCCTGGGCTCAAGTGATCCGCCTGCCTCAGCCTCCCAAAGGGCCAGGCTTTTTGTAAGACAAGTTTGCCCAAATGCTAAAATCTTGATGTACACTCTACTAAAATCACTATAATATCAGATTTCACATTTATCATAGGGTAACTTTGCATCCTGAAATTCTTGTTTTTTCTGAAATGGAATCACTCTTAAGGAAAAATCTCGTTCCATGCTCTGGAGAAACCAGCATGCATTTATTTGAAGTGCTTTCCCAGGCTCATTTTTCTCCAAGGCTTCAACTGTACATGCATATCTAGAGGGCTGATGTCTTCCCATGAACAAATAAAAATCCTTCTTCCAAGTTCTTGTTAAACACCCATAGTACTGTGTCACTTTCTTGTTTCCTCTCTGAACCAGTTGTGAAGTTTAACCCTCAGCACTAAAAAACACAAAACTTTTGACACACACAAAGTCTAGCCTGGACAAGCACTTTAGTTGTTCTCAGCACAGTTCTGGGCATTGCAGCAAATGTATAACCAACACCGTAGCATGGTTAGGGTGGAAGCTCTGGTGCTGGGAGTAAGGACGGGGATCTCTCCGAGACTGATCTCCAAATGGGAATGTGGAAGGACAGTCCTTAGCAGAGCCCAGAGTAAAGAGTTAAAACAGATACACACAGATGTATGATTTCTTCTCTAGTCCTCTAAAAGAGAATTTTTACCAAATGTTTGTATAGATTTACCATAAATACAATGTGGTTATGTTGGCTACTTTCATTAAGCATCTGCTATGCTGCAAGCCCAGTTGCTTGGAGAGGAGATCCAGTGGTGAACAATACAGTTCCTACCTCAGAGAGCTCCCAGGCTTGCCATAGCCACGGATGATAACAGAGGACAAGACAGTGTGATGTACACTAGAGCAGGTGATGGCTGAAGGAGCCCCCGAGCCAGTGTAAGAGAAGTAAAGAAGGCTTCCTCATGTAACTCATCTCCCTCACTTTCCTGAGGAGAAAACAAGTCTTCTGTATGTAACAGCTTGTCCATCATCTCTGACTTAGAAAATGGCAGTACTAGGCCGGGCGCGGTGGCTCAAGCCTGTAATCCCAGCACTTTGGGAGGCCGAGACGGGCGAATCACGAGGTCAGGAGATCGAGACCATCCTGGCTGACATGGTGAAACCCCGTCTCTACTAAAAAAAATACAAAAAACTAGCCGGGCGAGGTGGCGGGCGCCTGTAGTCCCAGCTACTCGGGAGGCTGAGGCAGGAGAATGGCGTAAACCCGGGAGGCGGAGCTTGCAGTGAGCTGAGATCCGGCAACTGCACTCCAGCCTGGGCGGCAGAGCCAGACTCCGTCTCAAAAAAAAAAAAAAAAAAAAAGAAAATGGCAGTACTAGAACCAAAAACCGAGTCTCATGACCCCCAGAGGAACTAATAATGGCTCAAAGGAGCATGGCTTATTAAGGACATGCAAGTGGCCTGGTGAGGCTGTGTAGAGTTAAAGGTTCTTGTTTATTACCTTTGTCTAGCTTTCTAGGAATCCCTCTTTCCTTATCTCCCCCTCAACCTCTCACTTTTGGATTTTTAGTTCTGTGTCATCCTCCTTATTCAAAGTAACAGAGCAGGCTGGGTGTGGTGGCTCATGTCTATAATACCAGCACTTTGGGAAGCCAAGTCAGGAGGATTATTGAGTCCTGGAGATCGAGACCAGCCTGGGTAACATAATGAGACTCTATCTTTATTTTTTTTAAAATACAAAAATTATCTGGGTGTGGTGTTGCATGCCTGTGGCCCCCACTACTTGGGAGGCTGAGGCAGGAGGACTGAGTGAATCCAGGAGGTTGAGGCTGCAGAGAACCATGATTGCACCACTGCACTCCAGCCTAAGCAACGGAGCTATGACCCTGTCTCAAAAAAAAAAAAAGAAGAAGAAGAAGAAAGAAAGTAACAGAATCATACCCAAAGTGGACACATAACGAAGGTATTTAGATTATTATGTACCTACACATAATAAAGGTATTTAGATTATTTAGAGGAAGCAGAGAAAAAGAAACGAAGAAGAATTTAAGGGAGGAAAGTAGTTAATCTTTATTTTTTTAATTTTTTATGATAAAGTGTATTAGTTTCCCAGAGTTACCATAACAAAGAACCAAAAACTAAGTAATTTAAACCAAAAGAAATTTTTTTATTTATTCTTTTTTTTTTTTTTTTTTTTTTTTTTGAGACAGGGTCTCGCTCTGTCACCCAGGCTGGAGTGCAGTGGTGCAATCTCGGCTCTCTGCAGCCTCGACCTCCCAAGCTCAAGCAATCCTCCCACTTTGGCCTCCCTAGTAGCTGGGACTACAGGTGCACGTCACCACGCCCAGCTACTTTTTGTATTTTTTGTAAAGGCGGGGTTTCACCATGTTGCCCAGGCTGGTCTTGAACTCCTGAGCTCAGACAATCCACCTGTCTTGGCCTCCCAAAGTTCTAGGATTACAGGTGTGAGCCACTGTGCCTGGCCTAAACTAAAAGAAATTTATTGTCTTAGTTCTGGAGCCTAGAACTCAAGGTGTTGGCAGGGTCATGCTCCTTCACAGGGAGTCCTTCCTTGCCCTGTCACAGCTTCTTGAGGTAGCCATCAATCTTTGACATTCCTTGGCTTGCAGTTCCATTGCCCCAGTCTCTGTCTGTGTCATCACATGGCCTTCTCCTGTGTGTCTCTGTCTTCACATGGGGTTTTCCTCTAAGGATACTAGTTATACTGGATTAGAGCACACACTAATGACCTCATCTTAACTTGATTAAATCTGCAAAGACCTCATTTCTAAATCAGGTTACATTCAGAAGTGAGAGGGGACTAGAATTTCAACCTACCTTTTAGGGGACCATAATTCAATAACATGGAGTATTTCAAGCATAACACATATGCAAACATATTTAGAAGTAGAGTCTAGTATGATGAACCCTTAAGTATCCATCTCCCAGGTTCAACAATCATCAATTCTCTACCAATCTCATTTCATCTGTATCCCCATCCAATCCCCGTCCTCTCCTGTATTATTCTGAGGCAAACCTCAGACCTTATATCCCTTCACCTGTAAACATCTGATCTATCTCCAAAGATAAAGACTCTGTTTTAACACAACCACAATAACATTATTACACCTTAAAATGTTGATCAATAATATCCAGTCAGTATTCAGAATTTGCATTGTCTCATAAATTATCTTGGTTTTATAACAGTTTGAATCAGGATTCAGATAAGGTCCTCAGAATCACTGATATTTAAACCACCTTCCTAGGAGGTGGGCTAACAATCTCAGCATCATTTTTCTCCTTCTGGTGGAGTTGAACCCTAGATGACTTCACTCACTGAAATTGACTGAGGGAGTGGGGGTTTCAGGATCTCTAAACTGCTCTGAGTGACAAGAATTTAAAGTGGATGGAGGGAGATCTTACCAGGAGGGAAAGAGTGAAAAAGAGACAGCAGAGGTAAGGTGAAGAGAGGAGCCAAGAGGAAGATGGTGGATCCAGAAGCCTCAAGGCCACGGTGAAAGGAACCTGCAGAAAGGCGGTGAGGTGGCTTAAACAGCAGTGGGGAGTGGCTAGCCAGCAGACTTTTAAGAACAAGGAAGTCTAATATGCAACTGTACATGCCGTACACATCAGCCACCTAGAAACTTTCTCATTCCAAACACGCTAAGTGCTGCGAAGCCTCCGCGCTCTTCCTTCCGCTAAAAATACCCTCTTGCCTCTCATCCTAGCTCTTCATCCTGGAGAATTCCTATGCATTCTTCAAAAGCCAGTGCAGGCCGGGCACGGTGGCTCACGCCTGTAATCCCAGCACTTGAGGAGACCAAGGCGGACAGATCACAAGGTCAGGAAATCGAGACCATCCTGGCTAACGCGGTGAAACCCCGTCTCTACTAAAAATACAAAAAATTAGCCAGACCTGGTGGCGGGCACCTATAGTCCCAGCTACTGGGGAGGCTGAGGCAGGAGAATGGTGTGAACCCGTGAGGCGGAACTTGCAGTGAGCCGAGACCGCCACTGCACTCCAGCCTGGGCAACAGAGCGAGATTCCATCGCAAAAAAAAAAAAAAAAAAAAAAAGCCAGTGCAGCTATCCATACCTCCATGAAGACCTCTCTGACTCCTCCCCGCCAAAGTTGGCTCGCTCCTTTACGCTCTATAACAAGGCTTTGAATATACTTCTACTATAGCACTTCTCAAATTGCCCTGTCATTATCTACCTGTATGTCCAAGTCCCCCACTAAACTACCGGCTCTTAGAGGGAAGGGGCGATGTTGGTTCATCTTTCTATCCTGAGTCCCTACCACAGTGCCTGGCACATTCAATAAATGCTTACTAAATGAAAGAAAATTAGAAGAGGAGGAAGAGAAGAAGAAAAGGGAAGGGAAAGCAAAGACAAGATCAAAACAAGAGGAGGAAGAAGAAAAGGAGGCAGGAAAGGAAGATATAAACAAGACAAACAGCTGACCTTGGCGAGTGTTAAAGCAAACTAAACATGGCCTGGGAAGGATTCCGTACTTGTATGTTTGAGTCCTTGTGGACAAACTGTAACCTAGCTTAATAGGCAGACAAAACTGAAAACCTAACTTAGTAGTATGTACCTATAACAGTAGTTGAGTGTTGGCCAATCCCAGCAGCCATACTTCAGCCACTCATAGACTACTGCGTGTTCAAACTGGGTTCAAATAGGGAAAATGTGAGCTGTTACCAATCCAGCCGTTCTGTACCTCACTTCTAATTTCTGTACGTCATTTCCCCTTTTTTGTCTATAAATTTTCTTCCTCCACGTGGCTGCACTGGAGTCTCTGTGAATCTGCTATGATTCTGGGGTCTGCCTAATTCGTGAATCATTCATTCCTCATTAAACTCCTTTAAATGTAATCTGGCTGAAGTGTTTCTTTTATCACAAGGCAGAACAAGCCAGTGTGAACTCCAGGTTGCAACACCAAGGTGAAATTAGGCCTTCAGGAATGTTTCCTTGGCCAGTACAGTGTATAGTGTATAGTGTTTTTTTGGGGGGGGGGTTTTTTTTTTTTTTTTTAGACAGAGTCTCCTTCTGTCCCCCAGGCCAGAATACAGTGTTGTGATCACAGCTCACTGAAGCCTCAACCTCTGGGTTCAAGTGATCCTCCCACCTCAGCTGAGACTAGTCATGCACCACCATGCCTGGCTAATTTTTTTTTAATGTTTTATAGAGACAGGGTCTCACTGTGTTGCCCAGGCTGGTCTTGAACTCCTGGGCTCAAACAGTCCTCCCTCCTTGGCCTCCCAAATTGATTACAAGTGTGAGCCACCACATCCGGCCTCAGTACAGCATTTTTTAATTTTTAATTTAGTGATCAAAATTTAAGAATCATATAAAAATCCAAATTTCTAGCTTCTCAAACAAAAATAGAACTGCCTAGCCCAGCCTATCCTGGGCCTAGCCTCCTCCCTAGTAACCACTGGCTGTATCAAAACATGCTTTTTCTAGGTTACCACAGTCCCCACCACTTCCTACTGTAGCCCCGGCATGTGGGTTGAGTGTCATTGGTCACTTATTGTGTTTGTGCTCCTGGTTCTCTCATTTACTTCTCACTACTTCACTCATTTACTTTACCCGCCTGGCTCTTATAAACATTAGTTGTCAACTTTGTCTCATGCAATCTGCTCCTCCCAGATGCCCCATGGTTATAAAATATAATGATAATGATTATTGTAAAGTTGCACTGTCCTATAGAACTTCCTGAGATGATGGGAATGTTCTATAATCTGTACTGTCCAATATGGGAACCACTAGTTCCATGTGACCATTGAGTACTCGAAATGTGGCTAGTGTGAATAAGGAACTATATGTTGAATTTTATTTAATTTTAATTAATTTTAATTTTCATAGCCATGTATGCTTATTGGCTATCATATTAGAGATACGTTACTAGGGTAGTGCGTCTCAAGGTTTATTGAGCATGGAAACACCAGGATGTTGTTAAAACACAGATTACAGTTTAGCAGATCCAAAGTGGGGCCCGAGATTCTGCAAGTCTAATAAATTCAAATGCTGATGATGCTGAGCTTTGGACCACATTTTGAGGAGCAGGATTCTAAAACAGCTCTGCTCAAACTTTAGCATGCAAAAGAATCCCCTAGAGAGGCTGTTAAAACAAATTCTGGCCGGGCATGGTGGCTCACACCTGTAATCCCAACACTTTGGGAGTCCAAGGCAGGCAGATCACAAGGTCAGGAGTTCAAGACCAACCTGGCCAAGAGACCAGCCTGGTCAATATGGTGAAACCCCATCTCTACTAAAAAGACAAAACTTAGCTAGGCACGGTGGCGGGCTCCTGTAATCCCAGCTACTCGAGAGGCTGAGGCAGGAGAATGGCTTGAACCCAGGAGGCAAAGTTGCAGTGAGCCGAAGATCGTGCCATTGCACTCCAGCTTAGGTGACAAAGCAAGACCCCGACTCAAAAAAAAAAAAAAAAAAAAAGTTCATGGGCCTTAGACCTCACAGATTCTGATTCAATGGGTCTGGGGTGGGGCCCAGAAACTCACATTTGTAACAAGCTTCTGGGTGATGCTGGAGCACTATTCTAGAAAATGGGAAAGTGATGAAAAAAATAGTTTTAGTGACTCTCTAATTTTCTTTCCCAGTTGCTACTTGTGTTGGTCCATTGGTGCCACTGTGACAAAATACCACAGACTGGGTGGTTTACAAATAACAGAAATTTATTTCTTACAGTTCTGGAGGCTGGGAAGTCCACCATCATAGGTTTGGTGTTTGGTGGGGGCCCGGTCTCTGCTTTCAAGACGGTGCCTTGTTGCTGCATCCTTAGGTGAGGAGGAGCACTGTGTCCTCGCATGGCTGAAGGAAGGGGAGAGCAAGAAGGCAAACTCTCTCTGAAGTCCCTTTTATAAGGGCATTCATACATACGTGAGGGTAGAGCCTTAAGGACTCTTAACCATGGAACAAATCCAATCTGGTTCTACTTTGTGTGATAAAATGGTGAGTTGTTTTTCAATTGCCATGGACTCTGAGGTTGCAAGTTATGTAACCTGATCATGCTCAGATAAACCAAGCATGCAACCACAGGTGGAACCTAAGCGCTTGGACCAAGGAACCGGGACTGAATTAAGAAGCAAGCACATCACGGCATGATCCATGATCCAATCAGATCAAGCCCTGGCATCACCCCATGGCATGATCAAGTCAGATCACACCTCCTGGCATCATCTCATGGCAAGATCTAATTAGATCATGCCTTATTATCCTCTGCCTATAAAATCTGCCCCAGCTCCCAGGTTGGAGAGACAGATTTTAGCATTGCCTCCCATGTCCTTTCCAGTTGACTTACAATAGGGCCTTTCTTTTCTCAAAAGCCAGTGCTACAGTATTGGCTTCTATGGGTGTCAGGCAGCAAGCCCATTGCTTGCTCTACAACAACTTAACCACTTCTCAAAAGGCCTCACCTCTTAATATCACCACAACAAAAATTAAATTTCCACATGAATTTTGGAGAGGACATCACATTCAAACTATAGCACTACTAGCTGGCCATGGTGGCTCATGCCTGTAATCCCAGCACTTTGGGAGGCCGAGGTGGGTGGATCACCTGAGGTCAGGAATTTGAGACCAGCCTAGCCAACATGGTGAAACCCTGTCTCTACTGAAAATACAAAATTCGCCAGGCGTGGTGGCCCGCGCCTGTAATCCCAGCTACGTGGGAGGCTGAAGAAGGAGAATCCCTTGAATCCAGGAGGCAGAGATTACAGTGAGCCGAGATCGCGCCATTGCACTCCAGCCTGGGCAAAAAAGAGCGAAACTCTGTCTCAAAAAAAAAAAAAAAAAAAATAGCTAGGCATGGTGCTGCACACCTGTAATCCCAGTTACTTAGGAGACTGAGACAGAAAAATCACTTGAACCTGGGACGCGGAGGTTGCAGTAAGCCAAGATGGTGCCACTGCACTCCAGCCTGCGTGACAGAGCAAGACTCCGTCTTGAAGAAAAAAAAACAAAAAAAATGAAAACTATAGCACTACTATTAACAGTTAATATTTTGTGTCCTACACAAAGGTAGTTGCCATCTCCATTTTGCAGATTTACAGAAAAGGAAACTGAGGCACAGGGAGGTTAATGAACTTGCCTAACATCACACTGCTGGTGCCATCCCCAGAGCTACCTTCTTCACCAACACACTTTACACCATGAACAATGTGTGTTTTGCCAGTAGCGGCCTTGCTATGACAAAGAAACTCCCTGAGTCCTTGAATTTAAACCTGAAAATAACTTTTTAAATCAGTCTGATTTTGATTCACAATTTTCCTAGTTTAATTTTATATTTCCTCATTTTACAAGGGAGGAAACAGACTCGGAAGGGACTTGCCTAACACCACAAAGCTATTTCTCTTTAAGTATTGTTTGATGAACAACCTTCACATCAAATGATTGAAAGCTTCTATTTCTAACATTTTCTGTCCCACCTTGTTTGAACACTAATGGAATTTCTAAAACAGCATTTTTAGCTAGCTGCTACTAGTGGAGACACATCACCCTCCCTCTACGTGCACACACTGCGAAATCTTTTGTCCTTTACTGGCCCAGGTGTTTCTTTTTTGAAGCTTGGGGAGGAAAGGCATTTGCATGGGAACAAGATGACAGAGGAAGGAGATGGTCAGAGAAAGCTAGGACTGTACTCCCCACCAGGCCCAACAGTCAGGATCTGTGATCGCATGGTTAAAGGGTGAGTCCCGGACACTGAGAAACTCTTCAAGAGAAGTCAGCTGAGAAGGAAGCTGCTAGAAGGGGAGGCCGCCTTTCTTCCACCAGCAGGTATATTCAGCAGCAGGGGGCGCTCCAAGATGGAGACGAGGATCGGAGAGTTAGGGCAGAGACAGGGGTCGCCGTAGGTCCTAGACTCGTTTGGGAGCCCAAGCAGAGTGCCTCTCGGGTCATGGCGACTCCTAGAAATAACAGATGACATGGAAGAGGGAGAGCCACCAAGACATTAACCACTTCATTTACAGTTTGTATTGTTTAAGCCACCATGATCCTCAACCTTAGTGGCAGTTAGAATTACCTGAGAGCTGTAAAATTCCTACCCAGAAACATGAAATCTGGGGTTGGTGGAATGGGGTGGTATTGAGACATTAGGAAAACCAAACCGCTTTGCCTGCCCTCCTCTACAATGCAGAATGCTTCATCTCTGGTAACTAAAATGTGTGGGGATTTCTCCCCACCACCAACTAGTCAATTATCCAGCAGATTCTCGAGCAAGGTGTCCTCAAATTCAATTTAATTGTGACACTGTCTACCTGGAGACAGCATGAGATCCCATAAAGCGAGGACTCAGTCCCACAAGATTCTTCCTCACTTCAGATGCCAATTGCAAGCCCCAGCTTGTGTCCTATGGTTCTGACCAACTGGCAGTAAATCAGGGTTCCAACCATCCCCTTCCTTGGGTTTCATTAATTTGCTAGAGTGGCTCAGAGAAATCAAGAGAAATCCTTTACTTACATTCACTCATTTATTATATAGGATATTACAAAGAATACAGATTGTCGACCTAAAAAAAGACTGAGGTAAAATTAATATAAAGAGTTTATTTTTCAGCCAGGCACAGCGGCTCACGCTTGTAATCCCAGCACTTTGGGAGGCCAAGGTGGGCGGATCACAAGGTCAGGTGATCAAGACCATCCTGGCCAACATGGTGAAACCCTGTCTCTACTAAAAATACAAAAATTGGCTGGGCGCGGTGGCTCAAGCCTGTAATCCCAGCACTTTGGGAGGCCGAGGCGGGTGGATCACGAGGTCAGGAGATCGAGACCATCCTGGCTAACACGGTGAAACCCCGTCTCTACTAAAAAAATACAAAAAACTAGCCGGGCATGGTGGCGGGCGCCTGTAGTCCCAGCTACTCGGAGGCTGAGGTGGGAGAATGGCGAACCCGGGAGGTGGAGCTTGCAGTGAGCCGAGATCGGGCCACTGCACTCTAGCCTGGGCCACACAGTGAGACTCCGTCTCAAAAAAAAAAAAAAAAAAAAACACAAAAATTAGCTGAATGTGGTGGTGCGTGCCTGTAATCCCAGCCACTTGGGAGGCTGAGGCAGGAGAATTGCTTGAACCTGGAAGACAGAGGCTGCAGTGAGCCGAGATTGCACCACTGCACTCCAGTCTGGGGACAGAACAAGACTCCATCTCAAAAAAAAAAAAAAAAAAAAGGAGTTTCTTTTCTTTCCCAAGATGAGCAGCCAGGTGGAAGAGATGGGTGGGGCAAGGTATGTGGGAAGGGGCATGGAGCTTCTGTGTTCTCTCCAGGCACCACCCTTCAAGAACTTCCATGTGTTCAGCTATCCAGAAGCCCCTCCCCAAGCCCTGTCCTTTTGTGTTTTTATGCAGGATTCATTAGCTAGGCATCATTGATTACATCATTGGCCATTGGTGATCAACTCAACCTTCAGCCCTTCTCCCTTCTCCTGGGGAGTAAGAAGGAAAGTCCCAACCTTCTAATCATGCCATGGTCTTTCCAGTGACCAAGCTGCATCCTGCCACCAGTCATCTCATTAACATACAAAAGAGATTCCAAGGGTTTTAAGAGCCCTATGACAGGAAATAGAAACAAAGACCAAATACATACTTCACAATGTCACTGGTGAGAACCAGGGTTTTCATATTCCCCATTGAATCCAACGTTGAGAACCAGTGGTTTAAGGAAAAAAAAAAAAAAAATAGAACAAAAAAAAATGTTTTCCATTCTATTATGGTTTTTGGAATGTAACAAAAGCTACATCGAAATGAGATTAGTTGTGAGATTCAAACAAGTTATATCAGGAAATGCTTTGGAAATTATTAATATTAAAGGTAGTAGTTACTGTTGGTATTATTATTAGACCTGGTTTAGAGCCTCATTTCCAGCTCTAATGAGAAATTAGCTCTAAAGACAAGGGTAGAAATTTCACCCTTGTCTTTAAAGGTGGGATGCTGTCTAGAATGGCATCAAATTCAGCTGAATGTGAAAAGATAATTGAGGTTTTTGGGGCAGTTGTCTATAGATGCACCTAATTAAGTATAATCTTTCCCTTTCTGTCTCTGTCCTTTTACTTAAAAGACTAGTAAGAAAGGATGAGTTATTAGAAAGGAATGATGGAGAAAACACATCCTCTTTCTCTGCCTTCCATGTCCCTGACAATCCTCGACTTCCACTTTTGGCCTACAAACTCCTTGCCAGTTCCCACAGTATCCTGGCTCCCACTCAGTGTCCTAAACTGGCCAACTTTGGGGCTAGTGCTTAGCCAAGATCCTATGTTCTACAAAGGGGAGATCCTTTTATCTAGTCACAGGTAGAAGAAACTGTCAGGGGGCACAAATAATTTGCCCTAAGTACCACAGTAGTTTAGAACTAGAGAAAGATTCATTTCTTCACAACCTCTCTTAAATTCCACAAATAATATAAGAAATAATCAAGGCAAAAATATTGGAAGAAACAAAAGAGGCCAGGTGGGAGGAGAAACGGTAAGAATGAACTGCCTGATGCAAAACAATCTCCCACAATGAGAGTGAGTTGCCACAGAGAACTGAGAAGTAGTAATACTGTGGACAAGGCCACACTGATGCATATCACAGAACCTGAAATTGAAGGGAATTGAAGCCTTTCATTGTGAGACATTTCATCATTTTCTCAGTAATTGCATCAGTTTTATAATTTCTTCCATCACTGACTCCCCAGTAGTCCTGGCAACTCCTGTCTGTGATGTAGAAGTGGCAAGTAATGGTGTTTGCCTCCAGGAAATTAAAGACTCCTCTCAATAACTGTATTAGTCATCAACGCTTGCTGCTGTGATTGATCTTGTAACAACCATCAGATCTGGGCAGGGAAAGGATATGAAAATTCATAAGCAGAAAAACAACCTTATCTTCTCCTTATCCAGCTCTGTGATATAGAAGGAATATCTGCAAAGTCTTTTCTGTATTTCTAATTTGCTCATCGAGGAGCATATTTTTGTCAGGCTGGGAATATGTCCACGTACTGAAAATTATTTGGATTCATTGGAAATTATGAATTCTGCCTAGGTTTTCCAGCATTGCTCTGTTGAATTGCCCTTTACCTAA
Source organism: Macaca nemestrina (assembly GCF_043159975.1). Lineage (NCBI taxonomy): Eukaryota > Metazoa > Chordata > Mammalia > Primates > Cercopithecidae > Macaca > Macaca nemestrina. The sequence goes on from NC_092133.1 coordinate 63,983,397, forward strand.
AAAAGCAAAAATGTTTTAAAATTGTATTTCAACATTTCAGGATACCCAGAAGGCAAGTAGCCATAGCACTGGGGGAAAAAAAAACAAAAACAAAAACAAAAAAACCCTGTTTTCCTCTCTCTCTGTGGAAGGTGCCAGAAGAAATGTGTACTCTGGTTTTATTATTGCTTTATATCTTGGGCAGTCCCTGGTATTAGGTGCTAGCGAAGGTGCTGGGTAAATTATTTCATAAGCACAGAGCTTCAGACTGAGCCACTCAACAAAGTCCAGTTTCGAGTGAAAAAAAATCTGAAGGCAAGAATCTTAATGAATAAGCATTGTTTCCAGGGTTTATCAATTCAGTGGACCTAAGATCTCTGAAACCTGTCAAATTGCACCTATTGCTTTCTTGAGAATATGGTAATCAAATTCTAAATGCACATACGTACTCTTTAATCCAGAAATTCCAGTGCTAAGCATTTATCCTACAGGTATACTTTACATAGAAGAAATACTTTTTACAAAGCTGTTCATTACAGTGCTATTTGTGATTGCAAAAAAAAATTGTAAATAGGCCGGGCGCGGTGGCTCAAGCCTGTAATCCCAGCACTTTGGGAGGCCGAGACGGGCGGATCACGAGGTCAGGAGATCGAGACCATCCTGGCTAACACGGTGAAACCCCGTCTCTACTAAAAAATACAAAAAACTAGCCGGGCGAGGTGGCGGGCGCCTGTAGTCCCAGCTACTCGGGAGTCTGAGGCAGGAGAATGGCCTAAACCCGGGAGGCGGAGCTTGCAGTGAGCTGAGATCCGGCCACTGCACCCCAGCCTGGGTGACAGAGCGAAATTCTGTCTCAAAAAAAAAAAAAAAAATTGTAAATAGCCTGAAAAGGCATCAATAGAGGACAAGTTGAAAAAAAAAAAAAAAAAAAAGAGTATGGTTCCAAAACAGCTGGGCATGGTGGCGGGCACCTGTAATCCCAGCTACTTGGAAGGCTGAGGCAGAAGAATCGCCCGAAACCGGGAGGCGTAGGTTGCAGTGAGCCGATATGGCGCCATTGCACTCCAGCCTGGGCGACAAGAGCAAAGCTCTGTCTCAAACAAAAAAAAAGAAAAGAAAAAACTATGTTTCATCCACACAGTGGAATGCTACATAACAGGTAAAAAGAATAAAGCAGCACTCACACAATAAAATGAAAAAACTCCCAAGATGTATTAACTGAGTAAATGGGAGTTATTCAGCAGTGGATATACTATGCTACCATGTGTGTAAAGAACAGAAACACATATATGTGTGTAAATGAATGGAATATCTAAGGAATGGTATGCAAGAAATAGTGCCTCAACACATAGTAATGCAGTAAGAATGGTAACTAATACACATAGCACTTACTCCTTGTATTCTAAGTACATTACGTATTCAAACTAATTCGATATACTCCTTTTAAACTGACAGAGATTCACATACCTGTCTTACTTCACTAGAATATCAGCTCCTTGAGGGCATAAACATGACATAAGCCTTTTTATACCCTACACAAGCCAGGTGTTGTGGCTCACACCTAAAATCCCAGCAATTTGGGAAGCCAAGGCAGGAGGATCACTTGAGGCCAGGAGTTTGAGACCAGCCTGGCCAATACAGTAAGACTCCATCTCTACAAAATATGTATATTGTGTATTTTATATATGTGTGTGTGTGTGTATCCTACACAAATGCTAGTATATTATTTATCACATAATGTTCTCAAGATGTGTCTCAGTCAGTATCAAATATGAGAAAATATCTTCACCATTTAGAGCTGCTGATTTTAGAGGTTAATAATCATTAAGTAAAAATATCTTTTCATAATGAGTTTGCTATGGCATGAAGTTGAACCACAATGCAAAAATAAGTGGGGTTGAAAGTGTGCTATTCTGGGAACTGAACAATGAGATCACTTGGACTCGGGAAGGGGAACATCACACACTGGGGCCTATCATGGGGAGGGGGGAGGGGGGAGGGATTGCATTGGGAGTTATTCCTGATGTAAATGACGAGTTGATGGGTGCTGACGAGTTGATGGATGCAGCACACCAACATGGCACAAGTATACATATGTAACAAACCTGCACGTTATGCACATGTACCCTAGAACTTAAAGTATAATAAAAATAAAAAATAAAAAAAAAAGTGTGCTATTCTATATAAGCACACCAGATTATAGTTGTGCTGGACACACCGGGGAACTGAACTGAATTATTGAAGAAACGTCCTGTTTTCCTCTTACTTTCCATTCAAAAGGCTGTGTTATCACAGCACAGTCCTCTCCCTTTTCATACTTTGAGTTCAGGGGAGTATTTTTAAGTGTTTGAGTGTAAAAGGTCTGCTACTAAGTTAAATGGGATCAAGTATATAAAGTGCTTAGTACAAGCCTGCCCCATCATAAACCTCCCTTAAAGTGGAGAAACGTCTCTTTTTCATGTTGGAGGCTTCAGGCATTATGGGAAAGAAAAGTAAACAAGAGCTGGTGCTCAATCTTGTCGACAATTGGGAAATGAGTCTGTAGCAAAAATAGAGTGGAACGCGGGAGTGAAGTGTTTTTGCCTTTGACAAGTCATTAAATGTCATCAGTGTTATAAATCAGACAGTCTGGGGGAAAGAGAAAAAATAAATAAAACCCTGATTCTTAGGTTCAAAACTTCACTTATTCAATATAGTATTTATTTGGGTGCCTACAAGGGCGAGGCAGGCATTATAACAGGCAACTGTTGCTGTTTGGCGGGTTCCGGTAATTCGCCAAAATAACAAACACAAAGGGAAAGGAAGAGGAGAGGCACCCATAGATGTTCTCTAGGCCTTTTAGAAAACGTGGACTTGTTCCTTTGACCCCATATATGCGAATCTATTAGAAAGGTGACACTGTAGACATAAGGGAATGGATACTGTTCAAAAAGAAATGCCCCACAAGAGTGACTAGGGCAAAACCGGAAGAGTCTACAGTGTTACCCAGCATGCTGTTGGCATTGTTATAAACACACGAGTTAAGGGCAAGATTCTTGCCAGGAGAATCAATGTGCTTGCTGACCACATTAAACACTCTAAGAGCCAAGATAGCTCCTGAAACGCGTGAAGGAAAATGATCCGAAAAATAAGGAAGTCGATGAGAAAGGTACCTGGGTTCAACTGAAGCGCCAGCCTGCTCCACCCAGAGAAGCGCACTTTGTGGGAACTAATGGGAAGGCGCCTGAGCTGCTGGAATCTATTCCCTATGAATTCATGGCATAATAGGTGTAAAAAATAATAAAAGACCTCTGAACTGTAAAAATGTTCCTTTTCATTGAGTAGTGTGGTGTCCTTTCCCCCGAAGAAATATTTACAGCAAATTTAATCGTGTCAAATTCATTGTGTAACATCTTTACTATTCAAATTTAATGTATTTCTTGGTGAAAGATGTGAGGTGGCTTATTGTACAACAAATTACTCAGTTGGTTACAAAACAGCCAGATATTGTTTATGAAATATTTGTACTGGTTTGAAGATAGTCCCTCTAAATCACCACGGAAGAAATAAAATAATTTACAAAAATTAAAAAAAAAAAAACAAAACAGGTGGCCGGGGGAGGTGGCTCACACCTGTAATCCCAGCATTTTGGGAGGCCGAGGCAGGTGGATCACCTGAGATCAGGAGTTCAAGACCAGACTGGTCAACATGGTGAAACCTCGAGTGACTACTAAAAATACAAAAGTTAGCCAGTTGTGGTGGTGGGCACCTTAATCCTAGCTACTCAGGAGGCTGAGCCAGGGAGAATTGCTTGAACCCTGGAGGTGGAGGTTGCATGCAGTGAGCCGAGATTGTGCCACTGTACTCCAGCCTGGGCGACAGAGAGACACTCCGTCTCAATAAATAAATAAATATAATAAAAGACACTGTATGTGGGAGAGGGGAGTGGGAAAAAAATGGAAAACAAAATTGCTGTCTTAGTCCACTGGGTTACTTAGCAAAATACCGTAAACTGGGTAGCTTAGAAACAACTATATTTTGTTTCTCACATTTCTGGAGACTGGGAAGTCCAAGATCAGGGCAGATACATTATCTGGTGAGGCCCCACTTTCTGGTTTACAGATGGTGGCTTCCTGCTGTGTCCTCACACGGTGGAAGGAATGCAAGAGGTCTGACTCTCTCAATCCTCTTTCATAAGAGCACTAATCCCATTCGTGAGGGTGAGCCCGCATGACGTAATCACCTCCCAAAGTCATCACCTCCTAATACCATCACCTTGGGTGTTAGGATTTCAGCATGTGAATTTGGGAGAAACATAAACATTCATACCATAGCACTTGCTATACTCTTATCTTTCTCAGTGTGCTGTAGCCCAGTGAAAACTCTGTCACTGACTAGGGAACCTCTACTCCAAAATCCTTTTTTTTCTTTATTTTTCATTTGTTTGCAAGCTAAAAAGTAAATACAGACTACATGTTTTCATCAATAATTCCAACCTAAAGAAGTTCTGTTACCTAACAGGTTCATTTTCATAGTTAGAATGTAATTTATAAATTTATCATCTGCAGCCAGGCACAGTGGCTCATGCCTGTAATTCCAGCACTTTGGGAGGCTGAGGTGGGCAGATCGCTTGAGGTCAGGAATTTGATACCAGACTGGTCAACATGGTGAAACCCCGTCTCTACTAAAGACACAAAAAAATTAGCCGGGCATGGTGGCACACTCCTGTAAGCCTAGCTACTTGGGAGGCTGAGGCAGGAGGATCACTTGCACCTGGGAGGCGGAGGTTGCAGTGAGATGAGATCACAACACTGAACTCCAGCCTGGGAGACATAGTGAGACTCCATCTCAAAAAAATAAAATAAAATATCACTTGCTTATATAACACAAGAAATCTTGTAAAAACATAATTTCCAGTCGGGCACGGTGGCTCACACCTGTAATCCCAGCACTTTGGGAGTCCGAGGTGGGTGGATCACAATGTGAGTTCAAGACCAGCCTGGCCAAGATGGTGAAGCCCCATCTGTACTAAAAATAAAAAATTTAGCTCAGCACGGTGGCAGGCACCTGTAATCCCAGCTACTTGGGAGGCTGAGGCAGGAGAATCACTTGAACCTGGGGGACGGAGTTTGCAGTGAGCTGAGATCTTGCTGCTGGATTCCAGCCTGGGTGACAGAGTGAGACTCCATCTCAAAAAAAAAAAAAGAAAATATATATATATACATACACACACACACACATATATATACACACATATATACACACATATATGTAATTTCCTCAAATAAATCATAACTTTTAAAATTAAATTAGAAATATCTATTCAAATTATTTTTTAAATACCATCAAGGCCGGGCATGGTGGCTCATGCCTGTTTTCCAAGCACTTTGGGAGGCCAAGATGGGAGGATCACTTGAGGCCAGGAGTTCAAGACTAGCCTGGGCAACATAGCAAGACCTCATCTCTACAGAAAATAAAAAATTAGCCAGACATGGTGGTGTGTGCCTCTAGTCCCAGCTACTAGAAAGGCTGAGGTAGGAGGATAATTTGAGCACAGGAGTTTGAGATTGTATTGAGCTATGATTATGCCACAGCACTCTAGCTTGAGTGACAGAGCAAGACCCTAAAAAAAATTGAATTATAAAATCATTATGAACTTTGGGAAAATTATTTATTTTTCTCCACGGGATTTAGACAAGTAATTTCACATTTCATTGTAAGTCAAGGGTAAGAAAACATTTTTTGTACATCCATCACAATAGAGATCACAGTATGTCGATGAAATATTTAAATACACTATACAGAGATCGATTTTTTAATGGATTTCTATAAGTAGTGTTAACAGGAAAAAGCATATAATACAATCTACTCTGTATCTAAGAGCTTTAATTTATTCAAATATTGGGAGAAATTCATCTTCTGAATTTTTCTCATTTAAAAAGCATTATGAGAACTGATTCAAGGATGGAGGAATCAATTAGTACTCAGCAATTCACAGACATGACATATAAACATGACATTTTTAATATATAAACAAAGATTGCATGTTGGCAGCATAGAAGACAGTCTTGCTCTTCCTCATTTTTCAAGCAGAGATATTTCATATTTCATAGTTTCTGAACTTCCTCAGGAGTTCTGAGGGAGCATCCTTGGACCAGCGGAAACGAAGGTGCCAACCATTTGCATCTGAAAAACCTTTAAAGGAAAAAAAATAAATATTTAAAATCAGAAGTAGGAAAAGTCAATCTTGTTACAGTAAAACAGCTTGGGGATAAAATTTCACTGCAACAGGTACAATGTAAGGGTAAGACTTTGGTGTGAATTATTAACATCTTAGAGAAATGGATTAACTTAAGCAGACTGGAATTCTTATGAACAGGAATTACAATTTATATGGATGATAAGACCTCACATGCTTAAATACTTAATAAGAGGAAATACATAGATGCCTCCGGTGGTGGGGATTTTGACAATTCACATGCAAAGAAATTCGAAACAAATTTCACAGTTTTCAAAAACCTTTCAAAAGTTAAAAGTCAATGGTAAAAGGATCCCTGGAAATACAAGTACTATAATTGAATTCCATGGTAATAAGATTTTTCTTTTTTAGTTACAATAAACAACATTGTTGAAAACCAGAGGAAAAGAAGGTAATTTTCCTTCTCTACTAGAAGTATAAATTGGCAAAACTCCTCTGGCAGGCAATTTGGCAATATTTATCAAACTTGTTAAAATGTATAAACCTTTGACCCAATAATTTTACTTCTTGAAATGTATCCTAAGGAAATAATAATGGATGCACCCAACAATTTAACTGTAAGGATGTTTATAATGATACCATTTATAAATTTTATTTGCAAACCAGGAAACATTCTAAACTTTAGCAAATGAAAGCTGGTTAAAAGGTTTTGATATCATCATTAACAATATTTTAATATTTACCATCATAGAAAAATGCTCATAGCATATTGCTAAGTGACAGTTTAAAAAAAAACTGTTTATATAGTATGATCTCATTCCTGAACTCATTATTTACATGAGTATTTATGTGAAATTTTTTTAAATCTAAAAAAAGAAGGCCAGGCATGGTGGCTCACACCTGTAATCATAGCACTTTGGGAGGCCGAGGCACGTGCATTTCTTGAGCTCAGGAGTTCGAGACCAGCATGGGCAACATGGCAAAACCCTGCCTCTATAAAAAAATACAAAAAATTAGACGGGCATGGTAGCATGTGCCTGTGGTCCCAGCTACTCAGGAGACTAAGACAAGAGGATTACTTGAGCCCCAGAGGCAGAGCCAAGAGTGTGCCACTGCACTCAAGCCTGGGTAATAGAGTGAGACTCTCTCAAAAAACAAACAAACAGATAAGAAAAGGTACACCAAAATTAATAGTATTTACTCCTGGATTGTTACAATAGATGTGATTTTCTTTTTTTGTTTATTTGTTTGTTTTTCTGAGACAGAGTTTCGCTCTTGTTGCCCAGGCTGGAGTGCAATGGCGCGATCTCAGCTCACCACAACCTCCGCCTCCCGGGTTCAAGCGATTCTCCTGCCTCAGCCTCCCAAGTGCTGGGATTATAGGCATGAGCCACCACACTCAGCTAATTTTTGTATTTTTAGTAGAGTCAGGGTTTCTCCATGTTAGTCAGGCTGGTCTCAAATTCCTGACCTCAGGTGATCCACCCGCCTCAGTCTCCCAAAGTGCTGGGATTACAGGCATCAGCCACTGTGCCTGGCCAATTTTCATTTTTTATACTCTTGTTTATCTGTACTTTCTTATTTTTCTGCAATAAACAGCTATACCTTTTGTCTTTTTATGTTAATAATATTGCTAATGAAAAAGCAGGTTACAGAATAATATATAAAATATGCTTCCATTGATATTTTAATATAGTATATAAATATGATATATAAATATGTATATAAATATGATATATGTATATTTTAATAAAGTATATAAATATGATATATAGTATATAAATATGATATTTTAATACAGTATATAAATATGTAGTCAGAAAAAGCATACACAGAATAGTTAACAACGGTTATCTCAGAAAAACAGATTACACTGACACTTTTTAAAGAATTATTGGAGAAAACAAATCTAAAGAATTTTCACTTGGGGAAAAAGCAAAAAGGAAATTGTTTCTGATTGCTATAATTGTTCCTATAATTAAAACTTACTCACAAAATATGTATAGTATGATCCTTTTAAACATACTAACACAAATGAAGATATACCAAAAAAATCGATAATACATATTTCTCTAAATGATAAGATTATGAGTTATATGTTCTTCCTTTTGCTTGATCATATTTTCTCACGTTTTATATAGTAAATAAGTGTCATTTTTGTTTAAAAAGATGTAGTTTATGGCCAGGCATGGTGGCTCACGCCTGTGATCCCAGCACGTTGGGAGGCCAAGGCGGGCGGATCACGAGGTTGGGAGTTTGAGACCAGCCTGACCAACATGGCGAAACCCCATCTCTCCTAAAAACACAAAAATTAGCTGGGCATGGTGGCACGCACCAGCAATCCCAGCTACTCAGGAGGCTGAGGCAGGAGAACCGCTTGAACCCGGGAGGTGGAGGTTGCAGTGAGCCCGGATTACGCCACTGCACTCCAGCCTGGGCAACGGAGTGAGACTCCATCAAAAAAAAAAGGATGTAGTTTCTAGTTTGGGTTCCTGTAGAAACAGACATGCAGACAAGAACTTAAAACAGGTTGGGCACAGTGGCCCACATCTATAATCCCAGCACTTTGGGAAGCTGAGGCCAATGGATCACTTGACTTCATGAGTTTTAGACCAGCCTGGGCAACATGGCGAAACCCCATCTCTATAAAAAATTAGCCGGATGTGGTGGTGCACACCTACAGTCCCAGCTATTTGGGGGCTGAGGTGAGAGGATCATCTGAGCCCAGGAGGTCGAGGCTGCAGTGAGTCATGATCGCACCACTGTACTCCAGCCTGGGTGACAGAATGAGACTCTGTCTCAAAAAAAAAAAAAAAAAGAATTTGAAACAAAGTGGCTAATTTGGGAGGTGATCCTAGGTGGCACCTTAACAGAATTAGAACCAAATCTAGAAAAGGTACATTATCAAACAAGTTACCACTATGGGTAACTACAAATGATCCCACTGGGGAACCCTGGGCGACAATATAAAACTTTTTAGAGTTATCTCATGTGAGGGGTGAAGGATGTGGGGAATTTAGCCTCCCACTCCCACTCATTATTGTCATCCAAAGGGCATTTACTTCCTGGCACTTACTGCCTGCTGATTTGCTGCCAAGCAGGCTCCATTGCCAGAGCAAGCCCTCTGGCAGAGTCACAATGTTTGTGGTTGGAGCCACAGGGGTGGCAATGCCTAGGAAGGCAAGTGCCCAGGGACATGGCAGCACACCAAAATAATTGCATACATTTAAATTTTTCTTGGTGGGACGCGGTGGCTCACACCTGTAATCCCAGTGTTTTGGGCGGCCAAGGTGGGCAGATCACGAGGTCAGGAGTTCGAGACCAGCCTGGCCAACATGGTGAAACTCCGTCTCTACTAAAAACACAAAAAATTAGCCAGGCATGGTGGCAGGTACCTGTAATCCCAGCTACTTGGGAGGCTGAGGCAGGAGAATAGCTTGAACCTGGGAGGCAGAGGTTGCAGTGAGCCGAGATGGTGCCACTGCACTCCAGCCTGGGGAACAAAGCAAGACTCCTTCTCAAAAAAAAAAAAATTTTCTTTCTCTTTTTTACTCCAAGATGTTACACGAAACTATTTTATTCTAGAACTGTACTTATCAGAATGCATATTTATTGCATATTTAAGCAGAAAGAAAGTAAAAATGAGATTGTCTCGCACAGTGGTTTTCAGATGCAGTGCTCCATATTTTACTGTTTGCAATAAAGAATTAGAATGTGGTGGGGGCTGTTTGGTGGCTGCTCATCACAGAAGAGACATCAAAAGGCAAATTCCAAAGTGAATATCTAGCACTGCTTGAGGAAATTAGCAAATATGCTGAAAAGTAATATATAAGAAGCCACTCAGGGCTTGGTAAAGTTGACGGGAATAATATTTCTTAAATGCTGACATTACAAAAATTTACACTGCAGTAAAATGAAATCATAAATAATCATGCAACAGCGCTTTGATATATCCAACTCCAGCTTTAAGGCACTAGTCAGAAAGCCAATAATCTTTTAAACAGCATAAAGAAAATACTTGTAAATGCAACCTTTGGCAGAATTTCATAATTCTCCAACAACAGCTTCTTAGAACAATGATTCCCAGTTGGGTGCAGTGGCTCATGCCTGTAATCTCAGCACTTTGGGAGGCCAAAGTGGGCAGATGACCTGAGGTCAGGAGTTCTAAACCAGACTGGGCAACATGGTAAAACCCCATCTCTAATAAAAACATGAAAATTAGCCGGGTGTGGTGGTGGGTGCCTGTAATCCCAGCTACTTGGGAGGCTGAGGCAGGAGAATCACTGGAACCTGGGTGGTGGAGGTTGCAGTGAGCTGAGATGGTGCCACTGCACTCTAGCCTGGGCAACAAGAGCGAAACTCTGTTTCAGAAAAAAAGAACAATGATTCCCATCCCCTCTACTTCATTCTTTTTTTTTTTTTTTTTTTTTTTTTTTTGACACAGGGAGACACAGGGTCTTGCTCTGTCACCTAGGCTGGAATACAGTGGCAGGATCATAGCTCACTGCAGCTTCAAACCCCCAGGCTGAAGCAATCCTCCTGCCTCAGCCTCCCAAGTAGCTGGGACTACAGGCACACGCCACAATACCTAGCTAATGTTTTTTTTTTACTTTTGTAGAGACAGGGCTCTTGCTATGTTGCTTAAGCTGGTCCCAAACTCCTGGACTCAAGCGATTCTCCCACCTCAGCCTCCCAAAATTCTAGGAGTACAGGCCCAAGCGACTGCAGGGCTGGCTTCACTTCAAAAAAAAGCATACATATCACAATATGAAGACATCAAAACTGGTATCACAATTTGTTCTGAGTAAATTATATGTGAAAATTAATTATATGAATTGGCATTATCTGTTATTACCCAAGTAAATTAGAGTCAAGAACCAGGGAGAGGAAAAGAAAAGCACTCAAGACACAAATGCCTGCCCAAGAATTCTATCACAAGCCAGCTGCTGAAATGACCTGCCTTGCCTCTAAGGCTAGTTTTACCTGTTGCCATCACTCACCAATTAGAGCTTGCTAGCTCCAAAATCTTTGCTAGTGCCAATGAGTTTTCTTTCATAACAGTATGTAACATTTCTCTTTCTAATAAAACACACAACATTTTATTTGTTCTTCAGACACACCAAAGACCACCCATCTGTGTGTATGCCCTGAATTGCAATGTAGTTTTTATATATTTTCCCAAGTAAAATGTTTTACATAGAGATTCGAATCTATATTTTTGTTTGACTTTGACATAATATATATCCACACTGTGGAATGTTATCAGCTGTTAAAAAGCAGGAATTCATTCTGGATGTAAGGATTTAAAAAGAAGTCCCTAATAATAAAAGTTAACACTAAAAAAGTGTTTACGATGTGCCTGGTACTGGTCTAAATATTTTATATGTGTGTGTGTGTGTGTGTGTGTGTGTGTGTGAGAGACAGGATCTCATTCTGTCACCCAGGCTGGAGTACAGAGGTGCAATTGCAGCTCACTGCAGCCTCAACATCCCCCCACACACCCAGGCTCAAGCAACTGGGATTACAGGCACGCACCACCACTCCTGGCTAATTTTCATATTTTTTTTAGAGATGGTTTCGCCATGTTGCCCAGGTTGGTCTCAAACTCCCGGCCTCAAGCAATCCACCCACCTCACCCTCCCTAATTGCTGGGATTGCAGGTGTGAGCCACTGCACCCAGACAATTAAGTTATTTACTCCTCAAAAAAAAATTCTTATGAGGTAGACACTAATATTTTGACCATTATATAATTAAGAAGACATAGATGCAGAGGGGTTAACTAGCTTGCCCAAGGTCATACAACTCATCAGTGAAAAGCTGAACCCACATTCTTAACCACCGTGTAACACAGAGAAATGTGTGCAGTATAACCCCATTCTTTACTTTTAAAGCTCTCATAAGTGCACATATACACACTTGTATTAGCATAGAGAGTAGTGGAAGGAAACACATCTGAGTGTCAGCCTTGGTTACTTCAAGAAATAGAAGCAGAGTTGGCCGGGCACGGTGGCGCACACCTGTAATCCCAGCACTTTGGGAGGCCAAGGCGGTGGATCACAAGGTCAAGAGATCGACACCATCCTGGCCAACATGGTGAAACGCCGTCTCTACTAAAAATGCAAAAATTAGCCGGGCATGGTGGCGTGTGCCTGTAATCTCAGCTACTCAGGAGGCTGAGGCAGGAGAATCGCTTGAACCCATGAGGCAGAGGTTGCAGTGAGCCAGGATTATGCCACTGCACTCCAGCCTGGCAACAGGGTGAGACTCCGTCTCAAAAAAAGAAAAAAAAGAAATAGAAGCAGAGAAAGTTGGCAGCCTGGGGTAGACACTAAGTTACTGCCTATATATGATTCTTTGAATTTTTTAACAGCAAGTCTATACTTCTTTTGTTTTTATTCAGTATCTAATGACTATTTTTTTTAAAAGAAGGAAAATTTCCTATAAGAGGGGCTCATGAGGCCTCAGCATTATGCCTGAGTCTCTGAAGTATCTCTCACCCCACCCACATTACACCTAATTCTGGTGTGCACAGACTTGGTCTAAATCTGACAAAAACAGAATGACTCAGGGAACCCCCAGGGGTTCAAGACACACATAACTGAACATTCATCGTGTTTACATGCAGAGGAGTGATTTTACTCCTGTGTTTGCTTAAAACACTGTTTTTCTACATTTCGGGCTTCTCCTTTGATCAGTTTGTTATATTATAACCATTTCCAGTTACTGGGTGATACAATCAATGTGCAGACTCCACAGCCATCTCTTGGGTAACCAACAGAGACATCTGAATCAAACATTATGAAACTTCATTCCCAGCAAGAAGAGAACATGTAAAAGTTCTCCCCAAAAAGAGATTTGAAGTGACTATTTCTCAAAAGACTATAATCCACCACAAGCCATCAAACTATCTTCTTTTTAATACAAGTGTTCTAGGGTGTTCAGGAACGTTCTGCTTAAAGGCTAAATTCGAATACGTGTTACATCACTACCCTGAGAATCAACACATAATTTGAAGGACAGTTACAATGTGTGTGTATATATAACACATCTAAACTAGTCAGATGGCTAGATAGATTGTCAGATAGACAAATGATACAAACAGCTAACATTTACCTAGGGCTTCCTACAGGTGAACCGCTGTGCTAAGCATTTTGTATGTATCTCCCCATTTAATCCTCATGGTAACTCTATAAGAAGGTACTATTTTTTATTTAAGAGATGGAGTCTCACTATGTCACCCAGGTTGGAATGCAAGCATCTAATCACAGGAGTGATCATCGCACACAGCAGCCTTGAACTCCTGGCCTCAAGCCAGCCTCCCGTCTCAGCCTCCTGAGTAGCTAGGACTACAAGTGCATGGCAATGCACCTGGATGAGCAAGTACTATTATAATCCCTATTTTATAGATGCAGAAACTGAGGTCTAGAGAAGTTAAGTAACTTTGCCAAGTAATACAGATGATAAGCAGTAGAGCTAGGATGTGAACTCAGGTAGTGTAGCTTGGTAGCCAGGAGGTAAACTTCTATAATACTCTGCTTCAGTGGATTTATAAATGATTCAGAATGTCTAGAGAGCTACTTACAGATAAGGCATTGTTGGGCTGGGCGTGGTGGCTCACGCCTGTAATCCCAGCACTTTGGGAGGCCCACACAGGAGGATCACCTGAGGTCAGGAGTTCAAGATCAGCCTGGCCAATATGGTGAAACCCCATCTCTACTAAAAACATAAAAATTAGCCAGGCATCGTGGCAGGCGCCTGTAATCCCAGCTACAGGGGAGTCTGAGGCACAAGAATCGCTTGAACCCGGGAGGCAGAGGTTGCAATGAGCTGAGATTATGCCACTGCACTCTAGCCTAGATGACAGAGCGAGACTCCATCTCAAAAAAAAAAAAAAAAATTAAATTAAATAAGGCATTATCACAAGATAGGGCAATGCCTTGGAACACTGACTCTGAAGCCAACCTGCCTTGGTTCAGACCCCTTTCCCTTCCCATACAAGCTGTATGACTTTAAGCAAATTACTCAACCTCCTGGACTTTGGTTTTCTCATCTATAAAATGAGAATAATATTGACATCAGCCTACAAGCTTGTAGTGAGAATTAAATAAGTTAATATATGTAAAATTAATATTAAATGAGATAATAAATGTAAACTAATATATGTAAAGAGTGTTCCTGCACATTATAAACATTCAATCAATGTTAGCTAGTGTTATTTCAGTAAAGCCAAAGACACTGAGAATTGTCTCAAGGTTTCCCTTCTGAGGAATGCCTTCCAGTTTCGGTGTCAATGCTAAGTTTCTTTTAAGATGCTAAACCAATCTTTAAACTTGGCACTGCTGTGCAAATTGGAAAAGTTAAGAATAAATACATTATAAACAAAGCTCTTTAATTTCAGACTTTCTCCATTCTGCAGTTATATAACATGACTTACTTGAGGAATCGGAATTTTGCGGAGAGACTGACTTCTCCAGGGGCTTGGGTTCTTTCTTCTCCGTTTTCTCTGTGGTTGAAGCCAGCTCCTCTTTCTTTCTTTCTCTTTGCTCATTCCATTCCTCATTTTCAATCTTGTTGATATGAGTCTTGTCAGATTCTTCCAGCATCAGGTCTTTTTTACCTCTGACGGCCCAGTGCATGGACTAAATTAATGTAAAGCAGAGATACAAAAATTAAGTTGATGTTATATGATTTTCTATATTTAAAGTTTGATATGTAGTAACACCTGACCTACTACTGTAGCGCTAACTAACAACATGTTAGACTTGACTATTAACAAGTTACTCAAATTAATCCAAATAGTAATTAATCCAACTATTAATAGTTACTTTTCACCATACACCCTTCTGTACCTTTTTTATTTTCTGTTCTGTATATGTATTTCCTATTAGATCTAAAAATTGGACAGATGGATGAATGAATGGAGAGATGGATGTACGAATTAACAAATGAATACAGTGAAAAAGAGCGCTTTTGATTTGCTGTGTCAAGAATATTTCAAGTGGAATCATTAGCCCTACCATCAACCAAAATAATGCCTAACTATTTCTTAAAACCTCATCTGGATACTGTGGGAAGCTATTCCTGAAGTACTAAGAAACAGTGACATACTGGTTCTATTACCAAAACTCAAGACTAGAGGGAAACATAGCCTTTTAACACCCTAAAATTATAAATATTCTAGCTCTCTGCCCTATTCAAATCAAAGAAGTCATTTATTCCCACCTTCAACCTATCTCTTCCCAACTACAAAGAAGTGTCATCCTGAATCCTCTTCTTCAAATATAACCAGTCCACAGGCTGATCAACCCCAAGATCCAAGAACCACCCCATAAAGCAGTCATTGCCACCAATAAATGTAATCAGCTCTCACCCTAACAAGAAAAAGAATAGAGGCTGGGCGCAGTGGTTCATGCTTGTAATTCCAGCACTTTGGGAAGCCAAGGTGGGTGGATCACTTGAGGCAACCCTGAGGCAAGGAGTTTGAGACCATCCTGGCCAACATGGTGAAACCCCCGTCTCTACTAAAAATACAAAAATTAGCTGGGTGTGGTGGCGCACACCTGTAATCCCAGCTACTCAGGAGGCTGAGGCGGGAGAATTGCTTGAACCCAGGAGGCGGAGGTTGCAGTGAGCCAAGATTGCACAATTACACTCTAGCCTGGGCAACAGAGCAAGACTCGGTCTCAAAAAAAAAAAAAAGAAAGAAAGAAAAAGAAAAAGAAATGGGAATGAAAGGTACCAAAATGTAACTGTAGTTATATATGTGTAACAGAATTACATCTTTTGTTTTTGTATTTCCCAAATTTTCTATGAGAAGATTATGTATATCTACAATTAGAAAACATTCTATTTTAGGCTGGGCGCAGTGGCTCACGCCTGTAATCCCAGCACTTTGGGAGTCCGAGGCAGGTGGATCACGAGGTCAGGAGTTCCAAACCAGCCTGGCAAACATGGTGAAACCCCATCTCTACTTAAAAAAACAAAAATTAGTTGGGCAAGGTAATATGTGCCTGTAATCCCAGCTACCCAGGAGACTGAGGCACAAGAATCACTTGAATCCAGGAGGCGGGGGTTGCAGTGAGTTGGTATTGCACCACTGCACTCCAGTCTGGATGACAGAACGAGACTCTGTCTCAAAAAAAAAAAAAAAAAGACAATATTCTATTTTTAAAATTAGATGAAGTTTTGATGCAAAAACATTTAAGGAGGGAGATTCCTGGTGCCAACAATATGTGTGGGAAGGGAATAGTTAGAGAGTAAACACTTCAAAACCATTTGCTAAATTGTAAATGCAAGTACTACCCATTTCTCTGTAGATTTTATTTCAAAATAAAAATGTTAATTTTTTAAAGAGGCAATGCCTCAGCTGGTATTAAAAAAATTGACTTTGTTGGTTTAGATTTGTTGTTTTGATTTGGTTTTTGCATATGCACAAAATAAAAACGGCTGCCAGTGACTTCCTCTGCAAAAGGATACTATGAAGGTTAGTGAAAAACAGGGAATAAGACGTTCAAGAATTCAGGGCCCAGAGAGCTGAAAATGTAAACTGTGAGCTTCACAAGCCAGCAAGGTGGCCTGTACATGATGTGTTGATCTCTGTGCCTCAGTACTTCTCTCTTGAAATCAAAGTACCTGTGGTCTGCCTTAGATAGAATTAATGTCTAATCCACAGTAAATGCTTTAAAGGTTTCAGTGAAAAGATGTTCTGAAATAGTCGTCTTATCCATCTCCTTTGTGAGTAAATCAGAATAAAATATGTTATCATCAGAATCCCACATCTGCTGATCCTCATTAAAGAAATATACAGAAGAAATATCCAAACTGTATCTAACCTCAGATACAAGTGCTTCTCATGCTTTGTAGTTCAATCAAAGGACTAACATCAGAGTGATGCTAAGCATCACTGTTTGCTGGGACACAGTTAGATAGTCTGCAAATCACTCATTTCTGTGTTCACAAGCATATATCTCAACTCCACAAGGGTATTAGTTGCACAGAACAACATTTAACATCAAGCGAACTAGTCTATTATGGAGCTACTCATTTCAATAGAATCAGCAGCAATAAAAGATATCAAATGACAGCAATTGATACCGACTAAGAGAGAGACTAGAAAGGGGAGAGTCTGTAGAGCAAGATAATAAAATGCACAAGACAGAAAATCTATATATGCATGGAAGGAACTAAAACTAAACAGACAGCAAAGCTACGTGCAAAGGCCACTAATCTTAACAGTTTATGAAATTGCTATGTTGTTATTCTGCCTTCACAACTAACTTGTTTACCAGCTTTCTTAAATGAGTTGTTTTTTTCTCTAGGAAGTCATTTTCTTACATTCTAGACCTTCGTCAATACTAGGAAATAGAGCTCGCCTCAGTAGCACATATACCAAAATTGGAATGATACCAAGAAGATTATCATGGTCCCTGCGCAAAGATAACAGGCACATTCGTGAAGCATTCATTAAAACACACACACACACACAGGGAAATAAAAAATTTGGTTTACATTCCAGTAAACATTGGCACAAAATTTTTTTAAATCCATTGACTTAGATGAGCCATAGATCAGCTAAATAGCTATACAAAATTGACTGGTTATTATTATCCTGGATCAGCGATCACCACGAGTGAATTTTTTATTTGTCAGGGTGATTTCTGACCTGCTTTTGGATAACATCCAATTAAGACAGATTGCCTTTTGAACTAGCAGAAGGTGTTGAATTGCACACTGTTTCCCATCTGGCTGGTGAAACCGTGGCCATGTGGGCGTAGTAGGAAGCTTTCCTGATAGGTAGTCTGTGGCCAGTTGGACCCACCCCAGAGACACCTTGCCCAGCTGGGAACCAAGAAACAATCAGCAGACAAACAGGCCCACGTGGGGCTGACCCAACCAGCCCAGAGGCAATCAATTTGTTAAATGATCAGTTCACCAAAAATGTGTTTCCATTAACTCTTTATAAAATTTGTAGCAACTGAAGTGGCATGAGATAGTTTTAGCGGCTTATGAGAATTTTTCTCAGCCATTCATTTTGACTGTGCCTTTGCTGTGGCTTCTTTTTCCCATAGGCATCCTAAATCCATGCTGCCATATATTTTGGTGCTAGAGGGAGAGCCATCCACACCCTGGGTCTCTGTGGGTAAAACCATTTAGCATGACAAAGATACATTTCCTTAAGATTCTTTGGAATCCTGGGATAACTCTTCAGGTTATCACAGGATCCAAAAGACCTGGATTACTGAATCCTCACTCCAAACCCTTTTTTTCAGACCAATACTACATGTCTAAATTTAAACTGCCAACATATTCATTGACCTGGGTGAGGTCTTAAAATATTTTTACAAATTAAACTATCAGGAGGAACTTCTAGAAAACGAAAAGAGAAATAAATAAGTGAGTAGTAAAGTGATAGACAGTGTGGGGAAAAAATACCAGTTCAGCTGCATCACTCCTGGATGATAGAAATCTGGTATATATACACCATGGAATATTACTCAGCCCTAGAAAAGAACAAAATTATATCTTTTGCAGCAACTTAGATGGAGCTGGAGGCCATTGTTCTACATGAAGTAACTTAGGAATGGAAAACCAAACATTGTATGTTCTCCGTTACAAATAGGAGCTAAGCTATGGGTACACAGAAGCATACAGAGTGGTATAATATACAGAAAGTAGGAGGCTGGGAGGGAGACTGAAGGATAAAAAACTACATATTGGGTACAACGTATACTACTCAGGTGATGGGTGCACTAAAATTTCAGACTTCACCACTATACAATTCATCCATGTGACTAAAAACCGTTTGTATTAGTCCGTTTCACACTGCTGTAAAGGACTACCTGAGACTGCGTAATTTATGAGGGAAAGAGGTTTAATTGACTCACAGTTCCTCAGGCTTAACAGGAAGCATGACTGGGAGGCCTCAGGAAACTTACAATCATGGTGGAAGGTGAAGGGGGAAGAAAGGGTCTTCTTCACATGGTGGCAGGAAAAAGAGAGAAGGGAGAAGTGCCACACACTTTTTTTTTTTTTTTTTGAGACGGAGTCTTGCTCTATCGCCCAGGCTGCAGTGCAGTGGTGCGATCTCAGCTCACTGCAAGCTCTACCTCCTGGGTCCATGCCATTCTCCTGCCTCAGCCTCCCAAGCAGCTGGGAATACAAGCGCCCGCCACCACGCCCGGCTAATTTTTTGTATTTTTAGTAGAGACAGGGTTTCACCATGTTAGCCAGGATGGTCTCGATCTGACCTCGTGATCCACCTGCCTCGGCCTCCCAAAGTGCTGGGATTACAGGCGTGAGCCACCGTGCCCGGCCCCAGTGCCACATACTTTTAAACCATCAGATCTCATGAGAACTCACTATCATGAAAAAAGTAAGGGGGAAATCCACCCTCATGATCCAATCACCTCCCATCAGGACCCTCATCCAATTCAATATGAGATTTGGGCAGGACACAAATCCAAACTATAACACCACTTGTACCCCGAAAACTACTGAAAATTTTTTAAAGTTTTTAATTTAAAAAAATGTGGCGCCCCTGAGGCTATGGCTCATTTGAGGAATTTTCCGAAAGGAAATTCCCAAGATATGATCCTGTGTGTGATGCTACAAAAGTATACTGTGATTTGGCCTGCCTTGTGGGTACAGGGACTAATAATGCTCCCAAACAATGCTTTTCCTTCCAGAGGGATTATACTGTTTAAATAAAAAGCAGAAACACAGGGTTGATGGTGTGAAGGAAAGGGAATTTATGAGATTTAACAATCTAGCCAGGCGTGGTGGCTCACACCTGTAAACTCAACACTTTGGGAGGCCGAGGTGGGCAGATCACCTGAAGTCGGGAGTTTGAGACCAGCCTAACCAACATGGAGAAACCCTGTCTCTACTAAAGATACAAAATTAGCCGGGCGTAGTGGCATATGCCTGTAATCTCAGCTACTCGTGAGGCTGAGGCAGGAGAATTGCTTGAACCTGGGAGGCAGAGGTTGCAGTGAGCCAAGATGGCGCCATTGCACTCCAGCCTGGGCAACAAGAGCAAAACTCCGTCTCAAAAAAAAAAAAAAAAGAAAAAAAAATGTATAAATGTGCTGGGCATGCGTTTTAGATACATGTCACTGAAATTGAAATAATAAAGTTATAATCGTTTTATTGTCAGAATGGCATATATGATAGTCTACCTTTATCCTCAAGGGGTATTCCAAGACCCCATGTGGATGCCTGAACCTTGGGTAGTACCAAACTCTACATATACTATGCTTTTTCTGATATATACACACCTATGATAAAGTTTATAGTTCAACCCCAGTCCGAAACAAGGTGAGTATAGTACAATAAAATATTTTGAGAGAGTGTAAGAGCACATTTACATAACTTTTATTACATATGTTGGTATCATTGTTCTAGTTTATTATTAGTTATTGTTACTAATCTCTTACTGTGCCTAATTTATAACTGTGGCCATATGGGCATAGTTCTCATAAGCTGTTAAAACTATCTCATGCCACTTCAATTGCTACAAATTTTATAAAGAGTTAATGGAAACACATTTTTGGTGAACTGATCATTTGACAAATTGATTGCCTCTGGGACGACTGGTTGGGTCAGCCCCACGTGGGCCTGTTTGTCTGCTGATTGTTTCTTGGTTCCCAGCTGGGCAAGGTGTCTTTGGGGTGGGTCCAATTGGCCACAGACTACCTATCAGGAAAGCTTCCTACTACGCCCGCATGGCCACAGCTATAAATTAGGCACAGTAAAAGATTAATAACAATAACTAATAATAAACTAGGATAATTATAACAATATATGTCATAAAAGTTATGTGAATGTGCTCTTACACTCTCAAAATATTTTATTGTACTATACTCACCTATTTTTGCACTGGGGTTGACTGCAGGTAACTAAAACCAAGGAAAGCAAAACTGGGAATAAAGGGGACACTACTGAATACCTGACACAAACACCCTAATGGTGACATTTATCTACAAAATGATAGATGTGATCTCTTAGGTGACAAACAATACTAGGTATGATCATTGTTATTAATGTCTCTAGAGTAGCAAATGCAAAATGATGAACAGATGAAATATGCAAAAAGACAAGGCGACAACTAAAATGTTATAGAAAGAAGTGAGGCTCTCACACGCAAAAGTTACTGTAAGGCATAGACAGAAAGGAGGCCGGGGGCGGTGGCTCACACCTGTAATCCCAGCATTTTGGGAGGCCGAGGCGGGCAGATCACGAGGTCAGGAGATGGAGACCATCCTGGTCAACATGGTGAAACCCTGTCTCTACTAAAAATACAAAAAAAATTAGCTGGGTGTGGTGGTGTGTGCCTGTAGTCCCAGCTACCCAGGAGTCTGAGGCAGGAGAATCGCTTGAATTCGGGAGGCGGAGGTTGCAGTGAGTCCATATTGCACCACTGCCTGGCAACAGAGTGAGACTCTGTCTCAAAAAAAAAAAAAAAAAAAGAACAAAAAGGAATGAAAGGAAAGTTATAGAATGTCTATCAAATGAGGTATAGAACAGGTAATACTTGGTATATATGATTCAAAGTCCACTGTGGAAGAGAAATAGAAGGATATCAGAAACAATAAGGTTTAGCCCAAACAAAGAAG
Source organism: Macaca nemestrina (assembly GCF_043159975.1). NCBI lineage: Eukaryota > Metazoa > Chordata > Mammalia > Primates > Cercopithecidae > Macaca > Macaca nemestrina. The sequence goes on from NC_092133.1 coordinate 64,005,169, forward strand.
ACTATATGAGAAAAAAAAAATCAATGCTAATTTGAAGCAGAGAGATAGGCATCTCATCATTTTTGTACCACTAATAAAAATAAATTTAAAGCCAATTATAGCCCAGCATACTATTTCAACTTTGCTGACAAGAGAAATGATGCAGCCAGTAATATCTAAAATGTAATTATTGTAAAACCTCAAACAGTTCACAGTTAAGCTACATTCAAAGCAGAAATGATGTGTTTGGAGACAGGAAATTAGTATTTAATGGAAAGATGTTGGCAATATAAATCCAAGTGGGGATTTGGAGAAGAGTTTTTGAAAATACTAAAAATACAAAAAATTAGCCGGACTTGGGGTCGGGTGCCTGTAGTCCCAGCTACTCGGGAGGCTGAGGCAAGAGAATGGCGCAAACCCAGGAGGCGGAGCTTGCAGGGAGCCGAGATCGCGCCACTGCACTGCAGCCTGGGCGACAGAGCAAGACTCTGTCTCAATAAATAAATAAATAAATAGAATAGAATAGCAAGAGTCAGGAATCCAGTTGTAGTTACAGTGTGTGACACTTAGAAGACAGGGAAATATGGTTATGCAGAGTTGGTAGAACAATATTTAGCTAGTGTCAAAAAGGAATTTTGAATTTACACAACGAAAATGACAAAAATCTTATTTTTTGATACATAAAGTCACAATTTTTTGAAAGATTCCCTCTAGTAATTTTGTGCATTTATACAATAATCATATGGTTAGTCTCTCATAAATAATTAGCCCATCTTAAACAAATCCACATGAATGCACACTTCTTCCCAAAATGCAAAGAAGAAAACAGCTTACACTTTATGTAGAGTGGCTTTAATCACATACTTTGGAATTTTTCATTGCTCTTCCCCATTATTTCAAAAACACCCTTCAGTATTATGGGCCTTTTATCAACAATTTGCTCAAGTCTTCAAAAATAAAAACTCTGAAGAAGGAAATCTAAATGTAACCCTGAAGGACTATAATTTAAGAGATGTGAATCATTTTATACACTAATTCTAATAACTGTCCCTGAAAACTTACCTATGAGGTAATTTCTGTATTATAAGTCCCATGTCATAGAAAAATGTTCCAATGGAGAGGATCTAGGTAATAAATCATGCCTAAATATTTAAAATTACATTTTGTCTATAATATACAAAGGTCAATGTTGAACAAAATAAACATATGACAGTAATTAGAGTGAATATTTTGATATTTATGCCTTTTAATGACATGAAGAAGATAACACAATGTTTTTAAAGTCTAACAATTCTTTCACCAGAATGTTTAATAGGAATAATTCATGACTTTCTTTGACTAATCAGATCCTGTCTTTTTAATGAAAATTCTAAGCCTTAAAAAGAGAACAAGCTGACATAAATGAAAAAGATGGAGAATATGAATTTACAATGGTTAAAACTCAGCAATTCATGAGTAACTTGAGAAGCACGTTTATTAGAGCTCATAAAACAGTAAGCAATAACAGGGAGTGTGTATACTGAAACAAACAGCCAAAGAGACTGAAAAAAAAATGTAGTCACAGGCTCTTCTGGCACAAATTCATTGCTTCTATTCTGGTGAGTTTCTCTTCATGGGATTTATGGACACTAAATTACATCCAGACTCTGCTAACTTCTTGGTTTTCTCCCTCCTATTGCCAAATGACTCTTTAAGCAACTACATGAGTCTAATCCATGGGCATCCCGAGCTTCACAAATTCACGTCATCCCCAGCAAGAAACCCACCGTCTTCACTGAGTCATTCAAAGCTTCCCACTGCTGGAACGGCATCGACATCTGGCTCCTTCGCCAGTGGTCATAGCGAGCTCGACTCTCTTCATTGGTCAGAATCTCCTTTGCCTTCTGCAGTTTCTGAAAAGTCTCCACTGGAAAACAAATCAAGAAATGAGCACTTCTTTCTCGGAGGGGATATTTTAAACTCCAAAACTATCCAACTGATCTTACTAGAACCATGACTCTGCCACTTACTAGCTATGTGACCTTGGGCCAATTTACCTCATTAAGCTTTTGTAAAGGGTATCAAAAGGACAAGCAAGATCATGGATGTAAAGTGCTTGGCACACAGTTTATCCACTCCCTGTATTGTGCCTCAGTCATGTGCCAGATGCTACTCCTGGTGCTGATGACATAGATGTGAACAATAGACATTATTAGCAGGGGAAAGAGACATTTGTAAACATTGAAAAAATACTGTTCTACCTTGTAGGAAGAAAACTACCTTTTTTAGTGCTGGGTGTGAGAGAGGGCAGTAATTAGGCAAGAGGGACAGTAAAACTGAAGACCCTAAAGCAGGAAGGAGCACGGTGACTTAGAGGAAGTAGGAACTGCCAGTGTGGCTGGAGGACACAATGCTAGGGGCAGAATGATGAGGGATGGGGGGCTATACAGTAGACAGACAATAGCTCAATCAACTAGGGCCTGAGATGTCATGTTAAGGATGCTGGTCTGCTTTTTGTCCTAAGAGAAACGAGAGGCCTTAAGTATAATAAATAACATGGTAGATGCTGGGACAAATGGTAGCTTGTCACTAATCTACTTGACCAGATGGCATATAATAGAAACCTTTTATGGCTCTGTTAGAAACACCTCCAAAATCTCTTCTGCTCCTCAGTGAAGTAAAAACCTTCTGCAGAGCAGAATACCAGATCCATATATAGGCCAGGTGCAGTGGCTCACGCCTGTAATCCCAGCTCTTTGGGAGGCCAAGGTGGGTGGATCACGAGGTCAGGAATTCAAGACCAGCCTGGCCAAGATGGTGAAATCCCGTCTCTGCTAAAAACACACAAAAAAGAAATAGCTGGAGGTGGAGGCAGGCGCCTGTAATCCTAGCTACTCGGGAGGCTGAGGGAGAGAATTGCTTGAACCTGGGAGGTGGAGGTTGCAGTGAGCCGAGACTGTGCCACAGGACTCCAGTCTGGGTGACAGAGCGTACACTCCATCTCAAAAAAAAAAAAAAAAAAAAATCAGCCGGGCGTGCTAGTGCACGCCTGTAATCCCAGCTACTCAGGAGCCTGAGGCAGGAGAATCATTGAAACCTGTGAGGCGGAGCTTGCAGGCAGCCAAGTTCGCACTACTGCACTCCAGCCTGTGCGACAGAGCAAGATTCCATCTCAAAACAAACAAAAATTCACATGTTGAATTCCTAACTCCCAAAATGATAGTATTAGGAGATGGGGCTTTTGAGATATGATTAGGTCATGAGGGTGGAACCCTCACGAATGGAATCAGTGCCCTCATAAAAGAAACCCAGACGACTTGCTCACTCTGTTTCCCCCATGCGAAAACACAGCAAGAAGACAATTAGCTGAGCATGGCGGCAGGTGCCTGTAATCCCAGCTATTCGGGAGGCTGAGGCAGGAGAATCGCATGAATCTGGGAGGTGGACGTTGCAGTGAGCCAAGATCACACCACTGCACCCAGCCTAGACGACAGAGCAAGACTCCAAAAAAATTAAAAAATCAATATACAAATAATATCAGTGATGTCTCTACACATTAGCAATGAACAATCTGAAGGCGAAATTAAGAAAATTCCATTTATAAGAGCATCAAGAGCCAGACACGGTGGCTCATGCCTGTAGTCCAGCACTTTGGGAGTCCCAGGTGGGCGGATCATGAGGTCAGGAGTTCGAGACCAGCCTGGCCAACATGGCGACACCCCGTCTCTACTAAATATACAAAAAAAAAAAAAAATTAGTTGGGCATGGTGGCAGGTGCCTGTAATCCCAGCTACTCAGGAGGCTGAGGCAGGAGAATCACTTGAACCTGGGAGGCAGAGGTTGCAGCGAGCTGAGACCACACCATTAATCTGCCTGGGCGACAGAGCAAGACTTTTTCTCAAAAGAAAAAGAAAAGCTTCAAGAAGAATATAATATTTTTTAAAAATTGAACAAAAGAAGGAACTATACAATATTGTCAAAAGACGCTAAAAAAGATCTAAATAAATGAAAAGACATCCCATGTTCATAAAGATTTACTATTGCTAAAATGATGATACTCCCCAAACTGATCTGCAGATTCAACATAATCGCTATCAAAATCCCAGTTGCCTTTTTTGCAGAAATTGACAATCTAGTCCTAAAATCTGTTTGCAAATACAAGGGACCCAGAATTGCCAAAAATAACTCTTGAAAAAAATAAGAGCAAAGTTGGAGAATTCACACCTCTGAATTTCAAAACTTATACTACAAGGCTACAGTAGTGAAAACAGTGTGGTACTAACATAAGGATAGACATACTTATAAATGGAATAGAATTGAGAATCCAGAAACAAACCCCTCACATTTACAGTCAATTGATTTCAACAAGAGTGCCAAGACAATTTAATGAAGAAAAATCAGTCTTTTCAACAAATGGTGCTAGGACAACTGAATATCAATATATAAAAAGCATGAATTTAGATTTCTACCTTAAGCTATAAACAAATATTGACTCAAATGGATCACAGATCCAAATGTAAGAGTTAAAAACATAAAAAAACTGAGAAAAAAACATAGGAATAAATCTTTGTGACCTCAGCTTAGGCAAGAGCTCCTTAGATATGACACCAAAAGCACAAGGAACAAAAGAAATAGATAAATTGGACTACATCAAAATTAAAACTTTTGTGTTTCAAAGAATACCATGAACAAAGTGAAATGACAAGCCATGGAATGGGAAAAAATATTTGCAAATAATATATCTGATAAGGTACTTATATCTAGAATTTATAAAGAACATTTACAACTCAATAAGAAGACAAATAACTCAAATGCAAAATGGACAAAAGGCTTGAATGAACATTTCTCCAAAGAAGATATACAAATAGCCAATAAGCACCTGAAAAGATCCTGAGCAGAATTAGTCCACGAGGAAATACAAATCAAAACCATAGTGAGATACCACTTTATACCTACTAGGATGGCTAAAATTAAAGGATAATAATTGTCTAGAATGTGAAAAAGTTGGAATTGTCACATGTGACAGGTAGGAATGTAAAGTGGTATAGCCACTTTGAAAAGCAGTTTGGCTGTTCTTCAAAAATATTAAGCAGAGTTGCCATATGACCCAACTTTTATAATCCTAGGTATATATCCATGAGAATTGAAAACATATGTCCACACAAAAACTAGCATATAATAGCAGCATTATTCATAATAGTCAAAAGTGAAAATAACACAAATGTCCATCAACTGTGAATTGATAAACAAAATATGGTATATCCACATAAAAGAATTATCATCCAGCCATAAAAAGGAATGAAATGTTGATATGTGCTACAACATGAATGAGTCTTGAAAATATGCTAAATGAGGCTGGGTGCAGTGGCTCATGCCTGTAATCCCAGCACTTTGGGAGGCTGAGATGGGCAGATCACCTGAGGTCAGGAGTTCGAGACCAGCCTGACCAGCATGGAGAAACCCCATCTATATTAAAAATACAAAATAAGCCGGGCATGGTGGTGCATGCCTGTAATCCCAGTTACTTGGGGAGGCTGAGGCAGGAGAATCGCTTGAACCCAGGAGGTGGAGGTTTCGGTGAGCCATAATCATGCCATTGCACTCCAGCCTGGGCAACAAGAACAATACTTAGTCTCAAAAAAAAAAAAAAAAAGATGGGGCTATTGAATGCTACAGGAAAATAAATGAATGAATAAAAGTATCTCGCCATAGCAGCTTGGTCCAGTGAGAGCAATCCTTCCTGTTGCTGACGACAATGTAAATGTCCCATTATATAAATGAGATGTCACTTTTTCCAATGGGAATAAAAAGCTTATTAAATTACCACCAAGGATGCACATGCCACTTGCTACTCGTGTGGTGCTTGTAAAAATTTATGTATTTATCTGTGAGTCACCTTCGTCATTGTTGGCTTCACTTTCCAGAATTCCCAGAATGAAAGAAGCTGCTGGCCGGGCGCGGTGGCTCACGCCTGTAATCCCAGCACTTTGGGAGGCCGAGACGGGCGGATCACAAGGTCAGGAGATCGAGACCACGGTGAAACCCCGTCTCTACTAAAAATACAAAAAATTAGCCGGGCGCGGTTGTGGGCGCCTGTAGTCCCAGCTACTCGGGAGGCTGAGGCAGGAGAATGGCGTGAACCCGGGAGGCGGAGCTTGCAGTGAGCCGAGATCGCGCCACTGCACTCCAGCCTGGGCGACAGAGCGAGACTCCGTCTCAAAAAAAAAAAAAAAAGAAAGAAGCTGCTTAGAATTATTCTGATGTAAGTCCCTCAACAACAGTTGATAAGCAGAAAGAAAAAAGAAACTTATCTTTCCTATAACACGACCTTTCTCTTGTTCCATCCACTTCACCACATTTAACAAAGGTAAGTTTGGGTTTATATTTTTCCATTAATGTAGCAATTAATCAAATGAGTCACACAAGGTAAACACGTGCCAGTTCTGGGAAGAGAGATCTCATTTTGTAAGCTTATATGAGCAAATGATGCTGCAAGTCTTGCGAGACATTCTGATTTAACTCCTGGGTCTACCTTCAAAATACAGAGGTTATTTTAAATTCATATTTCACAATAGAATTTGCATTATAACAGTCACATTTTAAATGTATGCTATTTACAATTACTTGAGAAATAATAATGATATGATGTCAAAATACGCTTTGAAAAAATCTGGAAGAAAATATACCAACTGTTAATAGTAGTTCTCTATCAGGGAAAGATAAAAGCAGACTTTTTCTTCCAATTTATTTATTAATTATATTACTTTTATTCTATGGGGAAAAACAGTAAAGACTGTAAAGTTAAAAAAAAATTGAGACATTAAAAGATATTAGTTAACAAAGGATAAATTGTTCCCCTTCTTCTAATATCCAAATGTCTTTGAAGTTTGCACATCAGTAACAAAAATGCCATTCCACAGGTTCTTAATTTAGTCTGAAGTTTACTTTCTTTCTTTTTTTTTTTTTTGAGACAGAGTCTCTCTCTATAGCCCAGGCTGGAGCACTGTGGCATGATCTCACCTCACTGCAACCACCGCCTCCTGGGTTCATGTGATTCTCCTGCCTCAGCCTCCACAGTAGCTGGGATTACAGGCACCCACCAACACACTCAGCTAATTTTTTGTACTTTTAGTAGAGACGAGGTTTCACCATGTTGACCAGGCTTGTCTCAAACTCCTGACCTCACATGATCTGCTCACCTCAGCCTCCCAAAGTGCTGGGATTACAGGTGTGAGCCTTCACACCCAGTCTTAGGTCTACTTTCTTCATAGCCATGGAGAAGTTAATAAAGTGTTAATCTGAAACAGTTACTGTCACCCACACAAAGCGCTGGCATGAGCACCCGCCAGGAGCTCTGGGGATCAGGGACACTATTTCTATAGCAAAGTCAGTCCTGTCTGCCGCACCCACGTCTGCAGAGCGGAAGGGATTTCTAGTGGCCTTAGATTTACTTTTTTTTTTTTCAGGGAATAAAAGAATGATCTAATCATTACTTATAAAAAGAGAAAACTATCCCATCATGTGAAATGTCTACCTTGGGCTGCTACATAAAAGCAAGGAAAGACAATCCACTGAATTAAAATTGCCAGCATCCATTAAGCACTTCCCACATGCGGGACTCTTCATTTAATCTTCACAGCAGATGCTTGGAGTAATATACTACTAATCTATCTGCTTTACCTACAAGAATGCTGAGGCTCAGAAAGATTGCCCAAGATCAACTAGACTGTAAGTGGAATGGGAGCAATCCAGACAAACAAGCCTGTGTTTATATCCATTACTCCATCATGCTACCACATCAGTAATTTCAATGGCAACAGTTCAGGCTATATTTAGCGGACCAAAAAGATATAGATATGAGTTTAATTTCTCCTACCCAAAGTTCCTCTACTGTCTAGCTTTTCACCTTAATTAGATACATTTCACAATCTGTCCACTATATTCTGGATTTCCATCAAGCTAAACTTCAGTATCCAAGTGAATTTTTAAAGATATTTTGAGGTTGGGTGCAGTGGCTCACTCCTGTAATCCTGGCACTTTGGGGGGCTGACGCAGGTGGATCACTTGAGGTCAGGTGTTTGAGACCATCCTGGCCAACATGGTGAAACCCCGTTTCCACTAAAAATACAAAAATCAGCTGGGCGTGGTGGCACACGCTTATAGTTCCAGCTACTCGGGAGGCTGAGGCAAGAGAATCACTTAAACCCAGGAGACAGAAGTTGAAGTGAGCTGAGATTGTGCCACTGCACTCCAGCCTGGGCGACAGAGCAAGACTCTGTCCTGCCCAGAAAATAAAAAAATAGATTTTGAAATAGTCTGGCCAGGCACAGCAGCTGATTCCTGTAATCCCAGCACTTTGGGAGGCCAAGGAAGGAAGACTGCTTGAGTCCAGGAGTTTGAGACCAGCCTGGGCAACATGGCAAAACCCTGTCTGTACTAAAAATACAAAAAAATTACCCAGGTGTGGTGACACGCATGTGTGGTCCCAGCTACTCGGGAAGCTGAGGTGGGAGAATTGCTTGAGCCTGGGAGGTTGAGGCTGCAGTGAACCAAGATTGCACCACTGCACTCCAGCCTGGGAGACAGAGCGAGATCCTGTCTCATATGTATGTTTGAAATACTTTCATCATTAAGTAACCTTAATCATCCAAGTGTATAAAGATCCACATAAATGTTCAGAAAGTTGTATTAATGAAAACTGAGTAAACGGATGCTTAAATAGATTAAAAAACACCCTCTACCCAAAGGTTGAATCATATATCAAATGCATGCCTGACTAGAGAAGATATTGATGTCTGTGTGCCTTTTCATTTTAAACAATATTTACACAGTCCAGTGTTTCTCTGAACAAGACGCCTTAGGCAGCCCATACATGAAAACCCCCATCACTATGGCAACTAGAAATGGCAATAATTACACAGTGATTCATCATGTATCCTGAATAAAGATTGTTTGTCAGGGACAGAGAAACAACTCACAGTCATGCTTCACTGAAAAGAACCCAGTTAAAGAATAACCTGGGTGGTGGTTGTTTTTAAGTATTTATCAAATTTTTATAATTTTTTTTTTTTTTTTTTTTTTTGAGACACAGTTTCACTCTTGTTACCCAGGCTGGAGTGCAGTGGCATGATCTCGGCTCACTACAATATCTGCCTCCCGGGTTCAAGCGATTCTCCTGCCTCAGCCTCCCAAGTAGCTAGGATTATAGGCATGCGCCACCACGCCCAGCTAATTTTGCGTTTTTAGTAAAGACAGAGTTTCACCATGTTGGTCAGGCTGGTCTCAAATTCCTGACCTCACATGAACCACCCACCTTGGCCTCTCAAAGTGCTAGGATTACAGGCGTGAGCCACCGAACCTGACCTAAATTTTTGTAATTTTATGCTAGGACACCTATCTTAATATTAACTCCAGTTCAGACAGGTAGTTAATATGTCCTCTAAAGAAATGTTTGTGCCAGGGGCCGGGCGCGGTGGCTCATGCCTGTAATCCCAGCACTTTGGGAGGCCGAGGCGGGCGGATCACGAGGTCAGGAGATCAAGACCATCCTGGCTAACACGGTGAAACTCCATCTCTACTAAAAATACAAAAAAATTAGCCGAGCGTGGTGGTGGGCGCCTGTAGTCCCAGCTACTCAGGAGGCTGAGGCAGGAGAATGGCATGAATACGGGAGGCGGAGCTTGCAATGAGCGGAGATAGCGCCACTGTACTCCAGACTGGGCGACAGAGTGAGACTCTGTCTCAAAAAAAAAAAAAGAAAGAAATGTTCAGGCCCAGCTGGGTGGCTCATGCCTATAATCCCAGCCCTTTGGGAGGCTGAGGCAGGCGGATCACCGGTGGTTGGGAAATCAAGACCAGCCTGGCAAACATGGTGAAACCCCTTTTGCACCAAAAATACAAAAATTAGCCAGGTGTGATGGCTCATGCCTGTAATCCCAGCTTCTCAGGAGGCTGAGGGACAAGAATTATTTGAACCTGGGAAGCGGAGGTTGCAGTGAGCCGAGATTGTGCCACGGCACTCCAGCCTGGGCAACAGAGTGAGACTGATGCAAAAAAAAAAAAAAGAGAGAGAGAGAGAGAAATGTTTATGCATTCACTTATTCAAGAAATTGTGCAGAATAGATGTCCTCTTCAGTAAGTGGCACACTAGGGGCACACAACTGTGAACAAGACAAGCAGGGCGTCTGCCTTACTGAGCTTCCAGAATGACTAATAAGTAAACATGCAATAAGGAGACAGTGTGACACACAGTCTGCTGCCTGACGTACAGGGTGCTCTTGGTAGGTGGGACACATGGGACTTCCCAACTGATGGTCAGCTGAGACCTGACACAGAAACACAACCTGGCCAAGTAGTCAGGGACATGTGTGAGCCACAGAGTGTTCCAGGCAGAAAGCATCAAGCATAGAGGGCTGGGGTATAGAAAGAGCAGGGCACATGAAGGACCTATTGTAGTTCTGAGTGGCTGAAACATGAAATTCTAGGCACAGCAAAGGAAAGCAAAAGGGGATGGAGAATTAAGGTACACAGCATGAAGGGATTTGTGCCTAAATTATCAACAATGACAAAGGATGAACTACCGCACAGTACATCACAGACATAATGCGAAGCGAAAGAAGCTACACACAAAAGAGTACATACCGTATGATTTGATTTATATGAAATCCAAAACTGCAAAACTAGTCAATGGTGATAGAGATCAAAAAATCAGAGAGGGTGCTGACTTTGAACAAGAAGTGAAAGGGATTTCTGGGGTGCGAAGATGTTCCACATCTGTCTGGGCAGTGGTTAACCCGGTTATACATATGCACAAATTTATCAAGCTCACACTTATTATTTGCTCATGGTACCTTAAACAAGTTAATAAAAAGGATAAAAAAAACCAAATGAGCAGAAGCAATAGTTAAATATCGAACAAAAGATTACCTCACATATAGAAAAATGATCTGTTTTTGCAAATCAAAGGAATCAATGATTTCTAGAGAAAATAAATAAAGAACTTGAAGACAAGGAAAACATTTTCTTTTTTTTTTTTCTTTTCTTTTTTTTGAGATGAAGTTTCGCTCTTGTTGCCCAGGCTGGAGTGCAATGGCGCAACCTCTGCTCACCACAACCTCCACCTCCTGGGTTCAAGCAGTTCCCCTGCCTCAGCCTCCCGAGTAGCTGGGATTACAGGCATGCGCCACTACACCTGGCTAATTTTGTATTTTTAGTAGAGTCAGGGTTTCTCCATGTTGGTCAGGCTGGTCTTGAACTCCCGACCTTGAACTCCTAAGCCACCGTGCCCACTCAAAGAAAACATTTTCTAAATAAAGAAGAGTTTGGATTTGTGCCATGTGGAATTATAGATAGGTCTTAGTATGATATTATCCTTGTAGAAAAATCACATATACTCACATGCTATATGCATATAGTAAACATAACCATCAAATTTAAGATATAAGGCCAGGCGCAGTGGCTCACACCTGTAATCCCAGCACTTTGGGAGGCCAAGGCGGGCAGATCACCTGAGGTCGGGAGTTCGAGACCAGCCTGACTAACATGGAGAAATGCCGTCTCTATTAAAAATACAAAATTATCTGGGCATGGTGGTGCATGCCTGTAATACCAGCTACTCTGGAGGCTGAGGCAGGAGAATCGCTTGAACCCAAGAGCCAGAGGTTGCAGTGAGCCAATATCGTGCCATTGCACTCCAGCCTGGGCAATAAGAGCAAAACTCCGTCTCAAAAAAAAAAAATTAAGATATAATATTACCTACCCTGAGGATAAAATCAGAGTAAGGAAACACAAGAGACTTCAACTGCACTGGTAAAGTTTTAAGCTGGGTGGAACATATGTGGACACTTGTTAGAGTATTCTTTATTCCTTTTTGTGCATATTATTTTCTTCCATAGTTAAAAAGAAAAATCTGCAATGAGAAGCACTTAAAGAATGCTGTAGCAATCCAGGCACGAAATGATGAGGGCTTACCTACAGCAATGGCACCCAGGATGAAGGGAGGAGGACACAGTGGAAAGAGACCCGGAAGGTAAAGCAACAGTGTTTGGCAATTGCCCAGATATGGACATGAGGGAGAGGAAGGAGACAAGGCTTCCATGACACCACCTGAATGGATGGTGGTGTCATTCATAGAGATGGGATAACAGAAAAATAAACAAGATTTCAGAGGGGGTGATAAGACAATAATGAGTCTAATTTTTGACAGGGTGACTTTGAAATGTTTCCAAATGGAAATTTCCCAGAAACAGTCAAAACTACAGTCTTAACATGGGGAGTGAGAACTAGGTTAAGGATAGATTTGGGGGCCATCAAAAGAGCTGGTGATTTAAGCTACAGACCTGGACAAGGCTTCAGGAGAAAATGGGGAGTGGGCTCAGAAGAGAGCTTAGGAGGGAACCTTGGGGCAACAGAGGAGTCACAAAGGAGACTGAGAGAAAGCAGCCCAAAGAGGCTGGGGGAGAACCACGAGTGCATAGTATCCTGACAGCTAGGAGAAAAAAACTTTCTTTCAAGGAGGAAGGTATGGTCACCAGGGCCAAATTTTGATGCAAGTTCAGGAGAGATAAGTACCAAAAGGTAACCACTAGATTTGATACTCAGGCAGTCCTTGGTTCATTTCTGAGAAACTAGGGAAGTCAGAGTGGAATAAATGGAAAAATAGGGAGAAGGGAAATAGGGACATCAACTGTGGACTTCTTTTTCAGGAAGTCTGGGTCTGAAGAGAAGAAGAGAGGCAGGGAAGTAGAGAAGAGAGACAGGTTGCCGAAGGATTATTGGTTTGTTCACATTTTTCACAAGCCTGGATAGGCATAAGCATATTTAAGTGATAGTGAAGGAAAGAAACAAAAGTATGACTATATGGATATATTCGGGTTCCCAATAACGAAGAAATCACAAGTTTCTCATCAAGACAACCGCCTAGCCGGATACACACCTGTAATCCCAGCACTGGGAGGCCGAGGCGGGCGGATCACTTGAAGTCAGGAGTTCGAGACCAGCCTGCCCAACATAGTGAAACCCTGTCTACTAAAAAAATACAAGGAAAAAAAAAATTAGCTGGGCATGGTGGTGCGCACCCATAGTCCCAGCTACTCGGGAGGCTGAGGCAGGAGAATCGCTTGAGCCCGGGAGCCAGAGGTTGCAGTGAGCCATGATCGCACCATAGCACTCCAGCCTGGGTGACAGAGACTCTGTCTCAAAAACAAAACAAAACAAAACAAAGACAACCACCTGGTTACAAATATACTTAAGTTATGTTAACACTCAATAACTGGTGAAATAAAGCGTGAACTAGAAGAATTTTAAACCACAAAGCAACACATTATAGCAGAAAGAAAAATGGATCTTAAACGACTACTGTTAGAAAAGATCCTGCACAGCCTTCTCCCTTTCTATCATCCAATAATGCAAAGAAAGAATACGTTTCAGCATAATAGACAAGAAAAAATTAAGTTACTATTCACTGGCTTTTGGTTCTATATACTACTCATTTTCTTGAGAAATAGCCTTTATTAAATTCTTACCAGCTTTGGGGTTTTCAGGATGCTTGTCTGGGTGACATTCCAGAGCTCTGACTTTAAATTCTGCCAGGATTTGTTCAACCTAAAACAAAAATCAGTGTTTAAAATAAGGTGTCATGCCAGGCGCAGTGGCTCACGCCTGTAATCTCAACACTTTGGGAGGCTGAGGCAAGCAGATCGCCAGGAATAAGACCAGCCTGGACAACAAAGCGAGATCCAGTCTCTACAAAATATAAAATAATTAGCTGGGCATGGTGACACATGCCAGTAGTCTCATTTACTTGGAAGGCTAAGGCAGGAGGACCCCTTGAGGCCAGGAGTTCAAGGCTGCAGTGAGCTATGATGGCACCACTGCACTCCTGCCTGGGTAACACAGCAAGACCCTATCTCAAAAAAAAAAAAAGGTCAAACTTAAATGTCATAAAGGAAGAAGTTGGGGCATCAATCCTCCCCAAAACAGCCATGATCGACCCAACTTTTTTTGATCCCTATATTTCTATTTTGACTTTTTCCTCTAAGAAATAATTTCCTCAATAACGAAATTCAGAAAGCATCCAATAAACACTCCTACTGAAATAGTTGTTGTGATGACAATTTAACTACTTAATTTAAATGATGGCCCAAGAGTTCTATGAGCTCAAAATATTTAAATATACAGGCCAGACATGGTGGCTCACACCTGTCATCCCAGCACTTTGGGAGGCTGAGGCGGGCAGATCACAAGGTCAGGAGTTCGAGGCCAGCCTAGCCAACATGGTGAAACACTGTCTCTACTAAAACTACAAAAATTAGCCAGATGTGGTAGCAGGTGCCTGTAATCGCAGCTACTCGGGAGGCTGAGGCAGGAGAATCGCTTGAACCTGGGAGGCAGAGGTTGCAGTGAGCCAAGATCACACCACTGCACTCCAGCCTGGACGACACAGTGAAACTCTGTCTCTAAATAAATAAATGAATACATACATACATACATACATACATACATACATACATACCCAAAATGGTCAGGTAGGTTTCTCCTAGGAATATATAAAATATCCAAATTCTTCAAAGATGCTTAGCCACCATTACTCAAGGATAACTGTCTCTGAATTATAAGTTATAATTTACAAATTACCTATTACAAAGCTCCTTCTTCCTGTCTTTTGGTCTCTTTTTTATTAATAATTTCAGAATTAAATGAAAAAGAACATAATCTAAACGTGATAATTTTATTACAATTAGGAGCTTCATTAGAGATTTTGATTTGGAAAACAGAAACTCCAGCCCAAACTAAAATGAGATTTGAGCAGCATCAATGATTTGATTTGATTTCACTTACCCATCTAATCCCTATTATCATGAATTATTAAGACTTGGGTTTATTAATTATAATTGCAATGACAGCAGCGGGAAACAATAGTGGTTATGTGGCTCTAGAATCTGACTGCTTGGTTTTATTTTATTTATTTTTATTTTATTTATTTATTTATTTATTTATTTATTTATTTTTGAGACAGAGTCTCGCTCTGTCACCCAGTCTGGAGTGCAGTGGTGCGATCTCGGCTCACTGCAACCTCCACCTCCTGGCTTCAAGTGATTCTCCTGCCTCAGCCTCCCGAGTAGCTGGGATTACAGGTGCCCACCACTACACCTGGCTAGTTTTTGTATTTTTAGTAGAGATTTACTAGAGATTTCGTAGGGGTTTCACCATGTTGGCCAGGCTGGTCTCGAACTCCTGACCTTAGGTGATCCCCCGCCTCAGCCTCTCAAAGTGCTGGGATTATAGGCGTGAGCCACCGCACCTGGGCAGATGGCTTGGTTTGAAATCCCAGTTCTGCCACAAGGCTTTAGGCAAGTTACATAACATCCATGTGTCTAGGTTTACTCATCTTTACATCAGATGAATAATATAAGTAGAGCACTTAACACAAAACCTGATCATCATAAGAACTCAATAATAGGCCGGGCGCGGTGGCTCAAGCCTGTAATCCCAGCACTTTGGGAGGCCGAGACGGGCGGATCACGAGGTCAGGAGATCGAGACCATCCTGGTTAACACGGTGAAACCTCGTCTCTACTAAAAATACAAAAAACTAGCCGGGCGAGGTGGCGGGTGCCTGTAGTCCCAGCTACTCGGGAGACTGAGGCAGGAGAATGGCGTAAACCTGGGAGGCGGAGCTTGCAGTGAGCTGAGATCCGGCCACTGTACTCCAACCTGGGCGGCAGAGCGAGACTCCGTCTCAAAAAAAAAAAAAAAAAAAAAAAAAGAACTCAATAATAGTGGCTATTATTAAATATAGGCGGTTAAAGTCTAAAGTCATTCAGATAGTTACTAAAAAGAGCTGAGTTTTTTGTTAACTTAACAGTCAAACTTTGTTTTTTCTTTCTTTTTTTTTTCTTTTCAGAGACAGTCTCGCTATGTCACCCAGGCTGGAGTGCAGTGGCTATCCACAGGCACGATCCCACTACTGATCAACACAGGTGTTTTGACCTGCTCCATTTCCAACCTGGGTTGGTTCACCCCTCCTTAAGCAACCTAGTGGTCCCCCACTCCCAGGAGGTCACCATATTGATGCTGAACTTAGTGTGGACAGCCCGTTGGCACAGCATGACAGCCCAGAACTCCTGGGCTCAAATGATCCTCTTGGTTCAGCCTCCCAAGGAGCTGGGATTACGGTCATGTGTCACCATGCCCTATGGCCAAATTCATCAGGCTTAGGAAATTATCATGGGGTTCCATATTTACTAACCACTAATTAGTGAAAACAAATTAGCTCTTGTTTGAGAAATTAAATCTCAAGCACCTTAGCTGAATATTGTCAAAGGATTCATGGTAGAAACATATTTTTATCAGTTCCATGTCATCATTAGTCAACTCGCATAAGGAATGTCTTCACTTTTACAACCAAAGTCAGACTGTATTAGATAGGCATATGTATAAAACCCAGACTAATAACTCTATTATTTTCTTTGTTAAACTTCTGAGAACACCTATGATTAATAGGAAAAGATGACTTCCTGTTAGGAACTATAATTAACTATGTGTTTCCTCTTTCTGGGTGCTGTCTTTAACCATCAGTCACCATAACCTGCTTATATAACAAATAAAACTGAGAATTAGACTTGTTTTTAAATTTTAAATTATTAAATATTCTATAGAGTGTAGTAGTAAGCATTTTTAAATTAGTAAGTCATTTATAAATACTTACAAACTCTCTTTGAAAAACATTCTATCACTACAGAAAAAAAGTGAAAAAGTCAAAATCCTTTTATTCCTCATTCAAGGAATATACCCAGGAGAACACGTTATATCCTTGAAGACATACCTTTTTTTCTTTTCTTTTTTTTTTTTTTTTTGAGTCAGCATCTTGTTCTGTCACCCAGGCTGGAGTGCAGTGGTGCCATTTTGGTTCACTGCAACCTCCACCTCCTGAGCTCAGGCAATCCTCCCACCTCAGCCTCCCAAAAAGCTGGGACTACAGACATGGGCAACCACACCCAGCTGATTTTGTATGTTTTGTAGAGATGGGGTTTTACCATGTTGTCCACTCCTGGGCCCAAGCAATCCGCCTGCCTTGGCTTCCCAAAGTGCTGGGATTACAGGCATGAGTCACCACACCTGGCCTAAAGATGCACTTTTAATGCATTTATATATATGCATATGTATATATATCTTAGGGCTTTTAAATAACATAAATAGATAAAATTATACCTATATATCAAAGGTAGAAAGTTTTGGGGTTTTATTGTTGCTGCTGTTTTATTTTTTAATTTCTATCCCACTAGAAAACATTCTGGGCTGGGTGCAGTGGCTCATGCCTATAATCCCTGCACTTTGGGAGGCTGAGGTGGGTGGACCACTTGAGGTCAGGAGTTCAAAACCAGCCTGGCCAACATGGTGAAACTCTGTCTCTACTAAAAATACAAAAATTAGCTGGGCATGGTGGCATGAGCCTGTAATCCCAGCTACTCGGGAGGCTGGGGTAGGAGAATTCCTTGAGCCCAGGAGGTGGAGATTGCAGTGAGCCGAGATTTTGACACTGCACTCTAGCCTGGGTGACAGAGCAGGGCTCTGTCTCAAAAAAAAAAAAAAAAAAAATTCTGGGCTGGGCACAGTGGCTCATGCCTGTAATCCCAGCACTTTGGGAGGCCGAGGTGCGTGGATCACCTGAGGTCAGGAGTTAGAGACCAGTCTGACCAACATGGTGAAATCTTATCTCTACTAAAATATAAAAATTAGCCAGGCGTGGTAACAGCCACCTGTAATCTCAGCTACTCAGGAGGCTGAGGTTGGAGAATTGCTTGAACCCAGGAGGCAGAGGGTGCAGTGAGCCGAGATCATGCCATTGCACTCCAGCCTGGGCAACAAGAGTGGAACTCCATCTCAAAAAAAAAAAATTCCAATATTTAGTACATAGAAGCAAATGTGTCAAAATGGTTGATTCTCAGTTTGTTTACATGCATGATTGTTATTTTCTTCTTTATATTTTCTAGGTTTTAACAAATTCATATTTTAAAAAAATAAGAAAGTCTTTTTCTTTCTTATATTATTTTTCATAGCTTTACTATCGTAAAGTGTATTACAAAGCTCCCACAGAGCTGGCTTTATGTAAACTGGTAAAGTGGGTTAGTTTATCTTGAACACATTGTATTTATCTTCTGGTCTCCCTACTCCATGTGCCCACTGCCAAGTACAGTCCATTGGAGCTGACGCCCTCCATGTCAAGGTCCACCAAATCCTGCCTTCCTGACCCAAGTCCAGTAGTCTGCAAAACTGCCTACCCTGTTGTCCTGTAAACATACAAAAAATGTTCAACTTTACTCGTAATCAAATAAATCAAAATATCCAAAGGATGGTAATGACCAGTGTTACTGAGAGTGCAAAGAAATTGAACATTCATGCTCTCCTGGTTGGGACGTAAATAGGTATAGACTTTCTTGAAAAAAATTGAGACATGTATGTTTGTATGTGTGTGTGTATATATGTGTGTGTCTATATATATATAGATATATGTGTGTATTTATCTCTGTATATGTAGATCAGCTCCATGTCATCCTTAGCCAACTCTCATAAGAAATGTCTTCACTTTTACAGTCAAAGTCAGGCTGTATTAGATAGGCATATGTATAAAACCCAGATTAATAACTCTATTATTTTCTTTGTTAAACTTCTGAGAACACCTTCGAATAATAGGAAAAGATGACTTCCTGTTAAGAACTGTAATTAACTATGTGTTTCCTCCTTCTGGGTGCTGTCTTTAACCATCAGTCACCATAACCTGCTTATCTAACAAATAAAACTGAGAATTAGACTTGTTTTTAAATTTTAAAGTGTTAAATATTCTATTTTCTATCTCTCTGTATATAGATACACACATGTATACGAAGAGCCTTTAATTTATTTCCTAGCCTTTGATTCAACAATTCCAATTTTACAAATTTGTCTAAGGAGATAATCAGAGGTAAGAAAAGAATAGCTGTAAGAAGGTCCAAGAATAAAATATAAATTTTAAACAAAAACCTATGACAGAGCAGGAGCACCATTAACTCAGACAAACACCGCCACTTTAAATTCCAGCTCCCTTTCTAGCCTCATGCATTTCAAGGAAATCACTTCTCTTTGAACTGCAAGCAGCCAGAAAGAGCAGACAGTAAAACACAAATAAGACAGCTCAGGCACAGAGGGAGGTGGGGGAAAGTCTCTGGAGTAGCTGCCAAACTTCACCCTCATACAATAGACCCCAGTAAAACAGTGGGCCTTAATAAGCACATTCCTTTCCCTTCAGGTGTACCAAGATAGGGAAGCAAAAAGCAGACTGGAGGGGTATGCCTGCAGCTGCAGAAAGATGTATGGAAACAGACACACAACTCTCCCTCCCAGATAAGCACAACAAAGAGACAGAGAAGCAGTCCAAGCCTCTGATAAACTCTCCCACCCTGAATCCTTAAAAACTCTTAGTCTGTAAGAGAGTGCGTCTCTAACCTAACTCAGCCAGCCGCCCCTCTCAGATTTATTCAAAATAAACCTGTCAGGCCCGGGCGCAGTGGCTCACGCCTGTAATCCCAGCACTTTGGGAGGCCAAGGCGGGTGGATCACGAGGTCAGGAGATTGAGACCATCCTGGCTAACACGGTGAAACCCCATCTCTACTAAAAATACAAAAAATTAGCCGGGCGAGGTGGCGGGCGCCTGTAGTCCCAGCTACTCGGGAGGCTGAGGCAGGAGAATGGCGTGAACCTGGGACGCGGAGCTTGCAGTGAGCCGAGATTGCACCACTGCACTCGAGCCTGGGGGACAGAGCGAGACTCCATCTCAAAAAAATAAAAAATAAAAATAAATAAATAAACCTGTCCCTGTTGACTGTCGAGCCGCCCTTCGTGTTTCTCTCCTCTTTCTTTAATTCTTACAATCTATATGTCCAATAATAGGAAATTTGTTAGAGTTGATTGTAATGTAACTGTAAGTTAGAATACTTCAGTCATTTAAAAAATTATCTTGTCATAAAAGATTTTTAACAACCTGAGAAAATTTAAATAGTTCTATGAGAAAAGGTAAGATATTACGTGCAATATATTATGTTATACTGCATATAATATATAACTATTATGTGCAATTTAAATCCATGTCTTATCTCAAAAGGGGTTATGTAACATATATGTATATAATAATGATAATTATTATTATTTTAAATTTATTGACCTGGGTGCAGTGGCTCACACCTGTAATCCAGCACTTTGGGATGCTGAGGCGGGCAGATCACCTGATGTCAGGAGTTCAAGACCAGCCTGGTCAATTGCCAAATGGCAAAACCCTGTCTCTACTAAAAATAAAAAAATAGCCTGGCATGGCCTGTAGTCCCAGCTACTTGGGAGGCTGAGACACAAGAATCGCTTGATCCTGGGAGGCGGAGGTTGCAGTGAGCTGAGATCGCGCCACTGCACTCCAGCCTGAGTGACAGAGCAAGACTGTCTCAAAAAATATTGAAACTTAATATGTGGCAGGCACTTTTCTAAGCACTTTACATAGAGTGTTTCATTTAATTCCCATAACTGTATGAGGTTAATACTATCATTATTCTCATTTTGCAGATTAGGAAGTCAAGACAGAAAAATTAAGGAATTTTCCCAAGGTCACACAGCTAGTAAGTAGCACATCTAGGAACTGAACCCATGTAGTCTGATTCCAAATACATACAAAAATACTCATATAAATACATACACATAGGCCAGGCGTGGTGGCTCATGCCTGTAATCACAACACTTTGGGAGGTCAAGGTGGGCGGATCATGAGGTCAGGAATTCGAGACCACCCTGACCAACATGGTGAAACCTCATCTCTACTAAAGATACAAAAAATTAGCTGGGCATGGTAGCACATGCCTGTAGTCCCAGCTACTTGGGAGGCTGAGATAGGAGGATTGCTTGAACCCAGGAGGTGGAGGTTGCAGTGAGCTGAGATCGCACCATTGCACTCCAGCCTGGACCACAGGGTAAGAATCCATCTCAAAAATACATACATACATACATACACACATATGCATTTACTTATTTATATACATATACAGATATAGCATATATGCACAGATAATTAACCTGTATAAATCATACTCCAAAATGTTAAACACGTAGGTTAACATTTTTATTTGTGCTTTCTTTGTATTCCACATTTCCTCATTGAACATATATTAATTTTAGAACTTAAATTTAAAACTTAGAAACTTATCTTTTCCATATTCTGCAGCAAAGTATTTTTGTCTAAGCAAGGAAATACTCCAGTGTGCTGTGGAGACTAATCCAATTCCCACTTGGATGAATCTTCTCCAAGATTTCCTAGCCATACAAATGCCCTGTCTCTCCCACAGTGCATTAAAATTATGGCCATCTAGGAAAGCCATTTCAAGCCCCATCTCTTTCTGAAATCTATTCAGATAGACTTTCTTTAATTTCTGCTGCACTTATAGAACAGTACACAGCACAATACTTAATTGTTCTCAAATTGTTTCCTGTGTATTAGCTTTGGCTCCTCAATTGGATACCAGGTTCTTTATACACTAGCACCATGTCTCACCTTTTTAATACTGATTTAATTGATATATATTATTTTAATTCACTCGGTTTAAAACTAGATTTTTCCCACAAAATTCCAGATACTAGCAATATCTCTTAAATGAATGAGAGATCCTCCTACATCATTCTAATCAAATGATAATTAATTAAGACATGAGGAATAGAAACAATTTGAGACACAAAATAAATAATGGTAATATTTGGGTTATAACACTTAAAATACAGTAGCTATTAATTGATAGTGATAAAAACTAAGCCAAATAAACAAATAAATGTGGGAGAAGGGATAGCTTTTCCTTACTGAAGAATTTCCTTACTGTAGAATACTAATAAATGTAACATTAATGAGAAAAAGAAAGTCACCATTAGGCAAACACCATAGTAGTAATTGTTACAGGCAAGATCCACCAAAGGATGCTAAACTTAGTGAGTAAAAGTTTGAGGAGAAACAGTACAGTCTCAAAGTATCTTCCCCAAGATATTTGTTAATTACAAAAGGAAAAATAACAACCCTACCTGGAAAAACCTAGCAGAAAACACCTGACAGATATCACCTTAACGAAGTGCTCAAGGTCAGTAAGGCACATCCATATCATGCACCCCCACATGAGATACTAAGAAAGGCACAACATCACTTCTGAGGAGTTCTTTCCAAAAATGCACAACCTTAATCTAATCATGAGAAAATATCAAACAAAGTCAAATTAAGAGACATTCTACAAAATAACTGACCAGTATTCTTCAAAGTGTCCAGGTCATGAAAGACAAAGAAGGTAGAAGAAAGCATCAGATTGGAGGTCACTACGGGAACAAGACAACAAAGTGTAATAAGGGATCCTGGCTTGGATCCCAGAATAGAAAAAGGGCATTAGTAGGAAAACTGATGAAATTAGATAAGACTTATAATTTAGATCAAGGATTAACTGACTCTGGCCTGCTGCTACCTGTTTTTTAATTAAAGCTTTATTGGAAGACAGCCAAGATCATTCACTTACATATCGTCTATGGCTGTTTTCTCCAATGGCAGAGCTGAGCAGTTAGGACAGAGACTGTAAAGCCTGCAAAGCCTAAAATATTTGCTATCTCAGGATCAGCACCAGGTGAGGCAAGCAGGACACCTAGGTTTAAGGAAATATCCTCTCTCTCTCTCCCTCTTCCTCTCCCTCTACCTCTGTCTTTCTCTCTCTCTCTCTCTCTCTCTCTCAAATTTCTGTATGTGTACAACCCTAAATGTTAGTGCCTCCTTAAATTTTGCATCCTACACACCCTACTTGCCTCATTCTAGTCCTGACTCTATCTGGTCCTTTACAAAAAAATGTTTGCTGGACCGTGGTAGGGTTAATTGTAGCAATGTTAATTTTCTGATTTTTTGGTGGTTTGTGCATGTGGTCAGCGGCTGCGTCACTCTCTGGCAAAGATGTGCAGTTGTTGGCCGTGACCTCTGGGCTGGGATGATCCATGCTCTCGGTAGAGGCAGGGAAGCCCAGTCAGAACCATGGTCAGTACAATGGTAGCAGCTGGACCAACCATTGCTGCTGCAGGATTTGCAGGCCGTTATGTTTTGCAAGTCATGGAGCACATGGAGCCTCAAGAAAAACAAGTTTTTCAAAGTCTACCAAAATCTGCCTTCAGTGGTAGCTATTACTGAGGTGAGTTTGAACCCAAAATGACAAAACAAGAAGGAGCATTAATACCAAGGGTAAGCCCTACTGCCAATAAAGGGAAAATAAGAGATGCTCATTAATAAATTATACTCTTTTTTTTTTTTTTTTTTGAGACAGAGTCTTGCAATGTCACCCAGGCTGGAGTACAGTGGCGCAATCTCGGCTCACTGCAAGCTCCGCCTTCCGGGTTCACACCATTCTCCTGCCTCAGCCTCCCGAGTAGTTGAGACTACAGGCGCCCGCCACCACGCCCGGCTAATTTTTTTGTATTTTTAGTAGAGACGGGGTTTCACTGCATTAGCCAGGATGGTCTCGATCTCCTGACCTTGTGATCCGCCCGTCTCGGCCTCCCAAAGTGCTGGGATTACAGGCGTGAGCCACCGCGCCCTGCAATAAATTATACTCTTAAATCATAGCAGTCAAAATCAGTGAAGCTAGAGATTTACTAGAAGGTCAAGCTAAAAATGAAGTAAATGTATGATGAATTTTAAGTTCATTTTAGTTTATGTGTATGAGTACAAAGTTTTTATAATAAAATGCCTCAGAGCTACAATTTTTTTTTAATTTCTGATTTTGATCATTGTACTTTCATTAGGTATGATGCTAACATAAAGGGAAGCTGGGTTAAGGGTATATAGGAACTCTGTGTACTATTTTTACAACTTTTATGTAAGTCAAAAATCACTGCAAAATAAAACATCTTTAAAATAATGCAAACTCAAGGATAGGATAAGTGTACTAAGTTCCAAGTGCACAGTAACACT
Source organism: Macaca nemestrina (assembly GCF_043159975.1). NCBI lineage: Eukaryota > Metazoa > Chordata > Mammalia > Primates > Cercopithecidae > Macaca > Macaca nemestrina. The sequence continues at coordinate 64,029,119 of NC_092133.1, forward strand.
GTGGGGGCCAAAACAACAGCCACAACCACAACCACAACAACTTAGCACTCTGCACCAGGCACTGCTCAAAGTACTTTATATATCATATATTATTTAATCCCCACAACTCTATGAGGTGGGTACTATTTACTCCCATCTACAGGTTAGAAAACTGAGGCATAGAGGCTGGGCACGGTGGCTCACACCTGTAATCCCAACACTTTGGGAGGCCAAGGTGGGCAGATCACTTGAGGTCAGGAGTTTGAGACCAGCCTGGACAACACGGTGAAAGCTCATCTGTACAAAAATACAAAAATTAGCTGGGTGTGGTGGCATGCACCTATAATCCCTGCTACTCAGAAGGCTGAAGCAGGAGAATCAAATATATAACTTTAATCAATTTCCAGCACGAACTTGAAATTGTAAGAACTATATACCAAAGCAAAAGTATTACATGGGTGTCTCAATTCAATTGTGATAAGTAAAATTAAAATATCAAATTGTTTTGAAATTATAACAGCTAAAATGCTTTTGGGCATGATGAGTTCTGGTTAATTTTAGAGCATCAAATGAAGGAATACCTGAAATAAAGGCAATTTATCCAATATAAATCAAGTAAAGGAAATGTCATATTAGTAAAAGGTGTCATAAAAATATTTTTTTAATGAGAAGCATACCTATAAAAAGAAGAGAAAAGCCAGGTGCGGAGGCTCACACCTGTAATCCCAGCACTTTAGGAGGCCAAGGTAGGCAGATCAGGAGGTCAAGAGATTGAGACCATCCTGGCCAACACAGTGAAACCCCGTCTCTACTAAAAATATGAAAATTAGCTAGGTATGGTGGCACGTGCCTATAGTCCCAGCTACTCAGGAGGCTGAGGCAGGAGAATCGCTTGAACCCAGGAGGTGGAGATTGCAGAGACCCGAGATTATGCCACTGTGCTCCAGCCTGGCAACAGAGCGAGACTTCGTCTAAAAAAAAAAAAAAAGAGAGAGAAAAAATGATATATATATATATACAAAGAAGTGACAATATTATGACAAACATTTCGTTAAAAATAAATAATTGTTATCTAAATATGATATGCTATTGACAGACTAGTAAAATATATCCAGTAAAAGGAAAATTGAGACAAGGAAGTATGACTCCACCTGGTAACCATATTTTGAATATTACACATTAACAATGAGATTATTTTCTGTTAGGCTGTCCAGAATGAATCCCCCTTCTATGTAGACTGAAAAGACAATAGCAAAACTTCAAAAGACTGACTATGCAGCCATAAAAAAGAATGAGTTCATGTCCTTTGCAGGGACATGGATGAAGCTGGAAACCATCATTCTCAGCAAACTAACACAGGAACAGAAAACCAAACACCACATGTTCTGTCTCATAAGTGGGAGTTGAACAATGAGAACACATGGACACAGGGAGGGGAACATCACACACCAGGGCCTGTCGGGGGGTGGGGGGCAAGGGAAAGGACAGTATTAGGACAAATACCTAATGTATGCGAGGCTTAAAACCTAGATGATGGGTTGATAGGTGCAACAAACCACCATGGCACATGTATACCTGTGTAACAAACCTGCACATTCTGCACATGTATCCCAGAACTTAAAGTAAAATTAAAAAAAAAAAAAAAAAAAAAAAAAGACTGACTAAATAGGTCACAAGATAATGGAGATATAATGACCCTTACTTTATAGGCTAGCATGTATTTTTTTAAATCCAAATCGTGAGCCTTATCAAGTTAAATTATATTCCTTTGATTTTAAAGTATTCCTTCAAAAATCGTTTGATAATAGTATAATTTCAACTGTGAAACACATGGTAAAAATGGTAATAAGCTTTCTCAATTGCTATAAGCAAATCACCACCAACATAAACAAGGGTAACACATTCTTGAGAAGAACTATGCAACTGAAAGACCATTATAAGCTATTATGGGGGCGAGGCAGTTTTTTAATTTCAATGTGTCTAAGATAACTTCCTCAGCATGGCAAAAATAGAGATTTTTTTTTTTTTTTTTTTTTTTTTTTTGAGATGGAGTCTGGCTCTGTCGCCCGAGCTGGAGTGCAGTGGCCGGATCTCAGCTCACTGCAAGCTCCGCCCCCTGGGTTTACGCCATTCTCCTGCCTCAGCCTCCCAAGTAGCTGGGACTACAGGCGCCCGCCACCTCGCCCGGCTAGTTTTTTGTATTTTTTAGTAGAGACGGGGTTTCACCGTGTTCGCCAGGATGGTCTCGATCTCCTGACCTCGTGATCCGCCCGTCTCGGCCTCCCAAAGTGCTGGGATTACAGGCTTGAGCCACCGCGCCCGGCAAAAATAGAGATTTTAATCCTTTGTATCCAATAATGCATTCTATTCTTAAAACAAAACTAAGTACATTTTATTAATGAACTATGCCTTTATGAAATACAATAAATATAAAAATATTTTGCTTTAAAATGTTAATTTTACTACTTAGATTTTAATAAAAATAAAAAAATAAAATATATTAATTATAAAACATAAATATATCCTAATAACATGATTTAATAATATATAATTTAATAATGAGTATATTTTATATTAATCTCAACATTATTTGAAATATTGAAAAATTTGAAATAAATAAAATATCTAACAATAAGAGAATAATTCAGCTGTGGTAACACAGTAAAATAAAATATTTTGCAACCACTAAGAAGTGTACAAGGGAAGTTTAATAGCATGGAAAAGTCCTTGTTATAATATAAATGGGTACAAAGCAGGAATCAACAAGTACATATAATATCCTCCCAAACATGGCTTTAAAGAATATACATAGAAAGAAGACTGGAGATTAATATGCCAAAATATCAATAGTGTTATCCTTGGGAGAGGGAATTATAAATTATTTTTCCATAATTTTAAAAACCTCTACAACCTTTATAATTGTTTATTGGGAACGTTAAAAATTTTGTTTTCTTACAGATCCAGTGAACAGCTACAGAGTTTGCACACATTTTGTTTCAGAAGCCACCCTTTCAAGAAGCAATTTCTGTCACACAATTTGAAATATTAACATAAAAGGATGCTTCTTGGTTTATATTTTGACTGCTCACATAGGAGTACACATTTTAATAAAATATATTTAAATCCCTAATTTTATAAGAAATTTCATTTCACCTCAATTATGAGTCACCATAATAAAGGTATAGCTTATGTATACTGTGAAACACTGCCATCAGAAATTACAATAAAATTTTAAATATTTATTTTTAATATACTATATTGTGAAACAGAGCATATGGCCACGTGCCAGAATATACACCAGAAGCTTCCATAAAATTCCCATAGGACACTATTTAAGTAAAAACCCAACATACATTTAAATTCTTAACTTTCTCTGAGCCAAAAGTGCTTTAAAACAATACAAGGTTAGGTTTGTAGGCAATGTGACCAAAAATTCAAAGTTAAAACCTTAAATAAAAACTTGAAATACTATTGTGAAAAAGAATACTGTTGTGATAAAAACATTATCCACTGTCTTACCGAAGATAGTTCATCACATCCCAGTAATGTGTAGTAATCTTCAATATCTTCTGACCTGTAATTCAGTATTGCATCCATTTAGATGACTTAATCAGTCCTCCTTCCCTCGGAAACAGGAGGCACAGTGAGCTTTGAATTAACAGGAAGAAACTCTTTAAATCTGAATTAGAGCAGCACGTTCCAAATAGCAACAACTAGCTTTAAGACTGGCCACAGTCAATACAGCAGATGTCATCCTAGACCTTTGTAAACTCTGCCTCTCATTGGCTGTTTACAGAGAAGAAAAGAACAGTCCACGTGTCTATTATTGCAGTGCTGCCTGGGATCTGTAGTTTGAGTTTATATAAGAGATGTACCTGAACCATTTGTGTTATGAGTTAATAAAGACTATTTTCAGAAACTTGCCACATTAGCTACCTCTCCATCTCCTATATATTTTTGTCTCTATCCTTTAAAAAAAAAGAAAAAGAAAAAGAAAATTTGAAGCAATGTGGTAAAATCTTAGGATGTGTTAATAAGGATAGTGGGAGCTTTTCTGAGTGTTTAAAATATTTCATTTTATTTATTTATTTATTTATTTTCAGACAAGGTCTCACTCTGTCGCCCAGGCTGGAGTGCAGTGGTGTGATCTCAGCTCACTGTAATCCCCATCTCCCCACCTCAAGTGATCCTCCCACCTCAGCCTCCCGAGTAGCTGGGACCACAGGCACATAGCACCATGTCCGGCTAATTTTTGGTTTTTGTTTTGCTTTGTTTTAAGAGAAGGGGGTTTTGCCATGTTACCCAGCCTGGTCTCGAACTCATGAGCTCAAAGCGATCTGCCTGCTTCGGCCTCCCAATGTGCTAGGATTACAGGCGTGAGCCACGGCGCCCGGCCAATAACACAGTCTTGATTTTTATGGAGCTTACGTTCTGATGAAGGAAGACAACTGAAAAACATAAACAAAACAAAACAAAACAAAAAAAACAAAAAAAATCCCAGGATCATTTAAAATAGCGATTTGTAGGCCGGGCATGGTGGCCCACACCTGTAATCCCAGCTCCTTGGGAGGCTGAGGCAGAAGAATCACTTGAACTCAGAAAGACTCACTTTGCTTGGGAGGCGAAGGTTGCAGTGAGCCAAGATGGTGCCAGTGCACTTCAGACTGGGTGACAGAGCAAGACTCCGTCTCGGCCGGGCGCGGTGGCTCAAGCCTGTAATCCCAGCACTTTGGGAGGCCGAGACGGGCGGATCACAAGGTCAGGAGATCGAGACCATCCTGGCTAACACGGTGAAACCCCGTCTCTACTAAAAAATACAAAAAACTAGCCGGGTGAGGTGGCGGGCGCCTGTAGTCCCAGCTACTCGGGAGGCTGAGGCAGGAGAATGGCGTAAACCCGGGAGGCGGAGCTTGCAGTGAGCTGAGATCCGGCCACTGCACCCCAGCCTGGGCGGCAGAGCAAGACTCCGTCTCAAAAAAAAAAAAAAAAAAGACTCCGTCTCAAAAAATAAAATAATAAAATAGTGATTTATACTGTAGAGAAAATAAAATAGGACAATGAGAAGAACTATATGATAACTCAGGTCAGATGGCTATGCCCCCCTCTCCTGGGTTGGTTCTCCAGACTCAGGAGTGTCTCAGGTCTCAGGTGGGTCCAAGCAATTTATGTTTCAGTTCATTTTGGCCCTAAGAAATACAGCTCAGGTCTGGGATTTAGAGAAAAAGGTGAGTGGTCAGGGACACAACATTTTAACTGCCTTAACACTTTTTTTGTTTCCTTTTTCAGAGAGACAGGATCTTGCCGTATTGCCCAGATTGATCTTAAACTCCTAGACTCAAGTGATCCTCCCACTTTGGCCACCCAAAGTGCTGCGATTACAGATGTGAGCCAACATGCCTGGCCATTAACCCTTTGAATTCCCCCATCTTAGGGGGAAAAAATGGTTTTTCTTTTAGCCCACCTATATACATCTTTTTAAAGGTTTATTTCTGAAGAGAAGCAAGAAAAAGTACTGAAGCACCATTTTTACTAATCCTTCATTGTACATGCTATCTTGCTAAAAGTTCTATATAGAATTTTAAGGCCAGGCACGGTAGCTCACACCATAATCCCAGCACTTTGGGAGACCAAGGCAGGCGGATCAGGAGGTCGGGAGTTTGAGACCAGCCTGACAAACATGGTGAAACCCCGTCTCTACTAAAAATACAAAAATTAGCCAGGTGTGGTGGCATGTACCTGTAGTCCCAGCTACTCAGGAGGCTGAGGCAGGAGAATTGTTTGAATCTGGGAGGCGGAGGTTGCAGTAAGCAGAGATCGTGCCAGTGGACTCCAGCCTCGGCGACAGAGCAAGTCTCCATCTCAAAAAAAAAAAAAAGAATTTTAAAGTACAATTAGGCCGGGCACGGTGGCTCAAGCCTGTAATCCCAGCACTTTGGGAGGCCGAGATGGGTGGATCACGAGGTCAGGAGATCGAGACCATCCTGGCTAACATGGTGAAACCCCGTCTCTACTAAAAAATACAAAAAACTAGCCGGGCGAGGTGGTGGGCGCCTGTAGTCCCAGCTACTCGGGAGGCTGAGGCAGGAGAATGGCGTGAACCCGGGAGGCAGAGCTTGCAGTGAGCTGAGATCTGGCCACTGCACTCCAGCCTGGGCGACAGAGCGAGACTCCGTCTCAAAAAAAAAAAAAAAAAAAAGTACAATTAATTTTGTTTTGGAAATTTCACTACATCCTTTAAGGTATTTGAAGTTCTATTTGTATGTCACAATATCTTGATCTAAATCACCGATAAATGGCCTTTTAATGATGTGAAGTTGCCATGGTGGAATGCAGTATGGTGGTTCCTCAAAAAATTAAACATAGAACGACCATGTGACCCCACAATTCCACTTCTGGGTAAATACACAAAAGAATTGAAAGCAGGAAAATCTTGTTGATTCTGGGGAGCCGAGCGCGCAGCAGCGAGCGTCACGCCAGAGAGCGGCCCGCGCGCCTTCTCCTCGGCGTCGGCCGCCGCCGCCTCCCAGAACCTCCTCGTTCCCTCGCGTGCCAGGCCCGTGGTGGCCGGGATCCGCGGTTCACAGCATGTCCGCCTCGGCCCCTGCTGCGGAGGGAGAGGAACCCCCGCCCAGCCCGCATCCGAGAAAGAACCCGAAATGCCTGGTCCCAGAGAGGAGAGCGAGGAGGAAGAAGACGAGGACGACGACGAGAAGGAAGAGGAGGAAAAAGAAAAGAGTCTCATCGTGGAAGGCAAGAGGGAAAAGAAGAAAGTAGAGAGGCTGACAATGCAAGTCTCTTCCTTACAGAGAGAGCCATTTACAATTGCACAAGGAAAGGGGCAGAAACTTTGTGAAATTGAGAGGATACATTTTTTTCTAAGTAAGAAGAAAACCGATGAACTTAGAAATCTACACAAACTGCTTTAATACAGGCCAGGCACTGTGTCCTCATTAAAGAAGAATGTGGGTCAGTTCAGTGGCTTTCCGTTTGAAAAAGGAAGTGTCCAGTATAAAAAGAAGGAAGAAATGTTGAAAAAATTTAGAAATGCCATGTTAAAGAGCATCTGTGAGGTTCTTGATTTGGAGAGATCAGGTGTAAATAGTGAACTAGTGAAGAGGATCTTGAATTTCTTAATGCATCCAAAGCCTTCTGGCAAACCATTGCCAAAATCTAAAAAAACTTCTAGCAAAGGCAGTAAAAAGGAATGGAACAGTTCTGGAATGGCAAGGAAGGCTAAGCGAACCAAATGTCCTGAAATTCTGTCAGATGAATCTAGTAGTGATGAAGATGAAAAGAAAAACAAGGAAGAGTCTTCAGATGATGACGATAAAGAAAGTGAAGAGGAGCCACCAAAAAAGACAGCCAAAAGAGAAAAACCTAAACAGAAAGCTACTTCTAAAAGTAAAAAATCTGTGAAAAGTGCCAATGTTAAGAAGGCAGATAGCAGCACCACCAAGAAGAATTAAAACAGTTCCAAAAAAGAAAGTGAGTCTGAGGATAGTTCACATGATGAACCTCTAATTAAAAAGTTGAAGAAACCCCCTACAGATGAAGAATTAAAGGAAACAATAAAGAAATTACTGGCCAGTGCTAACTTGGAAGAAGTCACAATGAAACAGATTTGCAAAAAGGTCTATGAAAATTATCCTACTTATGATTTAACTGAAAGGAAAGATTTCATAAAAACAACTGTAAAAGAGCTAATTTCTTGAGATAGAGGACAGAGAAGATGACTCGTTCCCATAGATTCAAAGATCTGATTTATACCATTATACCAGCAAAGAGAATGTATTTCCTTTTCTAAATCCTTGTTAAGCAACATTAGAACTTACTGCTGACCTTTTTATCTTGAGTGTTATGTGAATTTGAGTTTGCTATTTTAAATTGCATTTCTATGCCATTTTTAGTTTAAAATCTTGCATGGCATTAATTGTTCCTTGCTTTTATAGTTGTATTTTGTACATTTTGGGTTTCTTTATATAAGGTCATAGATTCTTGAACTGTCGTGGTTTTTAGTGCGCTTAATATTAGCTTAAGGCATACTTTTAATCAAGTAGAACAGAAACTATTATGACTGGGATTTATACACACAGAGATTGGGTATTTAGTATATGAAATATTTTGAATACACATCTCTGTCAGTGTGAAAATTCAGCAGCAGTGTGTCCATCATATTAAAAATATACAAGCTACAGTTGTCTAGATGACTGAATTGGAACTTTTCTCGCATGTGTATATATGTCAGATTGTTAGCATGACAAAAGTGACAGATGTTATTTTTGTATTTTTAAAAAACAATTTGTTGTATATAAAGTTTTTTTATTTCTTTTGTGCAGACCACTTTTTAAACTCACATAGGTAGGTATCTTTACAGTTGTAGACTATGGAATGTCAGTGTTCAGCCAGACAGTATGATGGAGCATGGAAAGTCAATTCAGTGATGGAACACTGAAGGAACAGACAGTTATCCTGCTTTGCTCGAAAGTGTCATCAATTTGTAATTTTAGTATTAACTCTGTAAAAGTGTCTGTAGGTACGTTTTATATTAAGGACAGACCAAAAATCAACATATCAAAGCTTCAAAAACTTTGGGAAAGGGTGGGATTAAGTACAAGCACATTTGGCTTATAGTAAATGAACCGATTTTTATTAACTGCTTTTGCCCATATAAAATACTGATATTTACCAGAAACTTAGCCACCTTCATGATTACGATTAAAGTACCAGATTATAATGCCAGAATATAATGTGCAAGTAATCGTGGATATCTCTGACAAAGTGTGTCTCAAAAATAATATACTTTTACATTAAAGAAATTTAATGTTTCTCTGGAGTTGGGGCTCTGGCTTTTAAAGTTTGTCTAATCAGTGTTGATTCTAGATGATCAACACAACGGACCACTCCTGAATGAGACTAATTTTGTCTTTCAATTTACTGTCTTAAATCAGTTTATTAAATCTGAATTTTAAAACATGCTGCTTATGACAGAATGACACATTTGATGTACCAATTAAGTGTTGAAAAATATCTTTGCATCATAGAACAGAAATATATATGTTGAATGTTAACAGGTATTTTCACAGGTTTGACTTGTTTGATAGTTACTCAGACACTAGGGAAAGGTAAATAGAAGTGAACAAAATAAGCAACTAAATGAGATCTAATAATTGGCCTTCGATTTTAAATATTTAACTTGTTCTTATAAACCTTGTCAATAAAATTAATCTAAATCAAAAAAAAAAAAAAGAATTGAAAGCAGGAATTTGAAAAGATATTTATATACTCATGTTCATCAAGGCATTAGTCACAATAGCCAAAAAGTGGAGGCAATGCAAGTGTCCATCAATGGATGAATAAACAAATAGAATGTTAGAGCTGGGCATGGTGGCTCATGCCTGTAATCCAAGAACTTTGGGAGGCTGAGGCAGGCAGATCACTTGAGGCCAGGAGTTCAAGACCAGCCTGGCCAACATGGCGAAACTTCATCTCTACTGACAATACAAAAAAGTTAGCTGGGTGTGGTGGCACATGCCTGTTATTTCAGCTACGTAGGAGGCTGAGGCACGAGAATTGCTTAAACCCAGGAGGTGGAGGCTGCAATGAGCTGAGATCACATCATTGCACTCCAGCCTGGGTGACAGAGCAAGATCTTGTCTAAAACAAACAAAAAATTGTAGTATTGGCCAGGTGCAGTGGCTCATGCCTGTAATCCCAGCACTTTGAGAGACCAAGGCAGGAGGATTGTTTGAGCCCAGGAGTTCAAAACCAGAATGGACAACATAGCGAGACTCTGTCCCTATTTTTATATTAATAATATAAAAAAATTTTTTTTGAGATAGAGTTTCACTCTTATTGCCCAGGCTGGAGTGCAATGATGTGATCTTGGCTCACCGCAACCTCCACCTCCCAGGTTCAAGTGATTCTCCTGCCTTAGCCTCCCGAGTAGCTGGGATCACAGGCATGTGCCACCATGCCTGACTAATTTTGTATTTTTAGTAGAGACGGGGTTTCTCCATGTTGGTCAGGCTGGTCTCGAACTCCCGATCTCAGGTGATCCACCCGCCTTGGCCTCCCAAAGTGCTGGGATTACAGGGGTGAGCCACTGCACCTGGCTTAAAAGTTTTTAAAGTGTATGGTATCTTCCCCCTGGCTCCCTTACTCCTGTTCTCACCGTGTAATGTGCCTGCTCCCACTTCACGTTCTGCCATAAGTAAAAGCTCCCTGAAGCCTTCCCAGAAGCTGAACAGATGCTGGCTCCATGCTTCCACATCCTGCAGAACTGCGAACCAATGAAACCTCTTTTCAGTATAAATTACCAAGTCTCAGGTATTCCTTCATAGCAATGCAAGAATGGCCTAATGCAAAAAATTGGTACCAGAGTGGGGCCTTGCTATAAAGATGCCTGACAAAGTGGGAGCAGCTTTGAAACTGGATGATGGGCAGAGGCTAGAAGACTTTGGAGGGCTCACAAGAAGACAGGAAGAAAAGGGACTCCTGCGAGACTGGTTAAATATGGTTGTGACCAAAATGCTGATGGTGATATGGACAGTGAAGTCCAGGCTAATGAGATCTCAGATGGAAATGAGGAACTTATTGAGAACTAGAACAAAGGTCACCCTTGTTATGCCTTAGCAAGGAACATGGCTATATAGTATTCACGCCCTAGGAATCTGTGGAAGTTTGAACTTCAGAGTGATGACTTAGGGTATCTGGCAGAAGAAATTTCTAGGCAGCAAAGTGTTCAAGAAGTAACCTGGCTGCTTCTAACAGCCTATCTTCAGATGCAGGAGCAAAGAAATGACTTAAAATTGGAACTTATATTTAAAGGGAAGGCAGAATGTAAAAGTTTGGAAAATTTGCAACCTAGCCATGTGGTAGAAAAGAAAAACCCATTTTCAGGGCAAGAATCCAAGCAGACTATAGAGCAACCACTTGCTAGAGAGATTTGCATAAATGAAAGGAGGTCAGGTTCTGATAGCCAAGACAATGAGAAAAAAAACCTTAAAGGCATTTCAGAGATCTAAGAATGATTTAGGGGGCCAGGCTCAGGGTCCTGCTGCCCTGCACCACTCTGGGAGGCTGCTTCCTGCATCCAGCCACTTCAGCCCCAGCCTCAGCTCAAAGGGGCCCAGCTACAGCTCAGGCCACAGCTCTGAAGGGTGCAAGCTGTAAGCCTTGGTGGCTTCCATGTGGTGTTAAACCTGCAGGTGTTCAGAATGCAAGAGTGAAGGAGGTTTGGCAGCTTCCCCCTAGATTTCAGAGAATATGTAAGAAAGCCTAAGCAGAAGCCTACCACAGGGACAGAGCCCTCACCAAGAGCCTCTTTACTAGGGCAGTGCAGAGGGGAAATGTGAGGTTGGAACTTTAATATAGTTTGGAAAGTGTCCCTGCCTGAATCTCACGTTGAATTGTAATCCTCAGTATTGGAGGTAAGGCCTGGTGGGAAGTGATCAGATCATGGGATTGAATTTCTCATGAATGGTTAAGCATCATCCTCTTGATGCTGTCCTCACAAAAGCGAGTGACTTCTCTGAGATGTGGCTATTCAAAAGTGTGTATCACTTTGCTCTCTCTCTCTTGCTCCTGCTCCCACTATAGGAGATGCCTGCTCCCGCTTCAGTGTTCTGCCATGATTGGAAGCTTCCTGAGGTATCCCCAGAAGCAGATGCCTGTGTTATGCTCCCTGTGCAGCCTGTAGAACCATAAGCCAATTAAACCTCTTTTCTTTATAAATTACCCAGTCCCAGGTTGTTTTTTGTTTTTTGAGACAGTTTCACTCTGTCACCCAGGCTGGAGTGCAATGGCACAAAGTCAGCTCACTGCAACCTCGGCCTCCCAGGTTCAAGAAATTCTCTGCCTCAGCCTCCTGAGTAGCTGGGATTACAGACGCCTGCCACCACACCTGGCTAATTTTTTGTATTTTTAGTAGATACGGGATTTCACCATCTTGGCAAGGCTGGTCTTGAACTTCTGACCTCGTGATCCACCTGCCTCGGCCTCCCCAGGTGCTGGGATTACAGACGTGAGCCACTGCACCCAGCCTTGGGTATTTCATTATAAAAATGTGGGAATGACCTAATACAAACCCCCACACAAAGTCCCCACTGGGGCACCGCCTAGTGAGCTGTGGGAATAGGGCCCCCACCTTCCAGGCCCAGAGTGGTAGATCCACTGGCAGCTCACACCCTGCACGTGGAAAAGTCACAGGCACTCAACTCCAACCCGAGAGCAGCCTGCAAGCCACAAGGTCAGGGCTGCCCAAGGGCTTGGGAGCTTGCCCCTCACAGCAGTGTGCCAAGGATGTGAGACATGGAGTCAAGAATTATTCTGGAGCTTTCAGATTTAATGAGTGTACAGCTGGGTTTCAGGCTTGCTTGGGACTTGTTTTGAGATGGAGTCATGCTCTGTTGCCCAGGCTGAAGTGCAGTGGCGCAATCTCGGCTCACTGCAACCTGCATCTCCCAGGTTCAAGCTATTCCCCTGCCTCATCCTCCCTGAGTAGCTGGGATTACAGGCATGTGCCACCATGCCCGGCTAATTTTTGTATTTTTAGTAGAGACAGGGTTTCGCCATGTCGGCCAGGCTGGTTTCCAACTCCTGACCTCAGGTGATCCATCCTCCTCGGCCTCCCAAAGTGTTGGGATTACAGGCATGAGCCACAGCACCTAGCTTGTTGCTCCTTTCTTTTAGCTGATTTCTTCCTTTTGGAAAGGGAATGTTTACCCAATACCTGTATCTCCATGTATCTTGGAAGTAAATAACTTGTCTTTGATTTTACAAGTTCATAGGTGGAAGGAACTTGGCTTGAGTCTCAGATAAAACTTTGGACTTGGGACTTTTGAGTTAATGCTAGAATGAATTAAGACTTTGGGGAACTATGGGCAGGAGATAATTGTAATCAGCAATGTGAGAAGAATACGAGATTTGAGGGGTCAAGGTAAAATGATGCAGTTTAGACGTTGTCCCCTCTAAATCTCATGTTAAATTGTAATCCCCAATGCTAGAGGTAGGGCCTGGTAGGAGGAGATAGGATCATGGGGCCAGATTTCTCATGAATGGTTTAGTGCCATCCTCTTGGTGCTGTGCTCAGAACACTGAGTGAATTCTCGTAAGATCTGACTGTTTAAAAGTGTGTGGCGGCCGGGAGCGGTGGCTCAAGCCTGTAATCCCAGCACTTTGGGAGGCCGAGGCGGGTGGATCACGAGGTCAGGAGATCGAGACTATCCTGGCTAACATGGTGAAACCCCGTCTCTACTAAAAATACAAAAAACTAGCCGGGCGTGGTGGCGGGCGCCTGTAGTCTCAGCTACTTGGGAGGCTGAGGTGGGAGAATGGCGTGAACCCGGGAGGCGGAGCTTGCAGTGAGCCGAGATCACGCCACTGCACTCCAGCCTGGAAGACACAGCGAGACTCCGTCTCAAAAAAAAAAAAAAAAAAAAAAAGTGTGTGGCATGGCATCTTCCCCCTCACTCTCTTGTTCCTGTTCTTGCCATGTGACATTCCTGCTCCTGCTTTGCTTTCTGCCATGAGTAAAAGCTCTCTGAGGTCTTCCCAGTAGCCAAGCAGATGCTGGCTCCATGCTTGTACAGCCTTCAGGACCACAAGCCAAGTAAAACTCTTTTCTTGGCCGAGTGCCACAGCTCATGCCTGTAGTTGTAGCACTTTGGGAGGCCGAGGCGGGTGGATCACTTGAGCCCAGGAGTTCGAGACCAGCCTGGGCAATATGGCAAAACCCCATCTCTACAAAAAGTACAAAAATTAGCTGGGCATGGTGGCATATGCCTGTAGTCCCAGTTACTCCAGAGGCCGAGGTGGGAAGATCACTTGAGCCCAGGAGCTCGAGGCTGCAGTGAGCCACAATCATGCCACTGCACACCAGCCTGGGTGACAGAGTGAGACCTTGTCTCAATTAAAAGTAAAAAAATATATATTTTCTTTATAAATTATCCAGGTTCAGGTATTCCCTTATAGCACTGCAAGTATGGCCTAAGACAATGTGATTTTTAGGAACATTTTTACCCAGGAATTCATAGAAGCACCCACAAAATAAATGAAAGGAGGAAGGAGCAAAACACATAAGCTATCATACAGAGATGGAAATGTCCATTGCGTGTGTTCAGTTAAAGGTAAGGAAAGTGACCTTATGGCAAGGTATGTTGGAGAGAACGCCTTTAATACTAGGATTGAACAGAAGACCTGGGCCAGAATGTAGAAAGCCTTGATGATCAGGTGGAAGACACTGAGTGAGTATGGATGCAACAAGAATTGTTGTAGGTTCTTTTTTTTTTTGAGACAAAGTCTCGCTTTGTCGCCCAGGCTGGAGTGCAGTGGCACCATCTCGGCTCACTGCAAGCTCCGCCTCCTGGGTTCACGCCATTCTCCTGCCTCAACCTCTGAGCAGCTGGGACTACAGGCGCCCGCCACCACGCCCGGCTAATTTTTTGTATTTTTAGTAGAGACGGGGTTTCACCGTGTTAGCCAGGATGGTCTCGATCTCCTGACCTCGTGATCCGCCCACCTCGGCCTCCCAAAGTGCTGGGATTACAGGCGTGAGCCACCGCGCCCGGCCTGTTGTAGGTTCTTGAGCACGGGAATAACATGTTAAACGCAGAACTTTTAAGATTAGTCTGGTCAGCCAGGCACAGTGGCTTACGCCTGTAATCCCAGCACTTCGGGAAGCCGAGGCGGGTGGATCATGAGGTCGGTGTTTAAGACCAACCTGACCAACCTGACCAGGTTTCAACCTGGTGAAACCCTCTCCGCTAAAAATACAAAAATTAGCCAGGCATGGTGGCTCACACCTGTCATCACAGCTACTCGGGGAATCACTTGAACCCGGGAGGCGGAGGTTGCAGTGAGCCGAGATAGCACCACTGCACTCCAGCCTGGGCAACAGAGTGAGGCTCCATCTGAAAAAAGCAAATAATAATAATATAAATTTATTTCATACATTGTGGAGGCTTGGAAGTTCAAGATAAAGCTGCCAGCAGATTCAGTGTCTGGTAAGGCTTATGCTGCTTCATAAATGACACCTAGTTGCTGTGTCCTGACATGACGAAAAGGGCAAGGCAGCTCCCTTCAACCTTTTATAAGGGCACTAATCCCATCATGAACACAGAGCCCTCGTGACTTAATCACTTCCCAAAAGACCCAACTTCTTAATTCCATCACAGTGTGGATTCAATTCCAACATAAATTTTGGAGGGACACACTCAAACCATAGCGATACACTTCTGAATCTTAGTGCTCTTTTTTCCTTTTCACTTGATTGTCTCATTCTTTTCAACATCTGCAAAGCATTCCACCCTGAATACAATACTTTATTTAAGTGTCCCTTTTTTTTTTTTTTTTGATACGGAGTCTTGCTCTGTCGCCCAGGCTGGAGTGCAGTGGTGCGATCTCAGCTCACTGCAACCTCCGCCTACTGGGTTCAAGTGATTCTCCCGCCTCAGCCTCCCGAGTAGCTGGGACTACAGGCACGTGCTACCACACCCAGCTAATTTTTTGTATTTTTAGTAGAGGGGTTTCACCATGTTAGCCAGTATGGTATTGATCTCCTGACCTCGTGATCCACCCACCTCAGCCTCCCGAAGTGCTGGGATTGCAGGTGTGAGCCACCGTGCCCGGACTAACCAGTGTCTTTTTTAAGTTGCGTATTGATTAGAAAATTTTCATTACTTATTTTAATAAATATTAGCTTGCCAGGCGTGGTGGCTCACGCCTGTAATCCAGCGCTTTGGGAGGCTGAGATGGGCGGATCACCTGAGGTCAGGGGTTCAAGATCAGCCTGACCAACATGGAGAAACCACGTCTCTACCAAAAATACAAAATTAGCCAGGCGTTGTGGCACATGCCTGTCATCCCAGCTACTTGGGAGGCTGAGGCAGGAGAATCACTTGAACCCAGGAGGCAGAGGTTGCCATGAGCCAAGATCGAGCCACTGCACTCCAGCCTGGGCAACAAGAACAAAACCCCGTCTCAACAGAGTGAGACTCCATCTCAAAAAAAAAAAAAAAAGCCAACAATAAAAATAAAAATAAATAAATATTAGCATTGGATATTGTTCAGAAAAAGCAATCATACAAGATGAGCAGATGTTTTGAGGAAAGTTGGAGTGCCACTTTGTTATTCCTGCTCTTTTCCCCAAAACTAACCTTCAAACCTGTTGCAGCATCTCATGGTAGGGTATAATTTTAATGTTCTTTGGGGTTTTCTCCCCATCTATAGAGGTAACAAAAATCATGATAAGACCACTAGCTAATCTTTTGGAGAAGTGATAAATAATAAAGCTAGAGCCACTCCTCCTTATACCAAAATAAATTACAGAAAAATCAAATACCTCAGAAGCCATGGAAAAAAATCTCATGAGCATGACTATATAAAAATTAAGCCAGGTGCAGTGGCTCACACCTGTAATCCCAGCACTTTGGGAGGCCAAGGCGGGCGGATCACGAGGTCAGGAGATCGAGACCAACCTGGCAAACACAGTGAAGCCCTGCCTCTACTAAAAAAATACAAAAAATTAGCTGGGCATGGTGGTGGGCACCTGTAGTACCAGCTACTTGGGAGGCTGAGGCAGGAGAATGGTGTGAACCCAGGAGGCGGAGCTTGCAATGAGCAGATATTGTGCCACCACACTCCAGCCTGGGTGACAGAGCGAGACTCTGTCTCAAAAAATAAATAAATAAATAAATAAATAATTTTTAAAAAAATAAGTGGACTGGCACGGTGGCCCATGCCTGTAATCCCAGCACTTTGGGAGGTCAAGGCAGGTGGATCGCTTGAGCCCCAGAGTTTGAGACCAGCCTAGGCAACATGGCAAGACTCAGTCTCTACGAAAAAAAAAAAAAAAAAAAAAGTAAGCTACCCAGAAGGCTGAGGCAGGAGGAGCACTTGAGTCTGAGGAAGTCCAAGCTGCAGGGAGCTGAGATCATGCCACTGCATTCCAGCCTGGGCAACAGAGCAAGATCCTGTCTCAAAAAAAAAAAAAAAAAAAAAGTAAGCACATTAAGTGACCAAAAAAAAAATACAAAAGCAAAATCAGAAAGCAGATAATATACAATTTAAAAAATTTCATAATTCTCATAACAGACAAGAGACTAACTTTCTTCATATACAAGTGCAGACAAATCAATTTTAAAAAGATGACAACACAATAGAAAATTAAGCCAAAAATACAACTACTTTCAGAAATACAAACGGCCAATAAATATACAAATAGTAGTGCAACCTCACTAATAATTATGAAACTGCAAATCAATCTAAAGAGGATAAAGTTGTTCACCTGTCAGATTAGCAAAGGTTTGATAATACCCATGCTAGAAAACAGAAATGAGGAAGAAAGCATTTCCATACATTGTTGGATGAGAGTGTAAATTGGTACAATTTGGCAATTTGGTGGTATTTATCACCTTTTATAAAGCATATATATCCTTGACAGGGCAATTTTGTCTCTACAAATTCAGCTCATGGATATACACCAAAATATGTTCAAGAGGACCACTGCAGCATTGTTTGCAACAGGAAAAAATATATATACAACAAAATGTTCATCGGTGGAGTGGAGGAGGGCAGGGGATGAATAAATTATGCTATTCATAGGATGAACTACTGTATAGCCAGTGAAAAGAGAATAAAGATAGCTTTTTATGTGCAAATATGGAAAGATGTCTAAGGAGTGCTATCAAATGAAAAAACAGGTTTGAGAAGAGTATTACAGTATTCTCTCTATTGTGTACTTTTTAATAGTATGTACATTTGCACTTGTAATTTTTTCTGAAGATAACTGCCTTTAAAAAGCAAGCAACAGGCTGGGTGCTGTGGCTCACGCCTGTAATCCCAGCACTTTGGAAGGCCCAGGCGGGCAGATCATGAGGTCAGGAGGTCAAGACCAGCCTTGCCAACATGGTGAAATCCCCGTCTCTACAAAAAAAAAAAAAAAAAAGATCACGACGTCAGGAGATTGAGCCCATCCTGGCTAACACAGTGAAACCCTGTCTCTACTAAGAATACAAAAAATTAGCCGGGCGTGGTGGTGGGTGCCTATAGTCCCAGCTACTCGGGAGGCTGAGGCTGGAGAATGGCGTGAACCCGGGAGGCGGAGGTTGCAGTGAGCCGAGATTGCGCCACCACACTCCAGCCTGGGCGACAGAGCAAGACTCTGCCTCAAAACAAAACAAAACAAAACAAAATTGCTGGGCATGGTGGTGCATTCCTGTAATCCCAACTACTCAAGAGGCTGAGGCAGGTAAATTTTTTGAACGGGGACCCGGGAGGCAGAGGTGCAATGAGCCAAAATCGTGCCACTGAAATCCAGCCTGGGCTACAGAGTGAGACTCTGTCTCAAATAAATAAATAAATAAATAAATAAATAAAAGTAGGCCAGGTGAGGTGGCTCACGCCTATTATCCCAGCACTTTGGGAGTCCGAGTCGGGTGGATCACCTGATTGAGGTCAAGAGTTCGATACTAGCCTGGCCAACATGGTGAAACTCCTTCTCTACTAATAACAGTAAAAAAAAAAAAAAAAAAAAAAAATTAGCTGGGAGTGGTGGAGCACACCTGTAATCGCAGCTTCTAAGGAGGCTGAGGCAGGAGAATCGCTTGAACTCGGGAGGCGGAGTGGCCACCCTTGAACTCGGGAGGTCGCAGTGAGCCGAGATCCTGCCATAGCATTCCAGCCTGGGCAAAAAGCGCCAAAGCATGTCTCAAAAACAAAAACAAAAAAACAGCAAGCAACAGTATTCTTTTAGGGGAGGAACTCAGCAGGTACTCAAAAGAACATTTTCATTTCCTTTTATACTTTTTTAAACTGTGTGAAGTCAGTGTAGTCATCCCATAATTTTTATTCTGTATGGAAGAATATAGCGTATAGTAGAAATCATGTAGACCTTTTTAACAGAGTTAAAGCTCTGCGGAGGCCGGGCGCGGTGGTTCACGCCTGTAATCCCAGCACTTTGGGAGGCCGAGGCGGGTGGATCACTTGAGGTCAGGAGTTCCAGACCAGCCTGGTCAGCATGGTGAAACCCCATGTCTACTAAGAATACAGAAATTAAGCCGGGCGTGGTGGCGGGCGCCTGTAGTCCCGGCTACTCGGGTGCCTGAGGCAGGAGAATTGCTTGACCCGGCATGCGGAGGCTGCAGTGAGCCGAGATCGCGCCACTGCACTCCAGCGTGGGCAAGAGAGCGACACTCCGTATCAAAAAAAGAAAAAGAAAAAACAAAGAAAGAAAGAAAGAGAGAGAGAGAGAGAAAGGAAGGAAGGAAAGAAGGAATAGAAAAGAAAGAAAAGAAAAGAAAGAAAAAACCACACACACAAGACACGGAGAGTTCGATGCTCAATCCCAGCCCTTGGGGGCCTGTTCCTCCCTCCGGGAAGCGTCTCTCACCCGAGACTACAACTCCCATAAGGCATAGCGAGAACGGCGCTACGGGGAACCGGAAAACAGCCAGTTGCTTTCACACTCCAGGGACACCGCCCGCCCCTCGCCGTCCTTAAGTGCTATTTTTACATCGAATGCCCTCGTCTGCGAGTAGGTAAACTGAAACTAAGCTCATATCAAAAGGAGAAAGGCTGGAAGACTAGAGACTACACGCTCTAGAAGCTCCGAGCGAGGATGAAAATTAGCCAGCCCACAGGTGGGCTCTGCGCGGCCCCGAAAGTCGCACTCTGACGTGACCCTTTATGCCTCTCGTTTTTCCTTCCAGTCTCACTTCAAAGTTCTGTATTGCAGAAATGAAATCGGCGCCTTTCCCCACCGGTTCTTCCAAATACGAGCAAAGGACTCTCAAAACGCACGTTCCAGAAACTGTGTTTGCAACCATTCGTCCTTTTTTCCTGACACACGGGCCCCTGCTCCCCGCTAAGGTTGGGGTCCTGGACACCAACCTTAACTCTTATCAGTTTTGCGCTCTGATAGAAGGGCTTAGATTCCAGATTGACACTGGGCTCTCAAAGCCTGCTCCTCAATCTACTGATCCGGTCCAGCTTAAGATCCAGTAGAAAGAAAACATAGCCTGCCCGGACCGTAAACTTTCTATGTTTCAGACCCTCCATTTGTAAAATAGCCTAATAAAATCTCATCCTGGCTTACAGAGCAAGACAGCGTCCTGGTCCAAGAACCGGATGAGTCAAAAGGCATTACTATTGAGTCAGACGTAGAATATATGAATACCTAGAAGTTCGTAAATGATTCTTAAAAGGCTGTTGAAATAGCGTTTTCAAGTTATAATCAGGTGTGACGATGAATGCTATGAATGCTGTTATTAAGAATAGTAAGTGCAGGATGTTGATAGGTTATTCTTGGGGGAAGGGAGATGGGGTATGTGAAGTCTGTACTTTCCCCCTCAATTTTGCTGTGAAACTAAACTGCTCTAAAAGTTGTTGTTTTTTTTTTTTTTAAGTAACAATAAGAAATATAATAGGCCGGGCACGATGGCTCACGCCTGTAATCCCAGCACTTTGGGAGACCAAAGCGTGTGGATCATTTGAGGTCAGGAGTTTCAAGACCATCCTGACCAACATAGTGAAACCCCGTCTTCACTACAAATACAAAAATTAGCCGGGCGTGATGGTGGGCGCCTGTAATTCCAGCTACTCCGGAGACTGAGGCAGGAGAATCACTTTAACCCGGGAGGCGGAGGTTGCAGTGAGCCAAGATCATGCTACTGCACTCCAACCTGGGCAACAAGAGCGAAACTCTGTCTCAAAGAAAAAAAAAAAAATTAGAAGTATAATAACCACTCATCAGATAAAATTACAAGAAATTTAAAGACTTTAATTGGCTTTCATTTGCAATAAAAAAATCAGATAACACCTCATTCTGTAAAATAAATTGAGTGTTCTGGTGATTTGGGTAGGAGACTGGCTTTATAAGCCAAAAAGTGGCTGCAGAAAGCAGAAAGAGATAACAAAAAGCAGATTGGTCGTTTCAAAGTTACTTTCCTTGTAAAGTTAAAGCACAGCCGACTTTCTTATCATGCCAGCTGAAACTGGCCTGTGTGGGGATGTGGCTATTGTCTCTCTCTCTCCTGATTTCTTGGAAGGTGGAATAAGCAACTTAGTTTCGGTTTGGTGACATGGTAGATCAGCATGAGTAACTTCATTTAGGTTTTGTCTATTGGGCCTAGTGCAGGAGCTCAGTTCAAACCAATGGCCTATAAATTTTATTTAACACCATAATTGAGCTCTTATTATGTGCCAGTGATAAAGCTGGGACTTGAGCTCTGTTGTCTGACTCCAAAGTCCCTGGTGAAGAAAATGTTTAAAATGCTATGTCAAATTATCTGACCAGAATTGTGGCATATTAAAAAATGCTTGTAATCCCAACACTTTGGGAGGCAGGAGGATTGCTTGAAGCCAGGAGTTCAAGACCAAACTGGGCAACAAAGTGAGATCTTATCTCTACTAAAAATAAAATACAATAAATTAGCCAGACATGATGGCGTGTGCCTGTATTCCTTTTTTTTTTTTGAGACGGAGTCTCCCTCTGCCGCCCAGGCTGGAGTGCAGTGGCTGGATCTCAGCTCACTGCAAGCTCCGCCTCCCGAGTTCACGCCATTCTCCTGCCTCAGCCTCCCGAGTAGCTGGGACTACAGGCGCCCGCCACCTCGCCCGGCTAGTTTTTTGTATTTTTTTTAGTAGAGACGGGGTTTCACCATGTTAGCCAGGATGGTCTCGATCTCCTGACCTCGTGATCCGCCCGCCTCGGCCTCCCAAAGTGCTGGGATTACAGGCTTGAGCTACCGCGCCTGGCTGCCTGTATTCCTAACTACTCGAGAGGCTGAGGCAAGATGGTCTTGTGGACCCAAGAGTTCGAGGCTGCAGTGAGCCATGATTGCACTATCAATGCACACCAGCCTGGGGGACAGAGCAAGACCCTGTCTCAAAAAAAGGAAGAAGAGGGTGGGGAAGAAAGGAAAGGAAGGAAGGGAGGGAGGGAAGGAGGGAGGGAGGGAGGGAGGGAGGGAGGGAGGGAGGGAGGAAGAAAGGAAAGAAATGCACTAGATGAGGTGTCAGAAGACCTGATTTAGAGTATCAGTTCTGCACTGGCTCCTTGCAGAACCATGCTTCCTTGATTTGTTAAGATTGGACAAAAACAATGATTCTGAAACTTAAAGGTCCACACAAATCACCTGGAGGTCTGGTTAAGATGCAACTTCTGCTTCAGGATGTCTGGGTGAGGTCTGAGATTCTACTTTTCTAGCAAGCACCCAAGTGAGCTTCATGTTGATTCAAGGACCACACTTGGAATAGCAAAGGACAGGATGGCCTCCAGATCCTTTTACACTCTAACATAATGAATCAGTCTTTCCTTCTAAACTTAGCTTTGTTACTATCAAGGAAATATTAAGGGAACTGTCAAAAAAAAGAGTGATTAAAGAAAATTCCTATCTGACGCCAAAAAATAAAAAGGAACTATTTAACTTATGATAATAATGTCTCTGGAAGGATTCACAAGCAACCCGTGAGAGTAGTTGCCTTCGGGGGAGGGACTAGATGGCCCTAGTACAGGCATGAGCCACCAAGCCTGGCGTCCATCTCATCTATTTAATTACAATCCAAGTTCCTTATGGGAAGAACCACTCAGGTAGATTCCTTTTACACCTCCGGCAGCACTAGGCATATACCATGTTCTCAAGGAACTTTTGCTGAGCCATCAATCTGCTCATGAATATTATTCTATATTTATTTATTTCACTTCCTTTTAGCAGACATTCATTTGGCAAGCTTAGGCTATCACAGAATCATATGGCATTTGTGAAACTATCACTGAATCAAATAGATTCTCTGAATTTACCAAAGAGGACAAGGCCTAGGGCATAAAAAGTATGTATTACAAGTTCTTGTTTTTATTCCATTAATATTTCCTATAGATTAACATCCTTGGTCTACGTGACACCTTGCTGCACATTAGAATCATTGAGGGGAGCAAAAACAACAACAACAACAACAACAAAAACATGCTGACTGGGTACAGTGGCCCATGTCTGTAATCCCAGCATTTTGAGAGGCAGAGGTAGGAAGATCGCTTGAGCCCAGGAGTTCGAGACCAGCCTGGCAACCTAATGAGACCCTGTCTCTACAAAAAAATGTGTTAAAAAAATAAATAAATAAATTAGCCTGGTGGCATGCATCTGTAGGCCCAGCTACTCAGGAGGCTGAGGTAGGAGGATTGCTTGAGCCCAGGAGGTTGAGGCTGCAGTGAGCTGTGATTGCACCACTGCACTCCAGCCTGGGTGACACTGCAAGCCACACCTCCCGATTTCAAGCGATTCTCCTGCCTCAGGCTCCCAAGTAGTTGGGACTACAGGCATGTGCCACCATGCCCAGCTAATTTTGTGTGTTTAGTAGAGACAGGGTTTCTTCATGTTGGTCACTGGGTCAGGCTGGTCTCGAACTCCGAACCTCAGGTGATCCATCCGCCTCGACCTCCCAGAGTGCTGGGTTATAACGCGCAACTCTTGCCCCATGATAAGTTTATCAGCGTCTCGGACCATTAGGGCGGTCGCCGCAATTATCCACAGGCAGGGTGGCCAGCCAGCAGCCACTGAATCTAATTTTTTTGACAAATAGGCAACTGGCCTCTGCCAGGGGCCTAGGTACTGTGTTAACACGGCTTTTGCAACACCCTTACTTTCATCTACGTATAAGTGGAAGGGCTTGGAGACATCAGGGAGCCCCAGCGCGGGGGCTGATAACAAGGCAGTTTTGATTTGTTGAAAGGCCAGCTCAGCCTCTTCCGTCCAATTGAAGGGCTGCCGTTCCTTTGTTGCCTGGTATAGGGGCTTGGCTAACTCAGCAAATCCGGGTATCCATAACCTACAGAACCCTGCCAACCCCAGGAATTCTCTCACTTGCCGTGTCGACTGGGGTCTAGGGATGCGTAGGACTGTTTCCTTTCGGGCTTTGGTTAGCCAGCGTTGCCCCCCTTTTAATAGGTACCCCAGATAAGTTACCTCCGACTTGCAGATCTGAGCCTTTGTTGCTGAGGCTCGGTAGCCTAGCTCCCCCAGAGTCTTCAAGAGGTCCTCAGTCCCTTGAACACAAGTTTCCGGGGATCTGGCTGCTATTAAGAGATCTTCAACATATTGCAAAAGAGTTATTTCAGGGTGTTGCCACCGGTACTCACCCAGATCTTCATGAAGGGCTTCATCGAACAGGGTTGGCGAGTTCTTGAACCCTTGTGGCAGTCTGGTCCATGTTAGCTGACCGTTGATGCCCCTCTCAGGATCCGTCCATTGAAATGCAAAGAGTTCTTGACTTTTGGGAGCCAGAGGAAGGCTGAAGAAAGCGTCTTTTAGATCAAGAATGGTATACCACTGTTTTTTGGGATGTAAGGCACTCAGAAGGGTGTATGGATTGGGCACAGTGGGATGTATGTCCAGGACCCTTTTATTAACTTCTCTTAAATCCTGTACTGGCCTGTAGTCCGTACTGTTGGGTTTACGAACAGGTAACAGAGGAGTATTCCAGGATGAGTGGCAAGCCCGTAGGACTCCTTGGTCTAGGAGTCGGCGGTGGGGCGTAATTCCTTCTCTTGCCTCCAGGGGCATAGGATATTGCCGAACCCGAACCGGGTCCGTCCCTGGCTTAACTTCCACAAATATGGCCGGTCGATGTTTAGCTAGCCCTAAGCCCCCAGTTTCTGCCCACGCTTCAGGGAAACGCTGGAGCCAAGAGTCAATTCCCTGATCGGGGGGCTTTTGCTCTTGATGGAGTCGGTACTCATCTTCTAAGGTGACAGTCAGGATAGATATTGGCCTGTTTTGGGAATCAGTTATCTTGGGCCCTTCTGGCTCAAAGTGGATTTGGGCCCCCATCTTTGTCAGCAAGTCCCTCCCTAGTAGAGGGCAGGGGCTCTCTGGGATGACTAGGAAGGAATGGGAGACTTTTCCCGTTCCTAAGTCTACAGTCCTCTGGGTTGTCCAGGGGTATTTTTTTGATGCCTGTGGCCCTGTGCACCCAGGATGTTTTCTTAGATATTTTTCCAATTGGTTTGGTTAGGACTGAGCGTTCCGCCCCAGTATCGACCAAGAAGCGAACTGGGGACCCCTCCACTTGCAAAGTTACCCTGGGTTCGGGGAGGGGGTCCGAACCCCGTCCTCCCTAGTCAGAGTCCTGGGTAACGAGTACGGAGGTAGGGTTAGCTGGTCTCCGTTTCTTTGGGCAGTCTTTAATCCAGTGGCCACGTTCCTTGCAATAAGCACACTGATCTTTTTCTAATCCTTGCCTAGGGCCTTGCTTTTTCTGCTTTCTGTTTTGGCCATTTCCTGCCTGGGGGAAAGCTGCTACTAAGACTTTGGTCATTTCTTTGGTTGCCTTGAACTGTTTTTCTTCTGGAGTATCCCTATTATTATAAACTCGCTGGGCCATCTGAAGGAGGTCCTGAATCTGCTTTCCCTCTAAACCTTCTAATTTCTGGAGTTTTCTTTTAATATCTGGTGTTGCCTGGTTTACAAAGGACATTACTACCGCTGCCTGATTTTCCGGTGCTTCCGGGTCCATAGGGGTAAACTGTCTGAAGGCTTCCATTAATCTCTCTAAATACACAGCGGGGCTTTCTGTCTTACCTTGTAACACAGAATATACTTTAGCCAAATTGGTGGGCTTGCGAGCTGCAGCCCGGAGACCCGCCATTAGAGTCTGGCGATAAATGAGCAGTCGTCCCCTACCTTCTGCCGTGTTGTAGTCCCATCTGGGCCGGGTCAAAGGGAAAGCCGCATTAATGAGGTCAGGATTTGCAGTTGGCTGGCCGTCATCTCCTGAAACCAGTTTTCTGGCCTCAGCTTGGATTCTTTCCCGCTCCTCCGTTGTGAACAGGATTCGGAGGAGCTGTTGACAGTCATCCCAGGTTGGCTGGTGAGTAAACATGACACTGTCTAACAACGAGGTTAGATCTTTGGGATTATCTGAGAACCGAGCATTTTGGGACTTCCAATTGTATAAATCACTGGTGGAAAAAGGCCAATACATGAGACGGGAGAGCCCGGTATCATTGAGCGATCCTATTTCTCTGAGAGGCAGGGCTACAGTGGAGTCAGGGAGTCGGGAAGCTTGGTCCCGCAGTACGCGGCCTCGCGTTTGGCTGGCTGGCCCCCCCGGGTTACTTTCACTCTCGGCTGCTTCCGCTTCTCGGTTTCCCTCTACGGAAGCACCACCCTGGGGGACTGGGTCCTGCGGGATAAGGTGCGGATATGGTGGGGGAAATGTGGGTTCTAACGTTAGGGGGTCCTGGCTGTCTGGCAGCACAGGGGCCGAGGGAGCAGAGGGAGTCTTTTGTCTTGTAGGTCACGTTACTAGGACTTTGAGGGCTCAGGGATGAATGGAGTTATCCAGGGTGGTGGGTTTTCCACAAGATCCTGCCACACTAGAATATAAGGAATTTGATCAGGATGTCCTGACTGCCCTGGCAGGAAAATCTTAGTTTTTACCTTAGTAATAATAGAGAGACAGAAAGTTCCTTCGGAGGGCCACCCTACGCCAAAAGAGGGCCACTCCGAACAGCAGAAAGTAACTAGCTTTCCCTTCTTTAGTTCTACGCTTAAGTTACGCCCCCGAGCCTTCACATCCTTAAAATTGGTAACAAGGAGTGAGAGCGGCGTGCTCTGGTTGTTGCCCATCTTTGCACTGCTCCTACAAAGAGAAGGGGGGACGAAAATGAGTGTGAAGCAGAGGGGAGTATCCGACAGGTCCGGTCCTGGAAGGGGAAGAAAAGGTTTTATGTTTCGTTTTGGACTTACACTTAACACTTAACAATAACGGACAGACAGTGAGAAACAATGAGCCTTCGCGAGCGCGTGTCGGACTTCCGACCTGAGTCAGACGGGGCAACCAAGGATGAAGGCCCCCAGATGGGCACTGGGGGATGTCTCCCACCAGTCCCGAGTGGCTGTCTTTTAGCGCG
Source organism: Macaca nemestrina (assembly GCF_043159975.1). NCBI lineage: Eukaryota > Metazoa > Chordata > Mammalia > Primates > Cercopithecidae > Macaca > Macaca nemestrina. The sequence goes on from NC_092133.1 coordinate 64,056,003, forward strand.
TCCGCCAAGACCATGCCACTTATAAAACAGACCAATACAGATTACAGATTACGGATTTCGTGAAATTTCAGGGAGACAGACAGAGACAAAGACAGAGACAGTGACAAAGCCGGCTTACCTACAGATTAAGATCCGTTGACTTGGGGGTCTGGTGGGCTTGGGGGAAATCCCGGACGAGCCCCCATTTGTTATGCCCAGACCGTTTATTCCCCGAAGAAGACCACCAGAGTCCAGAGTCAAAGCTAAGCAGCAAGGATCTTTATTACAGGTTCGAACCTGGAACTCTCCCTCGCTCGTGAAACGAGACGGGCAGGAGAGCTCCCCCACTCAGCTCCAAACAATGTTATATAGTCTAAGAAAAGTGGGCATAGAGTTATTATACAAATCAGATATATGATTGGCTAGTGTTTGAACAAGGCGATTTGGCTAACTATGATTGGTTCCTGCCATTTCTGATATTTTGGTTCAAACTTTGAGGCGGGAGAGCAGGTTTATGGCAGCAAGAGTTTATCTTACTTAAACACGTCTTGTGACCTTGCCTCAGAACTTACAAAATCTCTGGTATGTGCAAAACAAAATCTCTGGTACGTGCAGAAAACCAGGTACTCACAGAACTTACGAAATCTCTGGTATGTGCAAAGATTAGAGAGCAGAACAAGGGTGTAGCGGGTGGGGGGCGGGTACACATCTATCTTTGTGTCCTTTCATTTCCCCCTTCTCATAAGTAACTGGATGTCCAATCTTGGATTTCCAGAGTCTTATAATATAGCCTCACTTTCTGGGTGCAGGAGAGGCTGGTGATGGCTACGGAGGACCATTAGTTGGATGGTATCAAACCTTTCTCTGACAAATTGTAAAATTTTATTTACCACACAGGGGCCTATAGTGAATAGAAGTAGTAAAGACATTAGGGGGCCTAAAAGGGGTGCCAGAAGGGAAAACATTGAAGAGCTCCACCAATTGTTAGCGGCTGTAGTGAATTGTTGCTTTTTCATTTCTAAGCTTAGTTCGTGTAGGCGTTGGACTCTTTCCTCAACTAACCCTGACTCATTTATATAGAAACAGCATTCTTCTTTGAGGAACATACAGGTACCTCCTTTCTCAGCCGTGAGTAAGTCTAAGGCTCTGCGGTTTTGAAGGGTGACCTGTGCTAGGGAGGTGAGCTGCCGCTGAAGGGAGGCTAGGGAATAGGCGGAGTCTTCCATAGCAACAGAGAATTGTTGTAACAGCTTGTCGTTTTCTATCATGGAGTGTTGTAGGGCCCCTCCTGCTAACCCCGCTGCGACGACAGAGGTGGTTAAGGATATTCCGGCAATTAGTGGTAGAAAAACTGCTCGTCTATGTCGCGCAGTTTCAGTTGGGGCAGTCCCTGCCCAGCCTATGAATTCTGCCGGGGTCAGCAGGGTCAGTAGGGGAACTAGTGTAACAGGGATGCATAACTGTCCGTCAGAGATGCTTTTGGACAGAGTTTTTAACAGAGTCATATTACACCAGAAGAACACACCAGGGGGAGCACGTATGGGGCTATTAGGGTATGTAGCCGTCTGGTTGCAGAGGCTGCTACTAAATGCTGAATAACAATAGGGGTATTTCTCTTGGTATGGGTCACGGTACAGGGCCACATCGGGTATCGTGACTATCGATGAGTTAAAACCTGTATAGTTTGTGGGAGGGGAGGATAGAGGAACAGCCGTTAATGGTGGTCTTCCTAGGGTTGCACACATAAAGCAAGAGGACAGGTCGCCTAAACCAGTGAGGTTGGCGAATGCTAGCCCTTCCCGTAAGAGTTAGCCAGGAGAAGGGCTGCAAGTCTTGTGATAGCTTGGTTTCTTGCCTGTGGATTTGTGTGTGGATTAAGGGTTGAATCTGGACTAGACTTCTCCACAGATATAAATGGCTACTGGGCCAGGTACTAGTTGATGAGTAATATACTCCCCCATGTTGTGGGGTTGTCCACCGAGAGTCCTATGGGTCTCTAATTATCCAAGTGTAAGTGACGGGAGACTCAGTTTTGTAAAAATACCACCCTTGTCGTTCTCTCCAGTATCGGACAGAGTGCGTCTTACAGTAGCTATATGGGCAACCTGCACTCTGGTGCCACCAATAATTTTTACAATTATATTCAGTTTGATCATATTCAAAACAAATCATGGGTATCCCCAGTTGGGCAATTTGGAAATTAGTGAAATTGAGGTAAATTGGAGTATCGCACCCGGAGGGGGGGCAGTCTGCACTAGCTAGCAGTTTACCTGCTTGGGGGGTTTCCCCGGGGTGAGTTTTGTTCTCATAGAGCCAGAACCTCCAGACATAGGGATTAGATGGCGCAGCAGTTAGGAGAGTCAGATGTATAAGGCATAAAAGCATAGGCAAGCTAGACATGGTTACGGCTATGTGGGTGACGGCGCAGGGTTAGCTTTAAGGGATTGTTCTTAGCTTTGTCTACAGTCCATGTAACCGGTGCTCCAGACGGCTCGAGAAGGTCGGATGTTGGGTCCACTGGTTTGACGTGTGTGTAGTGGATCCACGAAGCGATGCCTTCTACTTTGAGAGCGGTGGGAGTAGTCAGGAGTACTTGCAGTGGTCCTTTCCACCTGGGTTGAAGAGTTTCTTGCCGGTGGCGCTTGACTAGGACCCAGTCTCCCGGCTGGAACGGATGAGGCGTCGGCGGAGGTCCTGCCTCGTACAGTTCTCGTAGTCTGGGCCAAATTTCCTGGTGAATTTTCTGTAAGGCTTGTAAGGAGAACAGGAGCTCAGAGACATTTTCAGTTTCAGGTTTGAGTAAGTCATCTTTTAGACTGGGGACCAGGGTTGGGGGTCTGCCATACATGATTTCATATGGTGTGAGGCCTAGTCTGTAAGGGGTATTTCGGGCCCGGAACAGAGCGTAGGGGAGAAGTACTACCCAATTAGCGCCAGTCTCCATGGTCAATTTAGTTAAGGTCTCTTTCAGAGTCCGATTCATCCTTTCTACCTGTCCTGAGCTTTGGGGCCTATAAGCACAATGTAATTTCCAATTTGCCCTCAGAATGGAAGCCAAATCCTGACTTACCTTAGCAACGAAGGCTGGTCCATTGTCTGACCCTATTTGGACGGGAAAGCCATACCTGGGGAGGATTTCTTCCAAAATTTTCTTTGCTACAACCTGAGCAGTTTCTCTCTTAGTTGGGAACGCTTCTGTCCATCCTGAAAAAGTATCTACAAAGACAAGTAAGTACTGATACCTATATTTTCCAGGCTTTATCTCAGTAAAATCTATTTCCCAATAGATACCAGGCCTAGTTCCTCTACATCTAATTCCTGCGGTGGTCTGGGTTTGGGGACAAGCGTTGTTTAGTTGGCAGGCTTTGCAATTTGTTGTGACATCGCTGGCCAGTTCAGCTATGCACCTGATTCTAAACTTGGCGTGCCTGATTAAGTCCATCATTCGCCGGGCACCCAGGTGGGTTGTCCGGTGGATGTGTTCCAACACCTGCCGTCCTAATTTTTCTGGTAGGATGGTTTGGTCATTTATATCAGTCCACCACCCATTTTTAACCTGTTTTAGGGGAAGCGTGTTCATCCATTCGCGATCCTGTTCGGTATAGTCGGGAAAACATGGCAAATTTCGCGGGCCAGGATCGGGGAGCTGGAGCGCGAGGAGCTGACTGGGAGCTTTTGCTATGCTCCTTGCGGTTTGGTCGGCTAAGAAGTTGCCTTGAGCAATTGGCGTAGTTGGTTTCTGATGCCCAGGGCAATGTACGATGGCCAATTTCTTTGGTTTCCACAAAGCAGTTAATAGAGCTAGGATCTCTTGCTTGTTTTTTATTTCTTTGCCTTCGGCTGTTAATAGTCCCCTTTCTCTGTAGATGGCCCCATGTATGTGCGCAGTAGAGAAAGCATAGCGGCTATCCGTGTATACTGTTAGTTTTTTCTCTGCCCCTAGGGTGAGGGCCTGTGTAAGGGCTATCAGTTCGGCTCTTTGGGCCGATGTCCCTGGAGGCAAGGGTTCCGCCCAGATTACCTCAGTCTCTGACGTTACAGCCGCTCCTGCATACCGCTGGCCTTGGTGGACGTAGCTGCTGCCATCAGTGAACCAGGTGAGTTCTGTGTCGGGGAGCGGACAATCTTGCAGGTCCTCCTGCACCCCATGCACCTGAGCCAGTATCTCAGTGCACTCATGGGACGGGGCGTCCAAGTCTGGATTTGGCAGCAGTGAAGCAGGGTTTAAAGAGGTTGGGGGCAGAAAAGTTATTCTGAGGGGGTTTAACAGCAGTCCTTGATAGTGGGTGAGCCGGGCGTTACTCATCCATCGGTCCGGCGGCTGCCGGAGGACGCCTTCAATGGCATGCGGGGTTATAACGCGCAACTCTTGCCCCATGATAAGTTTATTAAGCCGAGTGTTTCAGAGTTGTATTAAAGATATTTTAGCTCTCACTCTAGGATGTTTGTGCTCGGACATAATCAGCAGCACTACCTCACCATCACCACTAGGGGGACTAGAACCAAAGGAATTATCAAGCTGCTAGATACAGTGTTTACCTTCACTGATTGCTGCTCAATATTCTATTAACGTTTTTTCTTTGAAGCATATTTCTATTTTATGCATATTAAAATGCTTTAAAAATTCAAACTCTAGTAGAATATAGGAAATTAAAGACTGATTCTCATTTCCAATTCGCACGCACAAAATAGTCACTGTTAATAAGATTTTTGTGTATCTTTCCAGATATTTTCATGTTTAATCTTTAAACCCATGATGTGTCCCCTGACTACCACTCTAACTTCATCTTCTACCACTCAGATCTTAAACTTGTCAAACTTGTTCCAGCCGGCTCACGCCTGTAATCCCAACACTTTGGGAGGCCGAGGCGGGCGGATCACGAGGTCAGGTGATCGAGACCATCCTGGCTAACACAGTGAAACCCCGTCTCTACTAAAAAATACAAAAAATTAGCCGGGGGCGGTGGCGGGTGCTTGTAGTCCCAGCTACTTGGGAGGCTGAGGCAGGAGAATGGAGTGAACCCGGGAGGCGGAGCTTGCAGTGAGCCGAGATCGAGCCACTGCACTCCAGCCTGGGCGACAGAGTGAGATTCAGTCTCAAAACAAAAACAAAACAAAACAAAAAACTTGTTCCAGCCTCAGGACCCTTGCCCTCACTACATTATCTTCCTGAACACTTTCTTGTCTTTCTTTTTCTTTTTCCTTTTTTTTATTTTTGAGACAGGGTCTGGTCTCACTCTACTGTGGCCCTGCTGCACTCACTGCAACCTCCACCTCCTGAGCTTAAGGGATCCTCCCACCTCAGCCTCCCTGGTATCTGGGACTATAGGCGCATGTCACCACGCCCAGCTAATTTTGTATTTTTTGTAGAGATAGGGTTTCACCATGTTGCCCAGACCGGTCTTGAACTCCTGAGCTCAAGCAATCCACCCGCCTTGGCCTCCCATAGTCCTGGGATTACAGACAGGCGTGAGCCGCGGCGCCAGGTCCTGGACCACTTTCTTTTCCCTGGTTCCCTCACTCAGATGTCAGCTCCTATGTCACTCCCTCACAGAGGCCTGTTGTGACACCCATCAAGTAACTATTGTCCAATCTAAGTCACTCTCCATCACAAACGTTTGAGATTGCCTTGTTCCTATAAGTGCTTGCTTAGTCACTGCTAAAATGTGACCTCCCTGAGAGCAGGAGCCTGGATGCCTTGTTTACTTCCATATCCCAAGTGTCTAGAACACAAATTAAGAACTCAAAAGCATCTGTTAATTGAAAGAAATGAATGAAAGAATGCTCTCTATACTATTCTGCAACTTGTATTTTTCACCTAATCTTAAGGGAGTTATATTTTACTGTATGTGGATAAGCTTTATTTCAGTCATATCCTTAATGTTATTTTTTGTTTTTGTTTTTGAGATGGAGTCTGGCTCTGTCGCCCAGGCTGGAGTGCAATGGCGCGATCTCGGCTCACTGCAAGCTCCGCCTCCCGGGTCCACGCCATTCTCCTGCCTCAGCCTCCGGAGTAACTGGGACTACAGGCGCCCTCCACCACAACCGGCTGATTTTTTGTTTTTGTTTTTAGTAGGGACGGGGTTTCACTGCGTTAGCCAGGATGGTCTCGATCTCCTGACCTTGTGATCCTCCCGCCTCAGCCTCCCAAAGTGCTGGGATTACAGGCGTGAGCCACCGCGCCCGGCATCCTTAATGTTTTAAATTTGATTTTCTTTGGGTTACACATTCACATGGCTCAAAAATAAAACAATATGAAAAGGTATTCAGTGAAAAATCTCACATCCACTTCTATCTCTCATCTGTCTAGTTCTCACACGACCAGGTAACCGTTCCCATTAGTTTATTGTATATCCTTTGTCCAAATACGTACTTATATATTCTTTTGTTTTTTGTTTTGAGACGAAGTCTCACCCTGTCACCCAGGCTGGAGTGCAGTGGTGTGATCTCAGCTCACTGCAACCTCTGCCTCCCAGGTTGAAGCGATTCTCCTGTCTCAGCCTCCTGAGTAGCTGGAATTACAGGGATTACAGGTGCACACCACCACACTCAGCTAATTTTTTTTTTTTTGTATGTTTAGTAGAGATGGGGTTTCACCATGTTGGCCAGGCTGGTCTCGAACTCCTGACCTCATGATCTGCCCACCTCGGCCTCCCAAAGTGCTGGGATTACAGGCATGAGCCACAGTGCACAGACATACATATATATTCTTTTTTTCTTTTTTTTTTTTTTGAGATGGAGTCTCACTCTGTCACCCAGGCTGGAGTGGAGTGGCGCAATCTCGGCTCACTGCAACCTCCGCCTCCCTGGTTCAAGAGATTCTTCTGCCTCAGCCTCAGCCTCCCGAGTAGCTGGGATTGCAGGCACCCACCACCATGCCCTTTCTGAACATTGCATATAAATGGAATCATATAACATGTGGTCTTTTGTGACTGGTTTGTTAGCATAATGTCTCAAAGGTTCATTCATGTTGTAGTATGTATAAGTACTTTATTTCTTTGTTTGAGACAGGGTCTTGCTCTGTCACCCAGGCTGTAGTGCAGTGGCACCATCATGGCTCACTGCAGCCTTGACCTCCTGAGCCCAATCGATCCTCCTGCCTTAGCCTCCCAAGTAGCTGGGACCACAGGCGCATGCCACCACATCCCGCTAATCTTAAAATTTTTTGTAGAAACAGGGGCTCCCTATGTTGCCCAGACTAGTCTCAAACTCCTGGGCTCAAGCATTCCTCTCGCTTCAGCCTCCCAAAGGGCTGGGATTGTAGGTGTGAGCCATGGCACCTAGCCACTTCATTGTTTGTTTATTTGTTGTTGTTGTTGTTGTTTTTTTGAGGTGGAGTTTCCCTTTGTTGCCCAGGCTGGAGTGCAATGGTGCAATCTCAGCTCACCACAACCTCCACCTTCCGGGTTAAAGCAATTCTCCTGCCTCAGCCTCCAGAGTAGCTGGGATTGCAGGCATGCACCACTACCCCCGGCTAATTTTGTATTTTTAGTAGAGATGGGGTTTTTCCATGTTGGTCAGGCTGGTCTCTAACTCCTGACCTCAGTTGATCCGCCTGCCTCAGCCTCCCAAAGTGCTGGGACTACAGGTATGAGGACTGTAGTCTTTTTTATGGCCAAATAATATTCCATTGTATAGCTATGCCATTTTTTTAAAATCCATACATCAGTTAATGGACATTTGTGTTCTTTCCACCACAATTTTTCTTTTTTTTTTTTTTTTTGAAACAGGCAAGGAAAGACCTTTAGAACTGTGAAGTTGAGGCCGGGCATGGTGGCTCACGCCTGTAATCCCAGCACTTTGGGAACCAAGGCAGGCGGATCACGAGGTCAGGAGATTGAGACCATCCTGGCTAACATGGTGAAACCCCGTCTCTACTAAAAATACAAAAAATTAGCCAGGCATGGTGGCGGGCGCCTGTAGTCCCAGCTACTTGGGAGGCTGAGGCAGGAGAATGGCGTGAACCTGGGAGGCAGAGCTTGCAGTGAGCTAGATTGTGTCACTGCACTCCAGCATAGGGGACAGAGTAAGACTCCGTCTCAAAAAAAAAAGAACTGTGAAGATGAAATAACACTAAGCCGTTTCCTTAATTGCTATAACTGAGCAGTCAAATCTGGTGGGCAAAACATCAGGCTAGGAAGCACAAACACTCAAAATAATGACCTTGCCACAGAAGGGTTATCTGTGTAATGTTGACGTTTCTCAGCTTTGAACTTTGTTTCCCAAATGTAAACTGACTTCTACCTACACATCTACTATGGAAGAATGAAATCGAATCAAGCTCTTTGAATTGCTTGGAGAAATGCTTACCAACTCATTTAAAACTACTGTTTTCTATAAGAAAAAAGTAGGAGGAAGAAGTTAACTAATAAAGAAATGTGGGGCCGGGTGTGGTGACTCACGCCTGTAATCCCAACACTTTGAGAGGCCAAGGTAGGAGGATAGTTTGCGGCTAAGGAGTCCAAGATAAACCTGGAAAACACAGTGAGGCTCAGTCTCTACAAAATATTTAAAAATTAGCCAGGCATGGTGGCACACACCTGTAGTCCCTGCTACTCCAGAGGCTGGGGTGGGAGGATTGCTTGAGCCCGGGAGGTGGAGGCCGCAATGAACAATGATCATGCCACTGTACTCCAGTTTGGGCAACAGAGACTTGAGGCCTAGAGAGATAAAATCAGAGTCTCTCAGGCCTCAGAGTAGCACTTAGTTCACTTAAAGCTACTGTGCTTTGTAAGAACAAAGGAGGTCCGGCGCGGTGGCTCACACCTGTAATCCCAGCACTTTTGGGAAGCCGAGGCAGGTGGATCATTTGAGATCAGGAGTTCGAAACCAGCTTGACCTACATAGTGAAACCCCGTCTCTACTAAAAATACAAAAATTAGCTGGGTGTGGTGGCGCGCACCTGTAATCCCAGCTACTCAGGAGGCCAAGGCAGGAGAATCGCTTTGAACCCGGGAGGCAGAGGTTGCAGTGAGCCGAGATTGTCCCACTGCACTCCAGCCTGGGCGACAGAGCAAGACTCCCTCTCAAAAACAAGAAAAGAAAAGAAAAGAAAAAAGAAAGAAAGAAAAAGAAAAAAGGAAAGGGAAGAAGCCAACTAATAAAAAAGCATAATACCTTCTTCGCCAGATACGGATGTGGTGGCAGGCGCCTGTAATCCCAGTTACTCAGGAGGCTGAGGCCACAAGAACCCAGGAGGCGCAGCTTGCAGTGAGCCAAGATTGAGCTACTGCACTCCAGCCTGGGCGACACAGCCAGACTGTCTCAAAACAAACAAACAAAAAACTCTTCTTCATAGTTCCCGTGGAATATATACTCCAAATATCAAGTATGCCCTAATATCATTGTCTACCCTTGAGTATTTATGGCAGACTAAATCAGCTTGACTTATAAATAGAATCTGCTAACTAAAATGCAATGAGCCTTTGCCTGGAAGGTAAAACGTGAGCTCCCAGCTCGCTCCAAAAGCAGCCTTCACTGCACATGGGAATAAGCTGAGGAGTTTAAAAAATATTCATACCTGGGTCCCATCCCCACAGATTCTGTTGTAGTTCGTCTGAAGTCCAACCTTAGCATTGGGATTTTAAGAGCTCCCCAGAGGACTTTAATAGCAAGTCAAGGTTGGAAACCACCGCCAGCTGAGTTCCACCTGGGTTCCATTCTTGTGTCTTTACAATGATCCCTTTCAAAGACTCACTGAGCTTTTTTGCTGTCATTGTCTTCTGTTGCATTATTTAAAATAAACTTTGAGACCTACATTGAGATTTAGATTTTGGTATCTTCCCAATCCCTGGGTCACACAAAGGCCTGAGGGCTGACCTAGAAGCAAACCACCCTCCTCCCCTGACCTTGTGGTCTAGAGGAGACCGGCCACACTGTACACAGTCCTCCTGCAGCTCAGTACCCTTTTCCCTTGGCAGTGCCGTGGGTTTGTTTTTGAGTGTGTTTTCAGATGGACCTTCTTCCAGCTATCTTAGTTAAGGTTTTGCATCTCCCATATCCCTTTGGTCTGACAGGGAAAGAATGCATGCAGGAAGAACAGCCACCTCCTTACCTTCCCCACCCCCAAACCCCACCCCCTCCATTTGCACTGATACAGACTTGCCTGGAGAGTAGGAGAAGTGAAAATCCCAATTTGATGAGTGGCTGTACTGAGCCATTACATTCTAGCCTCAGGCAGAACAAAGCTACTTCCTACCATCCTGTTTGTTCGTTTGTTTAATTTTAAACATATATTAATGTTTGACACATATGGCACCCCCCAAAAAAAAAGTCTCCTTTGACCTATTCACAGTTTTCTGAAACCATAGGATTTCCACCATACGTACTACGTACCCTGAGAGTGAGTTCAACAAGGTACTCACGTGCTGCTCACCCACCAAGTGCCCTACACTCTGCCAAGCATTGGCGACCCCAGATGTTTAATTTACAGAATAAGGAGCCCTCCTCAAAACATTTAATTCAGTTACAGTACTTTTCTTCATTGGACAGTGCAGACACACTGAGAATTTGAATTATAAGATGGTGAAATCCTGTGATATAAGAGTATTAATAAATATTCTTTCAATGCGTAAATTTGGAAATAATGCAAATGTCCCAAAGTAAAAAATTATCAAAATTACATTATTTCAAAGCTGGGTAGCTAATTTCATCACTAATATTGTTGCTGCTTTAGCTGCAAAACAGAAATGGTTTCACCACAGTCCTTTGTCCAAATTAGTCTTGAAAAATGTAAGGTTTGAATTGATGTGGGATCTTCAGGAGTACAGGTGATGCCTAAATGAAATAGTTGTGCGTCTGAATTTTCTATAGATGAATCTATTTCCCCAGTGGTACTCTCTCCCTTACCTCCCACTATACACACTCCAAAGAAACACAGGGCTTTTACGCAGGGTTCAACAAATCTAGGTTAAATTTAAGAGTAATTAGAGGAAATGGTTCATTTCACATGATAATCTGCCTTTCTGAAGTAATGTGGTGGTAAAAGGCCTACAGGAAATCAATGTAATGGAGATTAGGAAGCAAGAATTTGACTGCAGTTATCCTGCCCAGTCCAGTCCAGGGACCCTATTTCTGGCAGAGTCTCCTTGGTTCCAAGAGGGAGGCCAATGTCTACTGACCAGGCCAATGTCTACTTAGCCTGGTGCTAAGGGAAGGGAGAATAGGAAGGGAGTAAAGATAAGATAAAGTCGTTGACTGGGAGGAACACATATTTCAGAGCCAAAGTCTTCAAACTGGAGAAAAGGAAGACTTTCTAGGGGATACATAGATGTGATGTGTAGAATCTTTTTTTTTTTTTTTTTGAGACAGTCTCACGCTGTCACCCAGGCTGGAGTGCAGAGACCCAATCTCAGCTCACTGCATCCTCCACCTCCCAGGTTCAAGCAATTCTCCTGCCTCAGCCTCCTGAGTAGCTGGGATTACAGGCACCCACCATCATACCCAGCTAATTTTTTGTATTTTTAGTAGAGATGGGGTTTCACTATGTTGGCCAGGCCGGTCTCGACCTCCTGACCTTGTGATCCACCTGCCTCGGCCCCCCAGAGTGCTGGGATTACAGGCATGAGCCACAACGCCCGGCCTAGATGTCTATAATTTTAAGAAACTCTATTTCCACGCCTTCAACTTCCTTGCGTACCCTCCCTAAAGCATATCTCAGGGTATCTTTCCTATTTCCCCGCCATAGCAGCACTTAACCCACTTTACAAAAAAAAGTCATTCCCAACCTCCATCCTGAATATGACTGCAGTCTGACAAAGTCCCAAGTGTGAGAACTTCTAAGATGCCAAACCAATGGACAACTGGAAACAGTCCCTTTAATGTTAATCAAGATACCATGCCGGGCACAGTGGCTCACGCCTGTCATCCCAGCACTTTGGGAGGCTGAGGCGGGTGGATCACAAGGTCAGGAGATCGAGACTATCCTGGCTAACATGGTGAAACCCCATCTCTACTAAAAATACAAAAAAATTAGCCGGGCGTGGTGGCGGGCGCCTGTAGTCCCACCTACTCGGGAGGCTGAGGCAGGAGAATGGCATGAACCCAGGAGGCAGAGCTTGTAGTGAGCCGAGATTGCACCACTGCACTCCAGCCTGGGCCACAGAGCGAGACTCCGTCTCAAAAAAAAAAATGTACCATGAATCCTCCTTAGAGCTTCCTGCCCTTCCCAAACTTAAACATATTTCTGTTTAGGATGAATCACTGATTTATAAATGAGATTATTGGTCTTGTTGGGATGTTCTGAAAGTAATGTGGACTATGGAAGCCGTAGTGATCCTGAGACAGAGTAGGGACCCTTCTTAGGCGCAAAGCGGACTGCGGGCCCCCGAAGCATGAAAATAGAGGAAAACCTTGAGTTCCTTCAAGGGAAATTCCCAGGTACCTAACTAGCCTTGAGAAGTAAAGGAGCAATTTGATAATCAAGAAGGTAGCTTAAAACCATAGTAAAGGAAGTTAAGGCTGGGCACGGTGGCTCACGCCTGTAATCCCAGCACTTTGGGAGGCTGAGGCTGGCGGATCACCCGAGGTCAGGAGTTCAAGATCAGCCTGACTAACATGGAGAAACCCCGTCTCTACTAAAAATACCAAAAAACTTAGCCGAGCGTGGTGGCGCATGCCTGTAATCCCAGCTACTCAGGAGGCTGAGGCAGAAGAATCGCTTGAACCCAGGAGGCAGAGGTTGCAGTGAGCCCAGATCATGCCACTGTACTCCAGCCTGGGCGATAAGAACGAAACTCTGTCTTAGAAAAAAAAGAAAAAAACAAGGAAGTTAAAAATCACAGGATGTTTGGTTCCCCTATAGAAACTAAAGAAAACATCTGAACATATGTGTCTGAGTTGTTTTTCAGAAACCCAGACCCCCACCAAACGGATCCTCTGGCACAAAGACCTCAGACAAAGGGGAACTGAAGACTGAACTCTGACCAAATTTGTTCCAAATTTCTTCCTGAGGGGACTACAGGAAGTCACACCCACAAGCAGGAGCTAACGTAGGAAAAAAAGTCTTTGAATCTACCTATGACCTTGGAAGCGCCCTCCTCCCCCACTTCAAGGTATCCCACCTTTTTAGGCCAAACCAATACATAACCTCCATCTACTGGTTTATGATTTTGCCTTTAACTTCTGCTTTCCTGAAATTCACCCCTGCCTTTAAAAATCTGTACCTGCAGGCTAGGTGCAGTGGCTCATGCCTATAATTGCAGCACTGTGGGAGACCCAGGTGGGTGGATAGTTTGTTTAGGAGTTTGAGACCACCCTGTGTAACATGGTGAAACCCTATCTCTACAAAAATCTCTACAGGTGTGGTGGCTTGTGCCTATAGTCCCAGCTACTTAGGAGGCTGAGGTGTGAGGATCACTTGGGCCCAGGAGTTTAAGGCTGCAGTGAGCCATGATGGAGCCACTGTACTCCAGCCTGGGCAACAGAGTAAGACCCTGTCTCAAAAAAAAAAAAAAAATTTTTACCTGCAAGCCATCTGGGAGGTTGGGACTTAAGTGTTAGCTGCCTGATCATCTTTGCTGCTGCCGCACAAATAAACACCTTTCTTTCTCCACTTCAAAACTGTATGGATACAGTAAGCAGACTCTAGTTCCATCTGATAACATCTGCATTGCCCAGGCTAGACTGCAGTGACTACTCACAGGAGCAATCATAATACACTGCGTCCCCAAACTCCTGACCTCAAGTGACCCTCCCTCCTGAGTAGCTGGGAATACAGGCTCATGCCACCATGGCCCATTCATAATTTCATAATTTCTTTTAGAAGGAGGATGGATTATTCAAAACAGTAGTTAGAAATTTTTTATTTTATTTTATTTTATCTTATTTATTTTATTGTATTGAGATAGGGTCTTGCTATGTCACCCAGGCCGGAACGCAGTGGAGCTGTCATAGCTCCCTGCAGCCTCAAACTCCTGGCCTCAAGCAGTCCTCCTATCTCAGCCTTCAAATGTGCTGGGATTACAGGTGTGAGCCACTGTATCCATCTAGAACATGTTGTATTAAATCATGTCAATAATATTTAGTTCCTTACTATAGGCCATCTGTATTCATTTTTTATATTACATTAAAAATTGCTATGAACCATGAATTTAGTGACTTGAAACAACACACCTTTATGATCTAAGTTTCCAGAAGTCCCGGCAGGATTTAACTCATTTCTCTACTCAGTTCTCACAGGCTGCAATCAAGGTGTAGTCGGGGGGTCTGATATCATCTGAGGCTCAGGATGGAGTCCTCTTCCAAACTTACTGGTTGTCAGCAGAATTCAGTTCTCTCAGTTGTAGGCCTGAGGTCCCAGCTTTCTTTTTTCTTTTTTTTTTTTTTTTTGAGACGGAGTCTCGCTCTGTCGCTCAGGCTGGAGTGCGGTGGCACCATCTCCGCTCACTGCAAGCTCCGCCTCCCGGGTTCACGCCATTCTCCTGCCTCAGCCTCCAGAGTAGCTGGGACTACAGGCGCCCGCAACCTCGCCCGGCTAATTTTTTTGTATTTTTAGTAGAGACGGGGTTTCACCGTGTTAGCCAGGATGGTCTCGATCTCCTGACCTCGTGATCCGCCCGTCTCGGCCTTCCAAAGTGCTGGGATTACAGGTGTGAGCCACGGTCCCAGCTTTCTTACTGGCTGTCAGCCATCTGTTCTCCACCCCTAGAAGCCCCTGCAGCTCTTTGCCTCATGGCCCTCTCACAGCCACCCTCACAACATAGCAGTTTATGACCAGCTGGAGACTCTCTCATCTGCTGAGACAGTCTTCTGTAATGTAACCTAATCAAAGGATCGGCTATCCCATCGTATCCACAGGCTGTGCCCACGCTCAAGGGCAGGGGATCATATGGGGCATACACACGAAAGGGGCAAAAATCTTGAGACGGGGGCCATCTTAGAATTCTGTCTATCACCCCATCATCTCTCCATTTTTGAAATGTTTGATATTTTATGGTTTCTATGGCCAAAAAGTAAAATCTTATTCTAGCAGCAGGAGTAACTGATTAATTTTCAGGCCGGGCGCAGTGGCTTACACCTGTAATCCCAACACTTTGGGAGGCGGAGGTGGGTGGATCA
The DNA here is from genome assembly GCF_043159975.1 of Macaca nemestrina. Lineage (NCBI taxonomy): Eukaryota > Metazoa > Chordata > Mammalia > Primates > Cercopithecidae > Macaca > Macaca nemestrina. The sequence goes on from NC_092133.1 coordinate 64,071,039, forward strand.
CCTGAGGTTAAGAGTTTGAGACCAGCCTGGCCAAAATGGTGAAACCTCATCTCTACTAAAAATACAAAAATTAGCCGGGTGTGGTAGTTCGAGCCTGTAATCCCACCTATTCCAAAGGCTGAGGCAGGAGAATCTTTGAACCTGGGAGGCAGAGGTTGCAGTGAGCCCAGATCACACCACTGCATTCTAGCCTGGGTGACAGAGTGAGACTCTATCTAAATATATATATTTTATATATTAGCATTATATAACTTTCTCTTTTTTGCTAAATAAATAGGAAAAATGTGTGATGCTATCTAAAAACTTAATGGCATAATATTAGGATTCATTTTAAATTAATAGAATTATTTTATGTTTTTCATTCAACTGTTCCTAAAAATCAAACACCAGGGATCAATATGTATATATGCACATTTGCTTATATATATGCCACATCTCTTTTTTTTTTCTTTTTAGACAAAGTCTTGCTCTGTTGCCCAGGCTGGAGTGCAGTGGCTCAGTCTTGGCTCACTGCAACCTCTGCCTCCTGGGTTCAAGTGATTCTCGTGCCACAACCTCCTGAGTAGTCAGGACTACAGTAGTGCACCACCACGTCCAGCTAATTTTTATATTTTTAGTACAGACAGGGTTTCACCATCTTGTCCAGACTGGTCTCAAACTCCTGTCTTCAAGCAGTATGCATGTCTCAGCATAATAAGAGTCTTATATTTAAGATTATGTTTTATCACTTACAATACAAAACAGATTAATTTATGTTACACCAAAGTTGATTTAATCTGGCCGAATGAGATGGCTCATGCCTGTAAATCCTAGCACCTTGGGAAGCCGAGGCGGGTGGATCACCTGAGTTCAGGAGACCAGTCTGGCCAACAAGGTGAAACCCCATTTCTACTAAAAGTACAAAAATTAGCCAGCTGTGGTAACATGCACCTGTAGTCCCAGCTACTTGGGAGGCTGAGGCAGGAGAACCGCTTGAACCCAGGAGGTGGAGGTTGCAGTGAGCTGAGATCTTGCCACTGCACTCCAGCCTGGGCATCAAGAGAGAGGCTCTGCCTCAAAAAAAAAAAAAAAAAAATTAACATACATGACTCATTATGTTTCTATTGGACAATATTGTTGTACACATTGAGCTACATCTAGAATTTCAAGGTTTTGAGAAAAATATATTCAAGGTACTTGATAAGATAAAATAGTTTTATCAAAAACTTTGTGTTGTATAGAATTTAGCAATATTAGGCCGGGCATGGTGGCTCACGCCTATAATCCCAACACTTTGGGAGGCCAAGGCGGGCGGATCACCTGGGGTCAGGAGTTCAAGACCAGCCTGACCAACCTGGAGAAACCCTGTCTCTACTAAAAATATAAAATTAGATGGGCATCGTGGTGCATGCCTGTAATCCCAGCTACTCAGGAGGCTGAGGCAGGAGAATTGCTTGAACCCGGAAGGCAGAGGTTGTGGTGAGCTGAGATCACCACACACAAAAAAAAGAATTTAACTATATTTAATATTCCCCAAACTTTCTTAAACAAGGTGCCTCTAACAGAAGAAAATTAGGTGCAGTTAATGGTTGGTAAGTCTTGTCAAACTTCTCACAAACTGAGAGAATGAATGACTCTAATGACTGAGGAAAAATCCTTTTAAAAGTCAGGTAGTTTCCAAAAGCCAAAGGAGAAACTGATCAAATTGTTAGCTAATAGGTCATTAAAAACAATTTTTGAAGACCAAAGATTATGTGATTTTTGGCATATAACTGGAAAGTTTGAAGAATTGAGTGACATAGTTATAGCAAAATTCCCTCCACTTTATATATGTGAAACAAGGTTTTTCACAGCTGTGTCTCATTCTAGTAATGACTAATATTCATTTACATACACTTAAACTAAAATTATTTATTTATTTTTAAAAAGTATTTATTTATTTACTTTTTTTTTGAGACAGAGTTTTGCTCTTGTCACCCAGGCTGGAGTGCAATGGCAGGATCTCGGCTCACTGCAACCTCCTTCTCCTGGGTTCAAGTGATTCTCCTGTGTCAGCCTCCTGAACAGCTGGGATTACAGGTGCCCGCCACCAAGCCCAGCTAATTTTTGTACTTTCAGTAGAGACAGGTTTTCACCATGTTGGCCAGGCTGGTCTCAAACTCCTCACCTCAGGTGATCTACCCACCTCTACTTCGCAGATTGCTGGGATTACAGGCATGAGCCACCATGCCTGGCCTTGAAAAAATAAAGTCCAGGCCGGGCGCGGTGGCTCAAGCCTGTAATCCCAGCACTTTGGGAGGCCGAGACGGGTGGATCACGAAGTCAGGAGATCGAGACCATCCTGGCTAACACGGTGAAACCCCGTCTCTACTAAAAATACGAAAAAAAAAAAAAAAAAAAACTAGCCGGGCTCGGTGGCGGGCGCCTGTAGTCCCAGCTACTCTGGAGGCTGAGGCAGGAGAATGGCGTGAACCCGGGAGGCGGAGCTTGCAGTGAGCTGAAATCCAGCCACTGCACTCCAGCCTAGGCCACAGAGCGAGACTCCGTCTCAAAAAAAAAAAAAAAGAAAAAAAGAAAAAATAAAGTCCAATTCATCTCATTAAGAAATGTACTTCCATAGCTCAAGCCTGTAATCCCAGCACTTTGGGAGGCTGAGACGGGCGGATCACGAGGTCAGGAGATCGAGACCATCCTGGGTAACACGGTGAAACCCTGTCTCTACTAAAAAAAAAAATACAAAAAAACTAGCAGGGCGAGGTGGCGGGCGTCTGTTGCCCCAGCTACTCAGGAGGCTGAGCCAGAAGAATGGCGTGAACCCGGGAGGCGGAGCTTGCAGTGAGCCGAGATCCGGCCACTGCACTCCAGCCTGGGCGACAGAGCGAGACTCCGTCTCAAAAAAAAAAAAAAAAAGAAAGAAAGAAAGAAAGAAATGTACTTCCAATAAAATTTTGTTTTCTTAGTAATTATGAGAATTATATTAATGTTATTTTGGCAAGTCGTATAATAATAATAATGGTAATGACAGCTCAATCCAGAAGAAATATTTTTAACACTCAGGAAAAATGTTTTTGTTTTTGTTTGTTTGTTTGTTTGTTTTTGAGACGGAGTCTCGCTCTGTCTCCCAGGCTGGAGGGCAGTGGCCGGATCTCAGCTCACTGCAAGCTCCGCCTCCTGGGTTTTTACGCTATTCTCCTGCCTCAGCCTCCCCAGTAGCTGGGACTACAGGCGCCCGCCACCTCGCCCGGCTAGTTTTTTGTATTTTTTAGTAGAGACGGGGTTTCACCGGGTTAGCCAGGATGGTCTCGATCTCCTGACCTCGTGATCCGCCCGCCTCGGCCTCCCAAAGTGCTGGGATTACAGGTTTGAGCCACCGCGCCCGGCCAGGAAAAATGTTTTTAAATTAAATTTCCATTTAAAGATATATTTTTGTAGTAGAGAAGTATCATATGTGATCAGTAAAAGACTTTTCAAGATTTCTGTTACTAGCCAAGGTAGAATAAGCCCACTGTAGGCTATCCATTTTTTTTTTTTTTTTGAGATGGAGTCTCACTCTGTCGCCCAGGCTGGAATGCAGTGGCGCGACCTCCGCTCACGGCAACCTCCACCTCCCCGGTTCAAGCGATTCTCCTACCTCAGCCTCCCGAGTAGCTGGGATTACAGGCATGGGCCATCATACCCAGCTAATTTTTGTATTTTTAGTAGAGACAGGGTTTCTCCATGTTGGTCAGGCTGGTCTCTAACTCCTGACCTCAAGTGATCCACCCACCTCAGCCTCCCAAATTGCTGGGATTACAGGCGTGAGCCACAGAGCCTGGCTGGATCAGTTTCTTGAAGGATACGAGCTATCTTGTATCTGCAGTTAAAAAATTCTCCAACTTAGACAACTCCAGTCTATCAAACATTTAAGGAAGAAATAATACCAGAAAACAGAAGAGAACACTTTCCAACTCCTTATACTTTTAGTCTGTTACTCTTCCAAAACAACAGAAAAATATAAGAAATTAAAACTACAGATCAATGTCACCGATGATCATAGATGCAACAATCTTCCACAAAATATTATCAAATTGAATCTGATGGGAGTTATTTTGGAAACGCAAGGCTAACTCAACATTCAAAAATCAATTAGTGGACTAGGCATGATGGCTCATGCCTGTAATCCCAGCACTTTGGGAGGCCAAGGCAGGAGGATTGGTTGAGTCCAGGAGTTTGAGACCAACCTGGGTGACAAAGCGAGACCTTGTCTCTACAAATATAAAAATTATTATTATTATTATTATTATTGAAACAGGATCTCACTCTGTTACCCAGGCTGGAGTGCAGTGGCATGATCACAGCTCACTGCAGCCTCAACTGTTTTTCCTGGGTTCAGGTCATTCTCCCACCTCAGCCTCCTCAGTAGCTGGGACTACAGGCCCACATCACCACACCTGGCTAATATTTGGTTTTGTTTTGTTTTTGTTTTTTGTTTTTGTTTTTGTAGATACAGGGTTTTGCTATGTTGCCCAGGCTAGTCTCAAATTCCTGGGCTCAAGCAATTTGCCTGCCCTGGCCTCCCAAAGTTCCGGATTATAGGTATGAGCTATTGCACCTGGCCAAAATATTTAAAAATTATCCAGGCATGGTGGCACTTTCTTTGTACAGCTATTCAGGAGGCTGAGGCCAGAGGATCGCTTGAGCCCGGGAGGTTGAGGCCGCAGCAGCAAGCTATGGTCATGCCACTGCACTCTGCCCTGGGTGACAGAGCAAGACCCTATCTTAAAAAAAAAAAAAAAAACAGGCCTGGCATAGTGGCTCACACCTGTAATTCTAGCACTTTGGGAGAGGCTGAGGCAGGTGGATCAAGAGGTCAGGAGTTCGAGACCAGCCTGGCCAACATGGCGAAACCCTGTCTCTACTAAAAATACAAAAATTAGCCAGGTGTGGTGGTGGGTGCCTGTAATCCCAGCTACTCAGGAGGCTGAGGCAGGAGAATTGCTTGAACACGGGAGGCAGAGGTTGCAGTGAGTCAAGATTGTGCCGTTGTACTCCAGCCTGGGTGACAAGAGCAAGACTCTGTCCCCCCATACCAAAAAAAAAAAAATGAAGGTAATTCACCATTTAAACAGCCTAAGAAGACAAACCATATGACCGTCTCAATAGATGCAAAAATTTTAGCAACATTTAACACCTATTTATAATGAGAACTCTCAGCAAACTAGTAATAAGAGGAACTTTCTTCACCTGAGAAAGAACATCTGTTTAAAAAAAAAAAAAACTAAAAGACTTACAGCTAACGTCATACAAAGTAGTGAAAGCTGGGGCCCAGGTACAGGGCTTCCTGCCTGTAATTCTAACACTTTGGGAGGCCAAGGTGGGAGGATCCTTTGAGCCCAGGAGTTCAAAACTAGCCTGGGCAATGCAGTGAGACCCTGTCTCTAAAATTAGCTGGGTATGGTGGCATGCACCTATAGTTCCAGCTACTTGGGAAGCTGAGGCAAGAGGACTGCTTGAGTCAAGGAGTTCAAGGTTACAGTAAGCACCACTGCACTCCAGCCTGGGAAAGAGAGTGAGATGTTTTGTCTTAAAAAAGATAGTGAAAGAATGAATGTTTCCTCCTAATATCCGGAACAAGACAAGGATATCTTTTGTCTTTACTCCCCTTCAACATTGTATGAAATCATAACCAGTACAATAAGGCAAGAACAACTAAATAAAAGGCATGCAGATTTGAAAAAAAAGAAATGAAAATGTTTCTGTTCTCAGACAACGTGATAGTCCATGTAGACAATTTCAAAGAATCTGCAGAAAAGTTCCTAGAACTAATAACTGAGTTTAGTAAAATTGGAGTTAATATTGAAAATTAATTGTATTTCCAAATGATCAGTTAGACAAGAGAAATGAGTTTTTAAGGTTGATTGCACAGCATGGTCACCATAGTTAATAATAATGCACTATATATTTAAAAATTGGGGCCAGGCGCGGTGGCTCACACCTGTAATCCCAGCACTTTGGGAGGCCGAGACGGGCGGATCATGAGGTCAGGAGATCGAGACCATCCTGGCTAAAATGGTGAAACCCTGTCTCTACTAAAAAATACAAAAAATTAGCCAGGCGCGGTGGCGGGCGCCTGTAGTCCCAGCTACAGGAGTGAACCCGGGAGGCAGAGCTTGCAGTGAGCCGAGATCGTGGCACTGCACTTCAGCCTGGGCCACAGAGCCAGACTCCGTCTCAAAAAAAAAAAAAAAAAAAAAAATTGGCTAAAATGTATTTCAAGTGTTCTCAATACAAAAAAAAGGTAAGTATACGAGGTGATGCATATGTTTTCTTTTGTTGTTGTTGTTATTTTGTTTTTCGAGATGGAGTCTCACTCTATTGCTCAGGCTGGAGTGCAGTGGCACAATCTCGGCTCACTGCAACCTCCACCTCCCAGGTTCAAGTGATTCTCCTGCCTCAGCCTCCTGAGTAACTGGGATTAGAGGCCTGCGCCACCATGCCTGGCTAATTTTTGTATTTTTAGTGGAGTCAGTGTTTCACCATGTTGATTAGGCTGGTCTTGAACTCCTGACCTCATGAACCACCCACCTCAGCCTCCCAAAGTGCTGGGATTACAGGTGTGAGCCACCGGGTCTGGCCTGTTAATTAGCTTTTTATTTTTTATTTTTTGAGACAGAGTTTTGCTGTGTCACTCAGGCTGGAGTGCAGTCGTGTGATCTTGGCTCTCTGCAGCCTCCGCCTCCTGAGTAGCTGGGACAACAGGTGTGCACCATCACACCTGGCTAATTTTTGTATTTTCAGTAGAGACGGGGTTTCACCATGTTGGCCAGGCTGGTCTTGAACTCCTCATCTCAAGTGATCCACCCTCCTCGGCCTCCCAAAGTGTTGGGATTACAGGGTGAACCACCGTGCCCGGCCAGCCTCAACAAGTTTGAAGAAGAAGAAAAACACTGGAGGACTGGCACTACCTGATTTCAAGATTTAGTATAACGCTACACAAGACAGTGTAGAGCCAGGCACGGTGGCTCCCGCCTGTAATCCCAGCACTTTGGGAGGCCAAAGGACGTGGATCACAAAGTCAGGAGAACAAAACTATCCTGGCCAACATGGTGAAAACCCGTCTCTACCAAAAATACAAAAATTACCCGGGTGTGGTGGTACGTGCCTGTAGTCCCAGATACTCAGGAGGCTGAGGCAGGAGAATCGCTTCAACCGGGGAGGTGGAGGTTGCAGCGAGCTGAGATTAAGCTACTGCACTCCAGCATGGTGACAGAGCGATTCTCAAAAAAAAAAAAGAAAAAAAGAAAGACAGTGTAGTACTGTGTTGGTGAAAGGATAGACGGATAGATATTTGCATCAATGGAACAGAGTAGAGTCCAGATGGGGACCTACGGAAGTATGAGCAATTGATTTTTTTTTTTTTAGATGGAATCTTGCTGTGTCACCCAGACTAGAGTGCGGTGGTAAGATCTCGGCTCACTGCAACCTCCTTCTCCCGGGTTCAAGTGATTCTCCTGCCTCAAACGTCCTAGTAGCTGGGACTACAGGCGCGCCACCACGCCTGGCTAATTTTTGTATTTTTAGGAGAGATGGGGTTTCACTATATTGGTCAAGCTGGTCCTGAACTCCTGACCTCGTGATCCACCCACCTAGGCCTCCCAAAGGGCTGGGATTATAGGCGTGAGCCACTGCTCCCAGCCAATAAATTTATTTTATTTATTTATTTATTTATTTTTGAGACGGAGTCTCGCTTTGTCACCCAGGCTGGAGTGCGGTGGCGCGATCTCGGCTCTCTGCAAGCTCTGCCTCCCGGGTTCACGCCATTCTCCTGCCTCACTCTCCCGAGTAGCTGGGATTACAGGCGCCCGCCACCGCCCCCGGCTAATTTTTTTTTGTATTTTTAGTAGAGACGGGGTTTCACCGTGTTAGCCAGGATGGTCTCCATCTCCTGACTTCGTGATCCACCCGCCTCGGCCTCCGAAAGTGCTGGGATTACAGGCGTGAGCCACCGCACCCGGCCCAAGAAATTGATTTTTAACAAAGATACAAGAAACAATTTAACAAAGAAAGTATCATCTTTTCAAGCAATGGTGATCAAACAAATAGATATCCATAAGCAAAAAATAACAAAGCAAAAAAAAAAAAAAAAAAAAAAAAGCACCTGCACTCATCATTCACACACTTTATACAAAAACTAACCCACAATGAACATAGTCTTAAATGTAAAATGAACAACTAAAAAATTTTCAGAAGAAGCCAGGCACGGTAGCTCATGCCTGTAATCCTAGCACTTTGGGAGGCCGAGATGGGTAGATCACCTGGGGTCAGGAGCTTGAGACCAGCTGAACAACATGAGGAAGCCCCTTCTCTGCTAAAAATACAATTTTTTTTTTTTTTTTTTTTTTTTTTTTTTGAGACGGAGTCTCACTCTGTCGCCCAGGCTGGCGTGCAGTGGTGCGATCTCGGCTCACTGCAAGCTCCACCTCCCGGGTTCACACCATTCTCCTGCCTCAGCCTCCGGAGTAGCTGGGAATATAGGAGTCCGCCACCACTCCCGACTAATTTTTTTTGTATTTTTAGTAGAGATGGGGTTTCACCATGTTAGCCAGGATGGTCTCGGTCTGCTAACCTCATGATCCGCCCACCTCAGCCTCCCAAAGTGCTGGGATTACAGGCATGAGCCACCGCGCCCAGCCTAAAAATACAAACATTATCCAGATGCGGTGGTGAGTCCTGTAGTCCCAGCTACTCGGGGGGCTGAGGCAGGAGAATCACTTGAACCAGGGAGGCGGAGGTTGCAGTGAGCCGAGTTCCCGCCACTGCACTCCAGCCTGGGCTACCATGCCAGACTCTGTCTCAAAAAAAACAAAAAGAAAAATTTCAGAAGAAAAACTAAAGAAAATATTTGGAACCTTGGGTTAGGTAGAGTTCTTACACGTAATGCCAAAAGCAAAATTCATAAGAGAAAAAGAAATGGTAAGCTGATCTTCACCAGTATAAAAAACTTCTGCCTGGGCACAGTGGCTCATGCCTGTAATTCCAGCACTTTGGGAGGCCAAGGTGGGCAGATCACCTGAGGTCAGGAGTTCGAGACCAGCCTGGCCAACATGGCAAAATTCCGTATCTACTAAAACCACAAAAATTAGCTAGGTGTGGTGGTGGGCATCTGTAATCCCAGCTACCCAGGAGGCTAAGATTGGAGAATCGCCTGAACCCAGGAGGTGGAGGTTGCAGTGAGCCGAGATGGTGCCACTGCACTCCAGCCTGGGCAAAAGAGCAAGACTCTGTCTCAAAACAACAACAATATAGAAAACTTCTGCTCTGCAAAGAACATGGTTAAGAGAATGAAAGATAAGCTGCTCTCTGGGAGAAATATTTGCAAGTCACCAATCTGACAAAGGACTTTTTCTAGAATATATAGACAACATAAGGCGGGGTGCAGTGGCTTACGCCTGTAATCCCAACACTTTGGGAGGCTGAGGTGGGCGGATCACAAGGTCAGGAGATTGAGACCATCCTGGCTAACAAGGTGAAACCCCGTCTCTACTGAAAATACAAAAAAATTAGCCAGGTGTGGTGGCAGGTGCCTGTAGTCCCAGCTACTTGGGAGACTGAGGCAGGAGAATGGCGTGAACCTAGGATGTGGAGGTTGTAGTGAGCCAAGATCGCGCCACTGCACTCCAGCCTGAGTGATAAGAGCAAAACTCCATCTCAAATAAAAAAAGAAAACATAAAACACAACAATATGAGAACAACCCAATATAGACAAAAAAAATTGATAAGTTAGTCTACATTAAAATGAATACTTCTGGGTTGGGTGTGGTGGCTCATGCCTGTAATCCTAGCAATTTGGGAGGCTGAGGCAAGTGGATCACTTGAGGTCAAGAGTTTGAGACCAGCCTGGCCAACATGTGCTACTCTGTCTCTACTAAAAATACAAAAATTACCCGGGCTTGGTGGCATGCACGTGTAGTCTCAGCTACTTAGGAAGCTGAGGCAGGATAATCGCTTGAACCTGGGAGATGGAGGTTGCAGTGAGCCAAGATCATGCCACTGCATTCCAGCCTGGGAAACAGAGGAAGACTCTGTCTCAAAAAAATAAATCAATAATAAATAAATAAATAAAATGAAAACTTCTATTTATCAGAAGATATCATTTGCCTTAGTCACCTCTGCTGCTATAGAAAATTACCATAGACTGGGTGGCTTAACAACAAACACTTGTTTCTCACAGTTCTGGAGGCTGGAAGTCTGAGATTAGGGTGCCAAAATGGTTGGGTTTGTGGTAAGTATCTTCTTGGTTCACAGGAAGCTGTCTTCTTGCTGTGTTTTCACATGGGGGAAAGAAAGTGAGCAAACTATCTGGGTGTCTTTTATTAGGGCACTGATTCCATTTGTGAGGGTTCCACCCTCATGACCTAATCATATCTCAAAAGCCTTATCTCCTAATACTATCATTTTGGGAGTTAGGAATTCAACATATGAATTTTTGTTTGTTTTAAGACTGAGTCTTGCTCTGTTGGACAGGCTGGAGTGCAGTGGTGTGAACTCGGCTCACTGCAACCTCCGCCTCACAGGTTTCAATGATTCTCCTGCCTCAGGCTCCTGAGTAGCTGGGATTACAGGCATGCACCACAGTGCCTGGCTAATTTTTTTTTTTTTTTGAGCTGGAGTCTCACTCTGTCGCCCAGGCTGGAGTCCAGTGGCACGATCTTGGCTCACTGCAACCTCCGCCTCCCAGGTTCAAGCAATTCTCTCCCTCAGCCTCCTGAGTAGCTGGGATTACAGGCGCCTGCCACCACCCCCAGCTAATTTTTTTTTGTATTTTTAGAAGAGACGGGGTTTCACCATGTTGGCCAAGGTGGTCTCGAACTCCTGACCTCAGGTGATCTGCCTGCCTCGGCCTCCCAAAGTGCTGGGATTACAGGTGTGAGCCACTGTACCCGGCCTGTTTTTTGTTTTGTTTTGTTTTGTTTTTGAGATGGAGCCTCGCTGTCGCCTAGGCTGGAGTGCAGTGGCAGGATCTCAGCTCACTGCAACCTCCGCCTACCGGGTTCAAGCGATTCTTCTGCCTCAGCCTCCCTAGTAGCTGGGACTAGAGGCACGTGCCACCATGCCCAGCTAATTTTTGTATTTTTAGTAGAGTTGAGGTTTCACTGTGTTGGCCAGGCTGGTGTCAAACTCTTTTTTTTTTTTTTTTTTTTTTTTTTTTGAGAAGGAGTCTCGCTCTTCTCAAGTTTCACCGTGTCAGCCAGGATGGTCTCGATCTCCTGACCTCGTGATCCGCCCGTCTCGGCCTCCCAAAGTGCTGGGATTACAGGCTTGAGCCACCGCGCCCGGCCTCAAACTCTTGACCTCAGGTGATCCACCCGCTTTTGCCTCCCAAAGTGCTGGGATTACAGGCGTGAGCCACGACACTCAGTCGCGTGTTTGTTTTTGACACTGGTTTTTACTATGTTCTTTTGGGACTCTAGATATCCTTAGTGATGTCTTGCAGGGTGCTGTGATGGACAGTAGGGAAAGCTGTTTCAGCCAGAAAAGCTTAGTGTGTGTAATGTAATATATATGAATGTATGCATATATGTATGATATATATGGTGAAGACTTCAAAAGTCACAAAATATTTAAAAAAAACCTCCTTCACACTTTTGTCTTTTTGTCTCCCATCTCCCCTCCCTGTAGTCCCATCTACTCAGGAGGCTGAGGCAAGAGAATCACTTGAACCCGGGAGGCAGAGGATGCAGTGAGCTGAGATCGTGCCACCGCACTCCAGCCTGGGCAACAAAGCAAGACTCCATAGAAAGAAGGGAAGGGAAGGGGAGGGGAGGAGAGGGGAAGGGAGAGGAGGGGAGGGAGGGAGGGAGGGAGGGAGGGAGGAAGGAAGGAAGGAAGGAAGGAAGGAAGGAAGGAAGGAAGGAAGGAAGGAAGGAAGGAAGGAAAAAGAGAAAGAGAGAAAAGAAAAAAGAAAAGAAAAGAAAAGAAAAAAACAAAGAAAGAAAAGAGCCTTGCTCTGTCGCCCAGGCTGGAGTGCAGTAGCATGATCTTGGCTCACTGTAACCTCCACGTCCCCGGATCAAGTGATTCTCCTGCCTCAGCCTCCTGAGTAGCTGTGATTACAGATGTGTGCCACCATGCCTGGCTAGTTTTTGTATTTTTAGTAGAGACAGGGTTTCGTCATGTTGGCCAGGCTAGTCTCAAACTCCTGACCTCAAGTGATTTGCCCGCCTCGGCCTCCCAAAATGCTAGGATTACAGGCCGTGCCCGGCCAGTTCCTTACTATTTTGATGGGTGAAAACTGATATTTTGTTGTAGGTTAATGCATAGTTCTGCATTTATGAGTGAGGTTTTACAACTTTCATGTGTTTAAAAGCCACTTGTGTCCTATTTTCTGTGAACTGAACTCTTCATTTCCAACTAGGCTATCAATCTTTTTCTTACTAATTAATGAGAATCCTTTATAAAGGAAATATATCTTTATGATACTGTACAATAGAGTTAAGTTCATTCAATTGGTGGATTCTGCTGATGAAAACCAATGTGAAAATCACTCCTCTGCTGCTCTGCAACCTAGCCTTGATAATAAAAGCTTGCCCTTTCATTCCCTTGGGAATCTTCCTCACTTAGAGCCCCAATCATTATCACTTGCTCTATATGGTTGAAATTTTAGGCCAATGCTTCTCAGCCATGGCACTGTTGAAATTTTGGCTGGATAATTATTTGTTGTAGATGGCTATTTTCTAGATTTCTAGAACGTTTAGCAAAACCCTTGGCTTCTATCTACTGGATGCCAGCAGTACATCCTTCTCCCAGGTGTTGACAACCAGAAATGTCTTTGAAATGTCAAATGTCCTCTGGGGGATGTAGGGTGAAATCCCCAGTTGAGAACGACTGATCTAGGTTTATATACTGCTGGTGGAAGGCAGTCTGCATGACTAAACTGTCCATTTGCTATAGTTTGGAAGTTTCACACAGCTCCCCAAATGGTGTCTGATAAAGTGCAGAATCCTAAGTTCTGTAGGAAAGTACAACACTTGTCTTTTAACCTAGTCAAAAAGACAAAATAGGCAGAAGGACGCCTTGAGGTCAGGAGTTTGAGGCCAACCTGGGCAACAGAGCAAGACCCCCATCTCTATTAAAAAATTAAAAAATTAGCCAGGTGGCCGGGCACGGTGGCTCACGCCTGGAATCCCAGCACTTTGGGAGGCCGAGGTTGGCGGATCATGAGGTCAGGAGATGGAGACCATCCTGGCTAACATGGTGAAACCCCATCTCTACTTGAAAAAAAAAAAAAATTAGCCAGGCATGGTGGCGGGCGCCTGTAGTCCCAGCTACTCGGGAGGTTGAGGCAGGAGAATGGCTTAAACCCGGAAGGTGGAGCTTGCAATGAGCCAAGATGGTGCCACTGCACTCCAGCCTGGGCGACAGAGCGAGACTCTGACTCAAAAATAAATAAATAAATAAATAAATAAAATAAAAATTAGCCAGGTATGGTGGTGCATGCCTGTAGACCAGCTACTCAGAGGCTGAAGTGAGGATTGCTTGAACCCAGGAGTTAGAGGCTGCAGCAAGCTGTGATTGTGCCAATATACTCCAGCCTGGGCAACAGAGTAAGATCCTGTTTCTGAAAAAACAACATATATTAAACCATGAAAGAATAGCATCTGTTAAATTTGTAGGTATACCTAGGAAATCTAAAATGAAGAGATGTAGGATGATAAAGTCAGCCAACTGCTCAAGCCTCAAAGAGTGGGAAGGTCACCAGAGCTCAAGGGCTAGCGCTCAGCTTGCAGTTACAAAAAAACTGCAAGCTTTTTCCTTTAAATTACTAAAAAAAGTTCTCATTTTAATATGTGAAATTTTAGCAAGAAATAGTTATTAATGTGTCCTCAACCCTCCCATCTTAGATTTTGACCTAGACCTGGCACTGTGTCTCACACCTGTAATCCCAGCACTTTGGGAGGCCAACACGGGTGAATTACCTGAGATTGGGAGTTCAAGACCAGTCTGGCCAATATAGTGAAACCCTGTCTCTACTACAAATACAAAAAGTAGCTGGGCATGGTAACACACGCCGGTATTCCCATCTATGTCCAGGCCCCCCAATCAGGGATGTTAAAATGTTAACATTTTGATATGTAACTTGCCATAGTTTTTCTAAGCCTCTACAGCCTTTTTCCTTCTTTTTTTTTTTTTTTTTTTTTTTTTGAGACAGAGTCTTGGTCTGTCACCCAGACTGGAGTACAGTGGCACGATCACAGCTCACTACAACCTCCGTCTCCCGGGTTCAAGCGATTTGCTTGCTTCAGCCTCCCTACTAGGTAGGACTATAGGCAAGTGCCACCATGCCTGGCTAATTTTTGTGTTTTTAGTAGAGGCGGGGTTTCACTATGTTGGCCAGGCTGGTCTCAAACTCCTGACCTCATGATCCGCCCACCTCGGACTCCCGAAGTGCTGAGATTACAGGTGTGAGCCATCACGCCCGGCTTTATAGCCATATTTATATGTAGATATTTTTTCTTTTTCTTTCTTTCTTTTTTCTTTTCAAGACAGGGTTTCACTCCTGTCACCAAGGCTGGAGTGCAATGTTGTGACTTCAGCTCACTGCAACCTCTGCCTTCTGGGCTCAGGCAGTTCTCCTGCCTTAGCTTCTCAAATAGCTAGGACTGCGGGTGCATAACACCACACCTGGCTAATTTTTTTTTTTTTTTTTTGAGATGGAGTCTCCCTCTGTCACCCAGGCTGGACTGCAATAGCACGATCTTGGCTCACTGCAACCTCCACCTCCTGGGTTCAAGCGATTCTCCTGCCTCAGCCTCCTGAGTAGCTGGGATTATAGGCACGCACCACCATGCTTAGCTAATTTTTGTATTTTTAGTAGAGATGGGGTTTCACCATGTTGGTCAGGCTAGTCTCGAACTGCTGACCTCATGATCCGCCTGCCTCTGCCTCCCAAAGTGCTGGGATTAAAGGCGTGAGCCACCGTGCCCAGCCCACCCGTGGCTAATTTTTGTACTTTTTATAGAGATGGGGTTTCCTCATGTTGCCCAGGCTGGTCTCAAACTCCTGGGCTCAAGTAGTCTCCCTGCCTCGGCCTCACAAAGTGCTAGCATTACAGGTGTCAGACACTGTGCCTGGCCTCGCATGTAGATTTGTATATAGATTTTGACCTAGGCCTGGCACCGTGTCTCACGCCTGTAATCCCAGCACTTTGGGAGGCCAACATGGGTGAATTACCTGAGGTCGGGAGTTTAAGACCAGCCTGGCCAATATGGTGAAACCCTATCTCTACTAAAAATACAAAAAGTAGCCGGGCATGGTAATGCACACCGGTATTCCCAGCTACTACCCAGGAGGCTGAGGTAGAGGAATTGCTTGAACTTGGGAGGCAGAGGTTGCAGTGAGCTGAGATCGTGCCACTGCACTCCAGCCTGGGTGACAGCAGGAGACTTGGTCTCAAAAAAAAAAAAAAGAAAAGAAAAAAAAAAAAGATTTTGACCTAAAAGGAAGAGGCTGAGGCACAAAATATAATTTAAAGAGTTTAACTGGGGGCCGGGTGCGGTGGCTCAAGCCTGTAATCCCAGCACTTTGGAAGGCCGAAACGGGTGGATCACGAGGTCAGGATATCGAGACCATCCTGGCTAACACGGTGAAACCGTGAAACCCCGTCTCTACTAAAAAATACAAAAAACTAGCCGGGCGAGGTGGCGGGCGCCTGTAGTCCCAGCTACTCAGGAGGCTGAGGCAGGAGAACGCTGTGAACCCGGGAGGCGGAGCTTGCAGTGAGCTGAGATCAGCCACTGCACTCCAGCCTGGGCCACAGAGCGAGACTCCGTCTCAAAAAAAAAAAAAAAAAAAAATAGTTTAACTGAGCCAAAGTGAAGATAGCTACCTAAAGATTCAGACCCAAGTAATCTTGGATATGAGCTTCACTCAGCTCCTTATCCATTACAGGAAGATTTTTTCAATGAAAAAGCGGGCAGGGAGTGAACTGATAACAAAGTTATCTGTCAGGAATTCTCATTGGTTTACAGAAACAACAATCATTAGTGATTGGCTATACATTGTTAAGTTATAGGGCATAGTTTATAGCTTCTGGTGTGGCATTATTGGATGAATTTTTTTTTTCTTTTCACTCTTATGATATGCTGAAGTATTGGGTGAATTTGTAGCTACCTGTGGCAAGCAGTTTCAAGAGACAAATACACAAATCAAAGTGGGGAGTAAGCTCTGTCACCCAGGCTGGAGTACAGTGGCACAATCTCGGTTCACTGCATCCTGGATCTTCCCAGGGTCAGGTGATCCTCCGACTGCAGACTTCCAAGTAGCTGGGACTACAGGCATGGGCCACAACGCCCAGCTAATTTTTGTATTTTTTGTAGAGACGGGTTTTCACCACATTGGCCAGGATGGTCTTGAACTTTTGACCTCAAGCAATCTCCCACTTCAGCCTCCCAAAGTGTTGGGATTACAGGTATGAGCCACTGTGCCTGGTCTGCTGTCTCATTTTTATATCTCTTTGGGCCTAATAATTTAAAACGACTCATATTCATCAGATAAAAATACTTTTCTCGTAGTCATATAGAGGTTTCAAAAATAATAATAATAATTATGTTCACCATGTTAGCCAGGATGGTCTCAATCTCCTGACCTCGTGATCCTCCCGCCTCGTCCTTCCAAAGTCCTAGTGAAAAGAAATAATTGGCTGGGCATGGTGGCTCACACCTGTAATGCCAGCACTTTGGGAAGCCAAGGTGGGTGGATCACGAGGTCAGGAGTTTGCGACCAGCCTGGCCAACATGGCAAAACCCTGTCTCTACTAAAAATATGAAAATTAGCCGGGCATGGTGGCATGCACCTGTAGTCCTAGCTATTGGGGAGGCTGAGGTGGGAGAATCAGTTGAACCCAGGAGGTGGAGGTTGCAGTGAGCCAAGATTGCACCAGCACACTCCAGCCTGGGCAACACAGAGAGACTCCATCTCAAAAAAAAAATTAAATTAATAAAATAAAATAATAATAAAGGGATATTTATTAAATAAGAAAGGATAATAATGCACACATTACTGTGCAACTTGCTTTTGTCACTAACAGTGTATCTCACACACTCCTCAACAACAGTTACAAACCCTTTTTTTTTTTTATTCTTTTTTTGAGCAAGAGTCTTGCTCTGTTGCCCAGGCTGGAGTGCAGTGGTGCCATCTTGGCTCACTGCAACCTCCGCCTCCCGGGTTGACGTCATTCTCCTGCCTCAGCCTCCCGAGTAGCTGGGACTACAAGCACCCGCCACCACGCCTGGCTAATTTCTTGTAATTTTATTACAGACAGGGTTTCACCATGTTAGCCAGGATGGTCTCAATCTCCTGACCTCGTGATCCTCCTGCCTTGTCCTTCCAAAGTACTGGGATTACAGGTGTGAGCCACCGCCCCCCGCCCACAAAACCTTTTAATGGTGGCATAATATGCCATAGTATGTGTGCACCATAATTTGATCAACAGGTTTTTTATTGAAGACATTTGGATTATTTTCTTGACTTTTCCCCAGCAATATCAATGCCACAATAAAGATGTTTTTTGGTTTGTTTGTTTGTTTTTTTGAGACAGAGTCTTACTCTGTCACTCAGGCAGGAGTGCAATGGCATGATCTTGGCTAACCTCCACCTCCTGGATTCAAGTGATTCTCCCACCTCAGCCTCCCCAATAGCTGGGACTATAGGTGCATGCCACCACACCTGGCTAATTTTTGTATTTTTAGTAGAGACAGCGTTTCGCCATGTTGGGCAGGCTGGTCTCAAACTCTGACTTCAAGTGATCCCCCTGCTTCTGCCTCCCAAAATGCTGGGAATATATGTATAATGTAAAAAAACGTTTCCAGATTACTTTCCAACATTATGATAGCAATGTATCAGTTTCTCCATATTCTGCTTAGCAACAGACAGTGACAATAAAAATTTTTTTTTGCCTATTTGAGGGGTGAAAAGTAATACCTTGTTTTTTTGTGTGTGTGTGTGAGATGGAATCCACTCTGTCTCAAGATCTTGCGATCTTGGTTCACTGCAGCCTCTGCCTCCTGTGTTCCAGCGATTCCCTTGCCTCAGCCTCCTGAGTATCTGGGGTCACAGGTGTGTGCCACCACAGCTGGCTAATTTTTAGTAGAGACGGGGTTTCACCATATTGGCCAGGCTGGTCTTAAACTCTTGACCTCAGGTGATCTGCCCACCTCAGCCTCCCAAAGTGCTGGGATTACAGGTGTGAGCCACCGTTCCTGGTCATGTTTTAATGTTATTTTATTTTCTTTTTGAGACAGAGTCTCACTCTGTCACCTAGGCTGGAGTGCAGTGGCATAATCTCAGCTCACTGCAACCTCCGCCTCCCAAGTCCAAGCGATTCTCGTGCCTCAGTCTCCAGAGTAGCTGAGATTACAGACGCACACCACCACGCCTGGCTAATTTTTGTATATTTTTAGTAGAGATGAGGGTTCACCATGTTGGCCAGGCTGGTTTTGAACTCCTGACCTCAAGTGATCCACCCACATCGGCCTCCCAAAGTACTAGGATTACAGGCATCAGCTACCGCACCCGGATGTTATTTTATTTTTTTGAGGTAGGGTCTTGCTGTGTTGCCCAGGTTGGAGTGCAGTGGCTCGATCATGGATCACTGCAGCCTCGACCTTCAGGCTCAAGCAGTCCTCCTGCCTCAGCCTCCCAATTAGTTCGGACTACAGGTGCAAACCAGGATGCTGGACTAATTTTTATATTTTTTTGTAGAGATGAGGTCTCACTGTGTGGCCCAGGATGATCTCAAATTCTTGAGCTCAAGCCATCCTTCTACTTCAGCTTCCTAAAGTGCTGGGATTATAGGTATGAGCCATCACACTTGGCGAGTACATTTTTTCACTGCATCTCCTTGACTACTAATAGGTTTGAGCATATTTTACATTTTTATGTTGTCAAATATTTTTATCATTTAAAAAATGGCTCCTGCCTTGCTAAGAAGTTCTTTCTTGATCCAAAGTTATAAATATTCTAAAATGTCATAATATTTTTATTTTTGTATTTTTTCATTTAGTTCTTCAATCCATCTGGAATTTTTTTTATTTTTTATATTTTTGAGATGAAGTTTTGCTCTTGTCGCCCTGGCTGGAGTGCAATGGCGCAATTTCGGCTCTCTGCAACCTCTGCCTCCTAGGTTCAAGCAATTCTCCTGCCTCAGCCTCCCAAGTAGTTGGGATTACAGGCATGTGCCACCACGCCTAATTTTTTTTTTTAGTAGAGTCAGAGTTTCTCCATGTTGGCCAGGCTGGTCTTGAACTCCCGACCTCAGGTGATCTGCCTGCCTCAGCCTCCCAAAGTGCTGGGATTACAGGCGTGAGCCACCACGCCTGGCTGGAATTTATTTTTGTATATTGTGTGAGGTAGGGATTTCCATTTGTATTTTTAAGTTTTGACAGTGACATTTTATTAGTACAAAAGAGTTAATACTAACTCCCTTACTAATTGTAGTCACACGAGACTGATATCAAAGCTATTAGGCCAATTTATTAACTTAAGAGAATAGAACTGCTAAGTCAACCAGAATATGTTAGTTCTTTTTTTTTTTTGAGGCCGAGTTTCACTCTTGTTGCCCAGGCTGGAGTGCAATGGTATGATCTCAGCTCACTGCAACCTCCACCTCCTGGGTTCAAGCGATTCTCCTGTCTCAGCCTCCCGAGTAGCTGGGATTACAGGCGCATGCCACCACTGCGAGCTAATTTTTGTATTTTTAGTGGAGATGAGGTTATATCATTTTTTTTTTTTTTTTTTTTTTTGAGACAGAGTCTCGCTCTGCCGCCCAGGCTGGAGTGCAGTGGCGTGATCTTGGCTCACTGCAAGCTCCGCCTCCCGGGTTCACGCCATTCTCCTGCCTCAGCCTCCCGAGTAGCTGGGACTACAGGCGCCCGCCACCTTGCCCGGCTAGTTTTTTTGTATTTTTTAGTAGAGACGGGGTTTCACTGTGTCAGCCAGGATGGTCTCGATCTCCTGACCTCGTGATCCGCCCGTCTCGGCCTCCCAAAGTGCTGGGATTACAGGCTTGAGCCACCGCGCCCGGCCGAGGTTATATCATACTGGTCAGGCTGGTCTCGAACTCCTGACATCAGGTGATCTGCCTTCCTTGGCCTCCCAAAGTGCTGGGATCTACAGGCATGAGCCACAGCACCCGGCCTTAATGTTAGTTCTTCACCAGTGGTAGACCAGAAGTCTAATCGGGATTTTTTGTTTTTGTTTTAATACAATTTTTGTCTCTCATTTATCCTACCTGAAAAGCATACTGCATCTCTGATCTCTCAGCATACTAATAATAATACTGATCACATAACGTTCCTTGTAGTTCATAAACTTCACATGTGTCAATAATGCACTATACATATAAATGAATGAATGAATAACAGGATGCTCATAAGTTTACAAACATCTTTTTCTCAAAAAAGCTGGGAATTTTGTTTCTATTTTATTGGGCTACTGACTCTCAACATTTCATATATTGCATTCCACCAATGTAGCTGAGAGTCAATTTATGAAATATTTTGTAGTATAAGACAGAAAGTGGGGAGGACCAAGTATGTCAACCACTAGGAGTGCGGTGCCTAGTCAGGAATTGGGAGGAGTGTAGGAAGAAAGGAAGGATAACAGGATTTGGTCATTGATTGGTCAGATGGATTTCAGCGGGATCAGTATGAACAGACGCTTCAAAGATTTTTTTTTTTTTTTTTAAATTTAAGTTCCAGTATACAGCTGCAGAATGTGTAGGTTTGTTACATAGTTATAGGTGAGCCACAGTGATTTGCCGCACCAATCAACCCCTCATCTAAGTTTTATTTTTTTTGAGATGGAGTTTTGCTCTTATAGCCCAGGCTGGAGTGCAATGGCGCGATCTTGGCTCACCGCAACCTCTGCCTCCCGGGTTCAAGCGATTCTCCGGCCTCAGTCTCTTGAGTGGCTGGGATTACAGGCATGTGCCACCACGCCCGGCTAATTTTGTATTTTTAGTAGATGCGGGGTTTCTCCATGTTGGTCAGGCTGGTCTCAAACTTCCGACCTCAGGTGATCTGCCTGCCTCGGCCTCCCAAAGTGCTGGGATTACAGGCGTGAGCCACCGCATCCAGCTAGGTTTTCAGTCCCGCATGCATTAGCTATTTGTCCTAATGCTCTCCCTCCCCTTGTCCCCCACGCTCCCAAAGATGGGTTTAAGGCTTCTAGGACTAGAGATGATCACTTTCAGAAATGAATAGTGGTGACCAGATGAAATAAGACTTTTGGATGCAGATGGGACCTTAGTGATATATTTCCAACATTCTATTTTTAATTTTTTTAATTTTAAGGATGAAGAAACAGCTTTAAGTTGATTGCCTAAAGTCACGCAAGTAATTGATGCAGTATGGCCAGAACCCACGCTCGGCTTAAGGGACAGTGTACCATAAACTCATAGAGGTCCTTTAAACAGATAGAAAGGCTGTGCTCCAGGGAGATGCCATAACAAACACCGGCTCTAGATCTACCATGGGTTATATGGGTCCTTAGTTAAGGTTAGATATGGAGTCACAGTGTCCCAGAATTTCAGGGAGAGAGGAAAGTGGAAAGGCTTTCCACTAAGCCTTTTAAACTACTAGGTACCCCTGATTTTACATCTGGTTATCTCATTTAAATCTATGACCTTTTTTTTTTTTTTTTTTTTTTGAGACGGAGTGTCGCTCTGTCGCCCAGGCTGGAGTGCAGCGGCCCGATCTCAGCTCACTGCAAGCTCCGCTTCTCGGGTTTACGCCATCCTCCTGCCTCAGCCTCCCTAGTAGCTGGGACTACAGGCACCCGCCACCTCGCCCGGCTAGTTTTTTGTATTTTTTTTAGTAGAGACGGGGTTTCACCATGTTAGCCAGGATGGTCTCGATCTCCTGACCTCGTGATCCACCCGTCTCGGCCTCCCAAAGTGCTGGGATTTAAATTTTGGTTTAAATTTGGTTTAAATTTGGGATTTAAATTTGGTTTGAGCCACCGCGCCCGGCCAATCTATGACCTTTTAAAGTACTTCATTATTACAATTTAAGACATGAGAAAAATTAACTTTAGAAAAGGTTAGATAGCTCATGCTAGAAAGGAAGGACTCCAAATTTTAACCAAGAGCCGATGTCCACGGAGGCCAAGCCATTTTCTTCCCGAGCTCTCCTCATACCGACCCAACAAACCCATTCTGCACGTGAGAAAACTGAGGCCCAGAAGAGGGAATTCACACACGTTTGAAGCCAATCTGGGGCCAGAAAGTAGATCGGCTGATCTCCAAACCTCCAAGTCAAAGGTCTTCCCAGGATTTGACAATCTATACCACCCTACAAGTGATGGAGAGAGGGGAAAAAGCAACTGACTAAGGAGAGAAGCTAGGAGCAGAAAAAGGAGCTAAAGAGGAGCTGTCAGAACGGTGTGAGGAGGGTGGGAAGGGAGCCTTCTCCTTTTGCCTCTATTCCTACCCATTAACAAAACAGAACGACTATCCAGCGTATTTCAGGGAGCTAAGTCCTTAGCCAGCTTCAGCTGTGTTTCAACCCTTAGCTAAAGCTAGACAACGCTAAGGCAGGCCAGGTGTACACTTCACCTAGAAGTGGAAATTCCCAGGGCGGACCAAAACTTGAGCTGTTCAGGCGGTAGTGATTTGAGGTCGGTTTCAAAGAGAAGTTCAAAAAGCGGCCGAGGGGCGAATTTGGTTGCACTACACGCCCGCCACAAAGGCGCAGGGCCGCGGCCGCCGGGGCCGAGCGTGCTTCCAGCCCAGGCGGAGGGGTAGATGCAACAGCCTCCGCCCGTCACGTGACCCGTAGTGTTGTGGTCTGGCCCGCGTGGGTGGCGGGAGCGCCGAGGGGGCGGGGGCGGCGATGGGGCGGGTCACGTGACGGGGTTTAAATCTCCCGCAGCCGGAGCCGCGGGGGCGCCAGTGCCGCGCGTCGAGCGGGAGCAGAGGAGGCGAGGGAGGAGGGCCAGAGAGGCAGTTGGAAGATGGCGGACGAGGCGGCCCTCGCCCTTCAGCCCGGCGGCTCCCCCTCGGCGGCGGGGGCCGAGAGGGAGGCCGGGTCGCCCCCCGCCGGGGAGCCGCTCCGCAAGAGGCCGCGGAGAGATGGTCCTGGCCTCGAGCGGAGCCCGGGCGAGCCCGGTGGGGCAGCCCCAGAGCGTGAGGTGCCGGCGGCCGGGGGCTGCCCGGTTGCGGCGGCGGCGCTGTGGCGGGAGGCAGAGGCGGCGGCGGCGGGCGGGGAGCAAGAGGCCCAGGCGACTGCGGCGGCTGGGGAAGGAGACAATGGGCCGGGCCTGCAGGGCCCATCTCGGGAGCCACCGCTGGCCGACAGCTTCTACGACGAAGACGACGACGACGAGGGCGAGGAGGAGGAAGAGGCGGCGGCGGCGGCGATTGGGTACCGAGGTGCGCAGGGTGCGGGCGGCCGGAACTGCGCATCTCCTCCTCCCTTTCCCCGGGCTCCTACTGGTGTGAGGTTGAGGGCGGCCGGCGACTCGGGGCAGGCTCTGCGGCGTTCCCCTCCCCACCACGGCCCTCCGCTCAGCTGCGCTCCTCCGGGGCTGCCGTTCCTGCTGCGCGAGCTGCTGGTGGATTTGCTCTTTTCCTCCGTCCGTGACCCGCCTGGGCGGCCTTGCGCTTTGCGCAGTAGCCAGGTCGGGAGACTCTCGCAGTCACTTTAAAATAAGTTTCTCTCACCCTCTTACTCTTTTAGCATATTGGTTTTGTTAGAGCTTTTTTTTTTCTTTCCTTTTTCTTCTTTATTTTATTTTATTTTTCATTTGCTTTTCTTCACCCACCAACACACTTAAGTCTGCAACTTTTTGGCTGTCCCGTTGGTCGGCGTTTTCAATTGCTTTTTGTAAACTGACACCTGTGCAGTTTGCTGTTTTTTTTTTTTAAGGTCTATATTTTTATGCCTGAAGTTACAATTTTTAAAAGAGGAAAACTGTTTCTGTAGTCACAGCCTGCAAAATTTAAAGAACATGGCTGTTTCTGAAGATATTAAAATTCTGTAATGCAGTTAGGAATAGGCATGGGAGAGTGATAGTACTTTTAGAGCAGTTCATATTTTATTCTAATTTTGCTCTTGTACGGTAACGGTGTTTGGGCCAAGCATACCTTTTTGTACGTAGTAATGATACACACATTTAACACTTCTAGCATAATGAAGCAGATATGTTGCAATTGTCATGTTCTTCAAGGTTTTTTGTTTTTTGTTTTGTTTTGTTTTGTTTTGAGACAGAGTCTCTCTCTGTCGCTAGGCTGAAGTGCAGTGGCGCGATCTCGGCTCACCGCAACCTCCGCCTGTCCCGTTCAAGCTATTCTCCTGCTTCAGCCTCCCGAGTAGCTGGGACTACAGGCACCCGCCACCACGCCCAGCTAATTTTTGTATTTTTAGCAGAGACAGGATTTCACCATGTTGGCCAGGATAGTCTCGATTTCTTGACTTCGTGATTCGCCCGCATCGGCCTCCCAAAGTGCTGGGATTACCGGCGTGAGCCACCGTGCCCCGTCAGGTTTCATATTTTTGTTTCTCTCAAGGAGGAGTTTCTCTCCTTGATATGTGTTCGTATTTATCAATACTTGGGTCAGGCCGGGCGCGGTGGCTCTTTCGTGTAACCCCAGCACTTTGGGAGGCCAAAGCGGGAGGATTTCTTGAGCCTAGGAGTTTTAGACTAGCCTGGGCAACATAGCGAGACCTCCTCTCTACTAAAAATTGAAAAACCCGGACGTGGTGTCGCACAGCTGTAGTCCCAGCTACTGAGGTGGGAGGATTGCCCCCGAGTTTGAGGTTGCAGTGAGCTGTGATCGCGCCACTGCACTCCAGGGTGGGCGACAGAGTGAGACCTCGTCTCAAAAAAAAAGTAGTATATGCTTTTAGGGACTGGTTTAGTAAAGAGACCCTGATTTCAAGCAACACAGTTGAATATTAATTTATTATTTACCTAATAATAATAGTGTTATTGATACTGTTTAATAGAAGAAACTGCAGAGATACCTGTTTAGTATTATGTGAGAGTTTAACGTGCGCATTGCCAAGGTTATATTTGAATGACATTTTTGTGTAAATGCCCATTTATTACACGTTTCACTAATGCTGTTGTTTGTGATTGATACATTCTAGCTAGATTATTTTCTTTCTTTTTTTTTTTAAAGACGGGGTTTCGCTAAGCTGTAGTACAATGGCGCGATCTCAGCTCACCTCTCAGCCCACTGCAACCTCCGCCTCCCGGGTTCAAGCCATTCTAGTGCCGCAGCCTCCTCAGTAGTTGGGATTACAGGCATGAGCCACCATGCCTGGCTACTTTTTGTATTATTGGTAGAGACGGGGGTTTCTCCATATTGGTCAGGCTGGTCTTGAACTCCCGACCTCAGGTGATCCACCTGCCCTGGCCTCCCAGAGCTCTACAATTACAGGCATGAGTCACCGCGCCCGGCTATCTTTTTCTGTTTTTTTTTTTTGTTTTTTTTTTTTTTTTGAGACGGAGTCTCACTCTGTCGCCCAGGCTGGAGTGCAGTGGCCGAATCTCAGCTCACTCCAAGCTCCGCCTCCCAGGTTTACGCCATTCTCCTGCCTCAGCCTCCCGAGTAGCTGGGACTACAGGCACCCGCCACCTCGCCCGGCTAGTTTTTTGTATTTTTTAGTAGAGACGGGGTTTCACGGTGTTAGCCAGGATGGTCTCGATCTCCTGACCTCGTGATCCGCCCGTCTCGGCCTCCCAAAGTGCTGGGATTACAGGCTTGAGCCACCGCGCCCGGCCTCTTTTTCTGTTTGTTAAGTAGACTTAATTTATTTTTAGATTTTGGCTGAAACTGAGTCTGAGCAGAATTCCTAAAGATGAAGAAACTGTTCCAATGAACAGTGCAAGCTGACCCCATAGGCATTCTTTACACATGCAGTATAAATGTTAAATGCTGTACTCGATGAAAATGATTGCTCTATAACCGTTTATAGGTCTTCATACATTTTAGGTGCATATTGTTTTGGCAGCCTTGACTGACTTGGTTTCTTTTGCAGATAACCTTCTGTTCGGTGATGAAATTATCACTAATGGTTTTCATTCTTGTGAAAGTGATGAGGAGGATAGAGCCTCACATGCAAGCTCTAGTGACTGGACTCCAAGGCCACGGATAGGTATGGCTCAGAGCTGTTAACTTTAGAGAGTAAATGTATGTTTTTTGATAATTTTGTTTTGAGGCAGAGTTTCGCTCTTGTTGCCCAGGCTGGAGTGCAATGGCGCAGTCTCGGCTTACCGCACCCTCCGCCTTCCGTGTTCAAGCGATTCTCCTGCCTCAGCCTCTTGAGCAGCTGGGATTACAGGCATATACCGCTATGCCCGGCTAATTTTGTATTTTTAGTAGAGACGGGGTTTCACCATGTTGGTCAGGCTGGTCTTGAACTCCCGACCTCAGGTGATCCGCCCGCCTCAGCCTCCCAAAGTGCTGAGATTACAGGCATGAGCCACCTCTCCCAGCCTCATTTGTACCCTTTTTGTGTAGTGTTCTTCATCCAGTTAGAATATCTTCCTCCCTCACTTCATATTCCTTCTTTGTTTTTTTCACTTTATTTTACACTTACCACTTCTTGACAAGCTCTGTATCTTATTTTTTAAATTGTATTGTTTCCTGGTCTAGAATATAAGCTCGATGGGAGCAGGAATTTTTGACTGACTTGTATACTCCTGTCTTGTCAGTGCCTAAAAAAGTGCCTGGCACATAGTTTGTGCTCAGTAAATACTTAATAAATATGTGAATGAAACGGGAAAGTATTTCGATATAGAAAGCATTATCAGTTTTTTTATACCAAAGGTATAACGTAACCATCTTGAAAGTGGATCTTTTTATGTTCTCACTCTTACAAATGGCTTGACTATTTAAACAGTGAAGATCAGTTTCTCTTTGGTGTCTGATTTATTTATTAATTTTTTTTGGTTTTCTCAAGCTAGGGAGCTGGTTTGAGCAATTTCAGGGTAAAAGAAAATGATTAATTCTCAGAACATCAACATTGTATGTATTATCTTGGAAGATTGGTTAAGATCAAATTGAAAAATTACCGGAAAAAAATTAAGATGGCAGTTATGTATAGATTTTCATTTATTTTTCCTGTGTGGTTTTAATGATAAGTAATACAGGCTTTTAGGACTGGTAAGATCTTTTCTGTGTTGATTTGTAGAACCCTTTGGTAAATACTTTTGTTACTGTGTATTTCTAGGTATTAACCATAAGAACTTAATTCTAGTTGTTAATTAGACTCTTAAAATATATACTTATAGCTCAAGGGGGTCTTCCCAACTCTTGATTAGATCTTCCTAATCTCATTGGGATATAGCATTAATTTTGAGGGTGTACTGAGAATAGAATACCATTAAATTGCATTTTCTTACTTTGCAAAAAATCCTCACAGGTTACTAACTCATTACTTCAGAAAATAAATGAGATTTTTAGTTACTTGATAAGTTGACTTTAAGTCTTTTCCTCCTTATTGTAGGTCCATATACTTTTGTTCAGCAACATCTTATGATTGGCACAGATCCTCGAACAATTCTTAAAGATTTATTGCCGGAAACAATTCCTCCACCTGAGTTGGATGATATGACACTGTGGCAGATTGTTATTAATATCCTTTCAGAACCACCAAAAAGGAAAAAAAGAAAAGATATTAATACAATTGAAGATGCTGTGAAATTACTGCAAGAGTGCAAAAAAATTATAGTTCTAACTGGAGCTGGGGTATGTAAGACTAGTAAATGTGGGAAGTCGTATATGTATTTTCTCATGCCTTTTCCAAGTAGGAAGCATTTTTCTGGTTTAGAAAGATTTATCCTTACGTGATAATGGATGTTTGGAAACTGCCAAAAACTGAGTGCAGCAGCAGTTGCTAAATTAGTTCAGATTTTTAAAACCTCTCCAACAGCCTTAAAAAAATATTTGCTTCTGCTTATTTATAGCACACTGGGTAAATGGAGTTAAGGCAAGATTTTTACCTGCATTTTATTACAGCTCCTACAGGAGATGCAGGGAATTGAAACTGCTTTTGTTAAGGGATGTCAGAGTCTGATGGAGAAATTGGCTATTTGTTCGATCTTTATGAGAAACTGGAAACCTACTTGGTATTCACAAGTGAAAAACTTAACGTTGGGAAGATAACAGATTCCTGCCTTCCTTCCGTTTTAATTAAGATGATGTGATTGTGGCGACATGTTCTCTTTGATCTACGTTAGGGTTGCAGCTAATTAGTTACCTAAGGCTATTGCATAGTGTGTGTTTTATGCAGAGTATATTACATGTTAGCAGCCAGAGCAACTGCTGTAAAATTTTGTCCTGTTTTCTGCTGTTCCGAGTTGTGAAAGGGTGTTGCATAATCTTAGATGATCATCAGGAGAATGTTTTGCTCACAGATAACGATGTAGACAAGTTTGTTTAACTTGAATTGACCTTGACTCCAGGTCAAATTGGAGTCAACTCTGGTAAGATGATGAAACAATAACTTCTGGAATCGCTATCTGAAATGTCAGGATTTTTTTGTACGATTAGTGCATAAGTCTCAAAGAAATGAATAATTGAAATATTACACTTTTTTTTTTTTTTTGGATACAGCGTCTTGCTGTGTTGCCCTGGCTGGAGTGCAGTGGTGCCATCATGGCTCACTGCAACCTCAGCGTCTCCTGGCCTGTACAGTGTTTGTTTCCTTTTTTTTTTTTTTTTTTTTTTCAAGAGAGACAGAGTCTTGTTCTGTTGCCCAGGCTGGTGGAGTGCAGTGGCGCAGTCTTTTGGCTCACTGCAACCTCTGCCTCCCGGGTTCAAGCAGTTCTCTTGCCTCAGCCTCCCGAGTAACTGGGATTACAGGCACACGCCACCACACCCAGCTAATTTTTGTATTTTTAGTAGAGACAGGGTTTCGCCATATTGGCCAGGCTGGTCTCAAACTCCTGACCTCGTGATCTGCCCGCCTTGGCCTCCCAAAGCGCCAGGATTACAGGTGTGATCCACCGCGCCTGGCTATACATTGTTTTTTTAATGAAAATAGAAAATTGTAGTATTGAGGTAATAGAATCCTAACTAAAGGAGCAATTTCTTTGGAATTATTTTTCTTTTTTTTTTTTTTTTTTTTGAGACGGAGTCTCGCTCTGTCGCCCAGGCTGGAGTGCAGTGGCGCCATCTCGGCTCACTGCAAGCTCCGCCTCCCGGGTTCCCGCCATTCTCCTGCCTCAGCCTCCCGAGTAGCTGGGACTACAGGCGCCCACAACCGTGCCCGGCTAATTTTTTGTATTTTTAGTAGAGACGGGGTTTCACCGTGGTCTCGATCTCCTGACCTTGTGATCCGCCCGCCTCGGCCTCCCAAAGTGCTGGGATTACAGGCGTGAGCCACCGCGCCCGGCGGAATTATTTTTCTGTAATAGAAATTCTTGGCTGGTGGAGTGCCTCATGCATGTAATTCCAGCACTTTGGGAGGCTAAAGTGGGAGGATCACTTGAGCCCTGGAGTTCGAGATCACCCTGAGCAACATAGACCCTGTCTCTACAAAAAATTAGCCTGGTGTGCTCATGTGTACTTGTAGTCCCAGCTACTCAGAAGGCTGAGGTGGGAGGATTGCTTGAGCCGGAAAAGTTGAGGCCACAGTGAGCCATGATGGCACCACTGCACTCCAGCCTGGCATTAGAGCGAAAGTGTCTTAAAAAAAAAAAAGAACAAAAGGCCAGGCACGGTGGCTCACACCTGTAAGCCCAGTATTTTGGGAGGCCGAGGTGGGCAGATCACAAGGTCAGGAGATTGAGACCATCCTGGCTAACACGGTGAAACCCCGTCTTTACTAAAAATACAAAAAATTATCCCTGCGTGGTGGCGGGCGCCTGTAGTCCCAGCAGCTCGGGAGGCTGAGGCAGGAGAATGGTGTGAACCTGGGAGGTGTAGCTTGCAGTGAGCTGAGATCATGCCACTGCACTCCAGACTGGACAATAGAGCAAGACTCCATCTCAAAAAAAAAAAAAATTCTTCCCTACTTTCTCCTTAAAATAATTTACTGAAATGGTTTATTTTCTTCTCAAATTGTATTTGCTTTAATTTGTTGGCTAAATGCTTAAAAGGCTTAAAATTAGCCTGACTTAAAAATTCCTTATTTGTGTTAAAGATGGAATATGAGGTGTATTTAATTCTACTCAGTTATTTGGGAGTTTTATTTCTGAAATAAGGGTAGGGTTGTGGCCGGGCACGGTGGCTCAAGCCTGTAATCCCAGCACTTTGGGAGGCTGAGACGGGCGGATCACGAGGTCAGGAGATCGAGACCATCCTGGCTAACACGGTGAAACCCCGTCTCTACTAAAAACTACAAAAAACTAGCCGGGCGCGGTGGCGGGCGCCTGTAGTCCCAACTACTCAGGAGGCTGAGGCAGCAGAATGGTGTGAACCCGGGAGGCGGAGCTTGCAGTGAGCTGAGATCCGGCCATTGCACTCCAGCCTGGGCGGCAGAGCGAGACTCCGTCTCGGAAAAGAAAAAAAAAAAAAAAAAAGGGGTAGGGTTGTATTTTTATTATTTATTTATTTATTTATTTTTTTTTTAAATTTTTATTTATTTTTTTTTTTGAGACGGAGTCTTGCTCTGTAGCCCGGGCTGGAGTACAGTGGCCGGATCTCAGCTCACTGCAAGCTCCGCCTCTCGGGTTTATGCCATTCTCCTGCCTCAGCCTCCGGAGTAGCTGGGACTACAGGCGCCCGCCACCTCGCCCGGCTAGTTTTTTGTATTTTTAGTAGAGACGGGGTTTCACGGTGTTAGCCAGGATGGTCTCGATCTCCTGACCTCGTGATCCGCCCGTCTCGGCCTCCCAAAGTGCTGGGATTACAGGCTTGAGCCACCGCGCCCGGCTATTTATTTATTTATTTATTTTTTGAGACAGAGTTTCACTCTTTTTGCCCAGGCTGGAGTGCAATGGCGCGATCTCGGCTCACCGCAACCTCCGCCTCCCGGGTTCAAGCGATTCTCCTGCCTCAGCCTCCCGAGTAGCTGGGATTACAGGCATGTGCCACCACCCCGGCTAATTTTGTATTTTTAGTAGAGACGGGGGTTTCTCCATGTTGGTCAGGCTGGTCTTGAACTCCCGACCTCAGGTGATCCACCTGCCTCGGTCTCCCAAAGTGCTGGGATTACAAGCGTGAAGCCACCGCGCCCGGCATATTTTTATTTCTTAAAAGACGTTTCATTCTAAAATTTTCTTTCTCAACTCTTAGCTAATTATATGGTAAGAGAGCTAGCTAGTTCCTGTAAAGGTAGAAGATTTAATTTTACAAATTATGCCATGCACATTTTAGGTGTCTGTTTCATGTGGAATACCTGACTTCAGGTCAAGGGATGGTATTTATGCTCGCCTTGCTGTAGACTTCCCAGATCTTCCAGATCCTCAAGCGATGTTTGATATTGAATATTTCAGAAAAGATCCAAGACCATTCTTCAAGTTTGCAAAGGTACTATGAACTCTTCTGGTTGTTTCTTTGGCTTTCTCTCATGAAAATGTATTTTGTTCATATATAGCCACCTTAAGGTTATCGTTCATTGTTTAGTAAAGTGGATGCTGCTACTGTGGCGGAGGAACATCACTCATTATGGCCAGAATTCCCTTATTCCTAGAGAAGGACTATCATCTACTTCATTTTAGAGTGAGCTTATTTTCAAAGAGACAGTTTCATATTTTTAAAATTTGCCCTTCAGCAATGGTCATTATTCTGCCTGGGCTTTTTAAAGAGGTTTGTACACCATATAAAAGTAACATAACTTGTGATGTTTAATATTTTATTAGAGATTGTAAAGGCGTTATAACATTACTTTGGTGTTCTGTAGTCAAATTTTAACAAGGATGTGCCTGAAAAATCATTTCTAATTAGAGAATGGGAAGATTCTTGGGTTGCATTTTTGTCAGCAAATTGCAGAGGAGCCTTATTCTGTATAGTTGCACTGTCCAGTTCAGAAGCCACTAGCCACATGTGGCTGTTGAGTACTTGAAATATATTTACATGTGCAATAAGTGTAAAAGATATATCAGATTTTAGAGATCCAGTATGGAAAATACAAAGTATTTCATTAGTTTTATTTATCAAATGTTAAATATTGGTTTTTATATGGAAAAAATACTTTTTAAAATTAATTTTGAATTCTTACTTTTGAAGTACTTTTGATACTGGGTTAAATAAAATGTATTTTGGGCTGTGCATGTTGCATCATGCCTGTAATTTCAGCACTTTGGGAGGCCAAGGTAGGAGGATCAGTTGAGCCCAGGAGTTTGAGACCAGCCTGAGCAACATAATGAGACTCCGTCTCTACAAAATAAATAATAAAATTTGCTGAGCATGGTGGTGTGCACCTGTAGACCTAGCCACTCAGGAGTCTGAGGTGGGAAGATCCCTTAAGCTCAGGAGCTCAAGACTCAAAGTGAACGATGATCTGCTACTGCATTCCACCCTGGGCAACAGAGCAAGAGTGTTTCAAAAATATATGTATATTTTTTGAAGTTTTTACTTTTTCTCTTTTTTTTTTTTTGAGATGGAGTCTTGCTCTGTTGCCCAGGCTGGAGTGCAATGGCATGATCTTGGCTCATCACAACCTTTGCCCCCCAGGTTCAAGTGATTCTCCTGCCTCAGCCTCCCGAGTAGCTGGGATATTACTGGTGCCTGCCACCATGCCCAGCTAATTTCTGTATTTTTAGTAGAGACAGGGTTTCACCAAGTTGGCCAGGATGGTCTTGAACCCCTGACTTCCAGTGATCCACCTGCCTCTGCCTCCCAAAGCGCTAGGATTACAGGCGTGAGCCACCGTGCCTGGCCAAAGTTTTCACTGTAATGTAGTTACTAAAAGAAACAAAGTTATATGTATGTCTCACATTATATACCTGTTGTACAGCTTTGCTTTAGCGTATAAAGTTTAATAATGCATTATACCATTCTCAAGAGATTTAGTCATTAGAAAACTTTTCTTTCCTGTATTTTAGTCTTTTGGAAAGAAATTACAAAATTTGTTATTGTTAAACTTGGAGGAGGTACATATACTTGAAAGAGTCATTTTATTTTATGTAAGTACCGGGATACATGTGCAGAATACGCAGGTTTGTTACATAGGTGTACATGTGCCATGGTGGTTTGCTGCATCTGTCAACCTGTCATCTAGGTTTTAAGCCCCACATGCATTAGATATTTGTCCTAATGCTCTTCCACCCCTTGCCCCCACCTCCTGACAGGCCCCAGTGTGTGGTGTTCCCCACCCTGTGTCCATGTGTTCTCATTGTTCAATTTTCACTTATGAGTGAGGACATGCTGTGTTTGGTTTTCTGTTCCTTGTGTTAGTTTGCTGAGGAGGATGGCTTCCAGCGAGAGAATCGTGTATTACTGGCTTTTTTCCCCCTTAATTGTTAGAAAATGTGAATAGGGACGACTTTAATGAATCCAGAAGTTAATGAACCTAGTTGTTTTTTTTTTTGAGATGGAGTCTCGCTCTGTTGCCCAGGCTGAAGTGCGGTGGCGTGATCTCCGCTCACCACACAACCTCCACCTCCCGAGTTCAAGCGATTCTCCTGCCTCAGCCTCCCGAGTTGTTGGGACTACAGGCGCATGCTGCCATGCCAGGCCAATTTTTGTATTTTTGGTAGAGATGGGGTTTCACTATGTTGGCCAGGTTGGTCTCGAACTTCTGACCTTGTGATCCGCCCATCTCAGCGTCCCAAAGTGCTGGGATTACAGGTGCCAGGCACCGTGCCCGGCCAGTGAACCTAAATTTTAGCTAAACAGTGGCCTCATCTGCTTTCCGACCATGTGGTGTATTTACCTGACTACAAGAGAAGCTCTGCTAATTCAGGATAAATTGTGTTACTTAAATTGGTGACTGTCTTTAAAGAAAAGTAAGTTTTTGGATGCAGTGGCTCACGCCTATAATCCCAGTGCTTTGGGAAGCTGAGATAGGAAGATCTCTTGAACTCAGGAGTTTGAGACCAGCCTGGGCAACATAGTGAGACCCCGTCACTACACCCCCCCGCCCCATGTAATTTTTGTTTTATCCAGGTTGTGGTACATTAAATGGGCATTAGTGTGAAGTGGGAAAATTATATTATAAATTCTTGAATATGATTACTAAACTGAATTTGAAAAGTTTTCAGGCTATCGAGAATTTTTAATTTAAAACTTTCAATTTGAACTTTTTACTTCATATATCCGTAATAACGATGGTCATCTATATCTAGCTTTTAGAGCAGACAACTGGTTCATACCTGGATTGAATAAATAAAGTTATTTTTTGTTAATTATGGATTAGTGAAGATTTACTGTTTTAACCTACTCTTGCTAGTGGCACTGCCGCATGGTTTTGAAGACCGGTGAAATATGACTTAAAGGTTTCTTGAATTGGAGCTAGGACACTGGCATTATAAAATCTCCATGTAGCACAGACATTGACACTATCAGAAGATCAGCAAGTAACTAGAACTTACTTTGATCTTAAATCTAACTACAAAAACTTGATTCACTAGTTATGGAGAATACATTTTTTATTGTTAAACTGAAAAAAGATTCAATCACTTATAAGATGTAACCTCTTCTAATCCTGTTTATATACATTTATTTATTATTATTATTTTTTGAGATGGAGTCTTACTCTGTTGCCAGGCTGTAGTGCAGTGGCGCGATCTTGGCTCCCTGCAACCTCCACCTCCCGGTTTCAAGCAATTCTCTTGCCTCAGCCTCCCAAGTAGCTGGGACTACAGGCACGTGCCACCATGATCAGTATTTTTAGTAGAGATGGGTTTAACCATGTTGGCAAGGATGGGTCTCGTGACCTCGTGATCGGCCTGTTTCAGCCTCCCAGTGTGTTGGGATTATAGGTGTGAGCCACCACGTCCAGCTGATTAATTTTGCTTTTCTGAGTTTTCATTTATGGTAATGGTTAAAGCAGCTAGCGTTTACAATTATTATTCACATGTAATTCTTTGTCTATCTTTTAATTCTCACACTGGTAACTGACTAAAAAAAAGAAAGCTTCTAGGCCAGGCACAGTGGCCCACACCTGTAATCCCAGCACTTGAAAGGCCGAGGTGGGTGGATCACCTCAGGTCAGGAGTTCAAGACCAGCCTGGCCAACACAGCAAAACCCTGTCTCTAATAAAAAATACAAAAATCAGCCAGGCGTGGTGGCAGGCGCCTGTCATCCCAGCTACACGGGAGGCTGAGATGGGGAGAATTGCTTGAACCCAGGAGGCAGAGGTTGCAGTGAACCAATATTGTTTAAGGAGAAATAAGTAAGGACCAAGAGTGTGGGGGATAGTACCCTGAAACAGAGGATGGGGAGGGTATGTAAATATTATCAATATTTTACTGAATTTGTAAATATTACAAGAACAGAATACTTATAGGATAACCTAAGCTTTTTTGTGAGTCAGTGTACTAGGCAGAAAGTTCACTAAAATGGTTTTTGATTTTTGATACTTATGAGAAAACATTAAAAATGAAGCCATGAAAAGAGAAAATATTGGTGAAATTTAGATACTTCGGAAGGAAAGAGAATTTCTATACCATCTATTATATCATTGATTGTGATTATTGAGAATGAACTTAAATTTTTTTTTGGGAGGGAGA
This sequence comes from Macaca nemestrina, assembly GCF_043159975.1. Classification (NCBI taxonomy): domain Eukaryota; kingdom Metazoa; phylum Chordata; class Mammalia; order Primates; family Cercopithecidae; genus Macaca; species Macaca nemestrina. The sequence continues at coordinate 64,106,623 of NC_092133.1, forward strand.
CAGAGTTTTGCTCTTGTCACCCAGGCTGGAGTGCAGTGGTGGGATCTCGGCTCACTGCAACCTTCGTGTCTGGAGTTCAAGCAATTCTGCCTCAGCCTACTGAGTAGCTGGGATTGCAGGTGCCCACCACCACGCCCAGCTAATTTTTGTTATTTTAGTAGAGATGGGGTTTCACCATGTTGGTCAGGCTGGTCTTAAACCTCTGACCTCAGGTGATCCTCCTGCCTAGGCCAAAGTGCTGAGATTACAGGCGTGAGCCCCCCCCATGCCCAGCCCTTAAATTTCATTTAGACTGGAAATTTCAAGTAATGGAGAGGTGTGTTAAAGAAGTTATTGCTCTGTTACAGCAGTTTCTTAAATTTGGCACTATTGACATTTTGGGCTGGATTTTTTTTTTTTTTCCCCCTGAGACAGTTTTACTCTGTCAAGCCATCACAGCTCATTGCAGCCTTGAACTCCTGGGCTCCTGCTTGAGCCTCCTGAGTAGCTGAGACCGTAGGCACGTACTGCATACCTAGCTAAATGTTTTTTTTGACTTTTTTTTTTTTTTTTTTTTTTTTGGGTAGAGTCAGGTTTTCACTATGTTGTCCAGGCTGGTCTTGAAATCCTGGGTTCAAGCGATCCTCCTGCTTAGCCTTACAAAGTGTTGGGATTATAGGCATAAGCCACTGCACCCGGCCTTGGGCTGATATTTATTTGCTGTGGGGAACTTTCCTGTGCGTTGTAGGATGTTTGTCAATATCCCTGACCGGCCAGGTGCAGCGGCTCACACCTGTAATCTCAGCACTTTGGGAGGCTGAGGTGGGCAGATCACTTGAGGCTGGAAGTTCAGAAGAGACCAGCCTGGCCAACATGGTGAAACCCTGTCTCTACTGAAGATACAAAAATTAGCCAGGTGTGGTGGTGCATACTGAGGCATGAGAATCACTTGAACTCAGGAGGCTGAGTTTGCTGTGAGCCAAGATTGCGCCACTGTACTCCAGCCTGGGTGACAGAGCAAGAATTTGTCTCAAAAAAACAAAACAAAACAAAAATCCCTGGCCTCCACCTACGAAATGCCATTTGTATCCCCACCCCAAGTCCTGATGATAAAAAATGTCTTCAAAATGTTCCTTGTGAATTACTCATTGAGGCTAATTGAGGTGGCTCACGACTTTAATCCCAGCCCTTTGGAAGGCCGAGGCTGGCAGATCACTTAAGCCCAGGTGACCAGCCTGGTCAACGTGGCAAAACCCTGTCTCTACTAAGAAAAAATAGCCAGATGTGGTGGTGCACACCTGTAATCTCAGCTACTCAGGAGGCTGAGGCAGGAGAATCACTTGAACCTGGGAGGTGGAGGTTGCAGGATTCTTTCACACAAAGACAGTTAAGGCCAGTTTTAAAGCTATGGGGCTTTAAATTTAAGTTAAATACATTTCTGAACTATATTTTTTTTGTTTGTTTTTTGGAGATGGAGTTTTGCTCTTGTTGCTCAGGCTGGAGTGCGATGGTGCAATCTCAGCTCACTGCAACCTCCGCCTCTCAGGTTCAAGTGATTCTCCTGCCTCAGCCTCTTGAGTAGCCTTGATTATGGGAGCTTGGCTTACTACAACCTCTGCTTCCCAGGTTCAAGCAGTTCTCCTGCCTCAGCCTCCTGAGTAGCTGGGATTACAGGTGCTCACCACCATGCCTAGCTAATTTTGTATTTTTAGTAGAGATGGGGCTTAAGTGATATTCACCATATTGGCCAGGCTGGTCTTGAACTCCTGACCTTGTGATCCACCCATCTCTGCCTCCCAGAGTGCTGGTATTACAGGCATGAGCCACTGTGCCCAGCCATTTTTTTAAATTTTTAGCAGAGGTGGGGTTTCATCATGTTGGCCAGGCTGGTCTCGAACTCCTGACCTCAGGTGATCCACCCACCTTGGCCTCCTAAAGTTCTGGGATTACAGGCATGAGCCACCTCGCCCTGCCTGAACTGTGTTCTTATCCTTCTGCATAATGACTTAAATTGATAATAAGTTGTGGTCATGGTTCTCAGAAACCTAAAATAATTCACTGATGCTAATAAAAATGAGTGGTTGTATTTAGAGTCAAGGTGAAACTGAATTAGGATGTATAAAATAATTTTTTTTAAATAAAAAGGACTGTGTTCATTGGGGCGTGGTGGCTCACGCCTGTAATTCCAGCACTTTGGGAGGTCACAGTGGGCGGATCACAAGGTCAAAAGTTTGAGACCAGCCTGACCAATATGGTGAAACCACATCTCTACTAAAAATACAAAAATTAGATGGACGTGGTGGCGCGCGCTGTAATCCCAGCTACTCAGGAGGCTGAGGCAGGAGAATGGCGTGAACCCAGGAGGCGGAGCTTGTAGTGAGCTGAGATCTGGCCACTGCACTCCAGCCTGGGCTACAGAGCAAGACTCCGTCTCAAAAAAAAAAAAAAAATCAACGTCAGTAAAAAGAAAATAGATGGTAGCCACCGTGCCATTCATCTGAAGATAATGTTTTAATACGTGTATATGGATTATATATGTATACATTTATAGTATTGTAGCTGGATTTATGTTACCTTTTTAGTGTAAAATTTGGCTCTTGCTGGGCCCGGTGGCTTGCAATTGTAGTCCCAGCACAGCAACTCAAGAGGGTAGGGTGGGAAGATTGCTTGAACCAAAGAGTTTGAGGCTGCAGTGAGCTGTGATCTCACCTCTGCACACCAGCCTGAGTGACAGAGCAAGACCCATCCCTGAAAAGAAAAAAGTTGGCTGTTTTACTTTGCTTTCGATTTGTAGTATTTTCTACTTAATATAATAAACTTACTTTCTGTGAGGTACTTGAATACTTTTTTTTTTTTTTTTTTTTTTTTTGAGACGGAGTCTCTCGCTCTGTCACCCAGGCTGGAGTGCAGTGGCGCGATCTCGGCTTACTGCAAGCTCCGCCTCCCGGGTTCCCGCCATTCTACTGCCTCAGCCTCCCGAGTAGCTGGGACTACAGGCGCCTGCCACCACGCCGGGCTAATTTTTTTAATTTGTATTTTTTAGTAGAGATGGGGTTTCACCGTGGTCTCGATCTCCTGACCTCGTAATCCGCCCGTCTCGGCCTCCCAAAGTGCTGGGATTGAATACTTTTTAATGGTTGTTTATGAAGTGGTGAATTGTAATTCTGTATTTGTACATTTGGATGTACAAATAGTGTTGCTACAGCTGTCTTCTTTTGGTATGTTTCCAGTGTTCTTAGGATAAATTCCTGAAAGTGAATTTCAGTTGAACTTCAGAGAAACATATCAAAGTTCTTCTTTAAGCCTTTAAGTCTCCTGATATGTTTTGTCGTATTGCAGCTTGGAAAGGTTGAAATAAAATCTTCCATTAGGGCTGCGTGCGGTGGCTCACACCTGTAATCCCAGCACTTTGCGATTTAGCTGATTTGGCTAATTTATCATGCTGCTGCCACCTGTACCCACCCAAAATCCATAAAAACCCCAGAATACGTTCTTAGCATTAAAATACATATATATATATATAATTTTTTTTTTTTTTTTTTGAGACAGGGCCTGGCTCTGATACCCAGACTGGAGTGCAGTATCTTTCAAAAATCTTGTCTCTGTATGTAGTTTGATCCTTCAGTCTTTCCTGCCCCTCATATCTGTCCTCAATGGTTACTATGGTGAAACTCTGGGGTATCATTCAGGGGGAAAAAAAATTTGTGTTGGGGTGGAGGAGGGATGGCAGCATAAGTTTTTAATACTTGATAAATGATTACCAACAGAATCAAAAATACCTTTTCTGTCTTGCTTTTTTCACCGTATAATATTCTTGAGAATAATTTCATAACAGCACTTAACAGATAGACCTTATTTTTCAAAGAACGCTGCATAGCATTCTATTTTAAAGTCGTTTCACAGTATATTAGTCTCCTATTGATAGGTATCTTACGTTTTTGTCTTTTTGATCTAGGGTTGTTTTTAAGGCAGTTTGAAAACTATAGTAAGTAAAGCAGGCCGGGTGCAGTGACTCACACCTGTAAACCCAGCACTTTGGGAGGCCGAGGCGGGTGGATCACTTGAGGTAGGAGTTCGAGACCAGCCTGGCAAACACGGTGAAACCCCGTCTCTACTAAAAATACAAAAAATTAGCTGGCCATGGTGGCATGCGCCTGTAGTCCCAGCTGGTCGGAAGGCTGAGGTAGGAGAATCGCTCAAACTCAGGAGGCGGAGGTTGCAGCGAGCCAGTATTACACCACTGCACTCCAGCCTGGGCGACGGAGTGAGACCCCATCTCAAAAATAAATACAATTTTAAATAAAATTATAAAAATAAAGCTGCACCCAGCTTTATTTATGTGTTTTTGAGACGGAGTCTCACTGTGTCAGGTTAGAGTGCAGTGACGTCATCTTGGCTCACTGCAGCCTCTGCCTCCCGGGTTCAAGCAATTCTCCTGCTTCAACCTCCCAAGTTCCTGAGATTATAGGCATGCGCCACCATGCCCAGCTAATTTTTTGTATTTTTCGTATAAATGGGGTTTCACTATGTTGGCCAGGCTGGTCTCGAACTCCTAACCTCAGGTGATATGCCTGCCTTGACCTCCCAAAGTGCTGGGATTACAGGCGTGAGTCACCGCGCCTGACTCAGCATCTTATTTTTTGAGACAGGGTCTCCCTCTGTTATCCAAGCTGGAGTGTAGTGGTGTGATCTTATAGCTCACTGCAGCCTCCAGCTCTTGGGCTCAAATGATTCTCCTGCCTCAGCCTCCCAAGTAGCTAGTACTATAGGTGTGCACCACCATGCCTGGCTGTTTCTTTGGTTTTTTTTGTATGGACAGTCTCACTCTGTTGCCCAGGCTGGTCTTAAATTCCTGAGCTCAAGTGATTATCCTGCCTCAGCTACTCAAAGTGCTGGGATTGTAGGCATTAAACCACCACGTTAGGCCTGTTCTGTTTTTATTAATGTGGATGACTGGTGGTTACTACTGGCCATTTGTATATCCCTGAATTACCTCTTTGTTCTTAGCCATTTTCCCCATTTGGGTGCTTTTTCATACTGACTTCTGGGAATATTATGTTCTTTTTCTTTTGATTTACCTTAAAAATTTTATTTTTATGGATACATAATAGTTGTACATGTACATTATATATTCTCGAAGAGTTAGGCTTACCGGGGTTCCAGCCTTTAGTAATCCCATGAAGGTGAGCAAACTGAAACATACTTACTAGTTTTAGTCATTTGGTTTGTAATACATAATAGAAATGGTGCTTATCCTAAAAGAAAAATAGAAAACTTGAGGATGAGGGATCACAAATTGAAAAGGCAGTAAATATTGCATAGAGGGTTAAGTGCTGGGGTTTTCGGGTTTTCTTTTTCTTTCCTTTTTTTTTTTTTGACATAGGGTCTTGCTCTGACACCCAGGCTGGACTGCAACCTCTGTT